>NC_048226.1:31093296-31245908 GCF_002007445.2 Ailuropoda melanoleuca
GCCTCCTGGCCGCAACAGGCGCGGGCCCCGGCGGCGAGGGCACCCAGGTGCCTCCAGCCTGTGGGTGGCCGGGCCCTGGGGAGCGGGGGACGCGGGGGCGGGCAGCTCCGCAGGTGTCCTCCCCGCCGCGACGCGCAGACGGGCGGTGGGAGGTGTGGGCGCGGGGGCGGGCGCGCTGCGGGTCCCTCTGGCGCCGACCCGAGGGCTGGATGCCGTCCCCGCTCGGGCCCCTCTCGGTGCGGCTCGGGGAAGCCCCTCTCCGTGCGGAGCGGGCGCGCGGCGGGGATCCTGGCGGGAACTCCTCAGGTTGCACAATCCGGCCTCCCCCCTGGCCCCGGGCTCCCCGAGGTGAGGGATGGGGGTCGGCCCGGGCTGTCTGCCAGGCCCGCGGGCAGCTGCGTTCCTCTGGAGCCCCGGGAGGGAGCGTGACGTCGAGGGGCTGCGGCAGAGGCTGGTGCGCACCCTCCCGCTGAGCCCGGCGCCTCCCGGCCTGCGAGGAGCAGTCCCGTGCCTCCGCCGGCGGAGAGGAAGCGAGAGTTATTTTAAGAATTCAGGGGTTGCCTTTCCTTTGCTCTGGGGGAAGGGTGTGAGCGGCAGTTCCCGCTTTCCTGCGTTATCTTGGCCGACTGCGGCATCTTCTCCAAGCTGTGCACTTGTAACGTTCCTACTAATAGCTGACGTTGTTGTCTGGTTGTTTCCGTGTGTGTGTGTGTGTGTGTGTGTGTGTGTGTGTGTGTGTGTGTGTGTTTGTGTGTGCGCTACCCCAAACCCACCCAGCTTGTTTGCCAGAAACCCCAGTTGAATCCGGGCCTTGCAGTTTCCTAGCTGCTTGTCATCTTGGGCCTATTATTGAAATTACCTGTATGGGTTTTTTCATTCTTGGAGAACATATTTACCTCCTGAGCTATTTATTGCACGTGAAACCCCAAACGCATGCATAGGCATTCCATAAATGGTGCTGTTATTATTTATTGCCAATAATTCTACCCATTAAAACAGGGTTCCCTGGTTCTTTGCAGTTTGTTGATATTAAACCTGAGACTAGGTGTCTGATTCAGCCATCTGACCTTCCAAGTAAAGCTGCTTAATAGATACACCCGAGATTTGCTGTCTGCAAAGCTAGGGTCTGGGAATCTCACTCACCCTAAGCACTAGCTAATAAGGATGTTTGGCTTACTTCTTATTTGTTGGCTGCCCCCCACGTTGCCTGTAGGGTTTAGGAGGGCAGGCCTGTTGTCCCTGCAGAGGTATATAAGCTAAGAGGAACAGGCACTGAAGGAGTACAGGAATTTCCTAAGTCCCCAGAAGCCCTTCCTCTAAAACCCTCTTCCTGAGTGAAGAAGTTTAGAGGTCAGCTCATGTAAGGAAAGAGAAACAGGAGCTGGAAAACCTAAGTTTGGGTCTCTCCCATCATTGACCAGAGCTGTGATATGGAATAAGTTGGGTTAATGACTTGAGCCGTTTATTCAGCCAACATTTCCTTCATAGAAGTAAGCAGAATTATATTCTGATTTGTCCTTGTGTGTCTAGTCTGTATTCACCAGTGCAATGAAAGCTCTGTGAAAACAGCTCCGTCTGTCTTGTCCAAAACGGTAGCCCCAGTGCCTATCACAGAGTCCAGATTACTTGGGAGAGGGAATGAAGGTTGGCTCTGAGTTTGGCTCTGTGCAAGGCCGAGGAACAAGGCTGGATCCTAAAGCATTTTAAGCCTGCTGGCCCTCTCTGTCCTTGTTTCTAAAATGGGGATTTTTGACTGTCAAGTTATCCCAGTGTCAGTGTTCTAAGTGGGAATCTCTACACAGGACAAGTTACCCTGCTGTATCCCTGGTAGCAGGGGCTTGACTTGGAGTGGTGAGATGTAGCTTGCAAAGGGAGTTCATCCAATCAAAAAGACCCACTTTATCTTAGAGTCATAAATGTTGCCCAAATATATGGAGACTTTACAATATCCCCCGACTGCCACAGGCGTTCCTTTAAGCAGAAAAGTGGTCCACAGTATTATGAATTAATGACTCTCTAAGCTCCTTAGTTCCATTTTGTTTGTGTTCAAAAATAAATCACCAAAACATCTGAGATGCCAGTTGGTTCAAATGAATATACAGAGTTGTAATTTAACAACATTAAATGATACTATGCATAAACAAACCCATACAAATTTAAATCAGCATAAATAAGAATACAATGTGTACAGTATGAAAAGTTGTTACATCTCGCTCACACCGCTGCTTCCAGTGACCTCCATGTGCTCATGCATGGATAGTATTAACATCAAAAGGTCACTACAGCTATCAGTTGGGACACTGACCAATGACGCATTGATGACAACGGTGGCTTCAGCTCTCTCTTGGGCTCTCTACCTGGCAATGACTGCTCACACCTTTCACTTGTCAGAAGCGATTCCTGAGAATCACTGATTCCAGAGTCAGAAAGGTTTCTGACTCTGGACCTCTCACGGACCCCAGGGTAGGCAGGGACAGGTACAGAATGAAGGTGTCACCACCAAGGCTGTTGCCCAAGCAGCTCTGGTGACTGCCTTGGGAGCTAGAGGGGCTTATTGGTTAATACAGAAGCACCCAGGTAATACTTTACCAAAGGACCGCCTCTAGCCGCTGCTAGAAGTGCCTCCCATGAACCCTACAAGCCTCCTTGTGTGGTTTGTTATATCACTGAGAACATCATTTGAGGTGAAAATATTAGGTTGGGAGACAGGACTCATAAGATGCTCATTAAAACATGCACTCCTTTACTGAGCACCTGCTGTGAGCCAGGCACCCTTCAAAGCCCACACTTCTACAGTGGACACGCACTGCCTATCATCTTTAAAGATTGGTGACCAACAGAAGGACATATAAGAGGAAGTTCCTTTTTTTTTTTCCAGTCAGAACTATTGAAAGATTTCTTACAGCTGCCCAGTTTCCTGATACTTAAATTGTGAAATGTTGAGTTGACTCTATCATCATTTCTGAAATTTATTTTGACTAAGTTCCCATTTAGGGGAGAAGCCCAAGTGTAGACAATGTATGGGAATTAGAATTTTTGGAACAGTCCCCTTTCAAGACTTGGACCTTCTTTTGGATATCTTTGGCTTAATTAAGCTGGAAGGGCTGTCTTGTAAGTTAAAAGAGCAAGTTCAAGTAATGACTTGGGGTGATGTGTTAAAAAGGTGCATCCATGCGGACAAGTTGCACAGCCCGAGAATATGGCCTTTGTTCTTCATTCTTGGACTTTTTCTTCAGTCTTGTTCTGTGCTTCACTTTCCCTTAGTACTTAATGAGCTATCAACGTTTCTTAATTGCCACAAAACTATTTCTTGAAAGTTCTGTTTGCCATCAGGATGTCATTTTCGTTTGTATACAACTCTTCCGAAGTTTGGTTATTAGACTGTCTTTGTTAACCTTCATATATTCCCAATCTCCCTTCCTGGCCTCTCTTTTCAGCTCTCTGCCCACCCTCTTACAAGGTCCACAAACCATGAGTTGACATGATAGGAGCTGAGCATTTATGGGAAGAGATTATTGGTTCATGTCATTGTAACTGTTCATTTCTTCTGATGCTGACTTATATAAATGATGTCTCGTAAAATCATATGAATGGGGATACCTTTACAGAATCCATCTGAGCGGGTTTTTCTTAATGTTCTAGGCTCTGCCCCCGTTGGGTTGTAGAGCACTGGGCAGAGCTCTCCATTCCTGTAGCTCAGAGGGTCCTACAAATGTCTCATCTCCTTTTGACAATTCACGCCTCAGGCAAGTCAAATAATGCAAATAACTGCTCTGTCTCCCACCCTTCTGTGAATATCTAAACTCACTCTGTTGATCCCAAGTCATGCCAATTGAAAGCTCTTTGCCAACACGCCTCTCCAGTCCTCCTTCCTCTGTCTATTGGTACAACATCTGGTGGGGAGCTGTCACGACTTCCTTGGGCCCACTTTTCAGCACTGGTGAGAATACGCAGTGAGACCGGAGAGATGGGTCTGCATGCATTCTACCTCCAGCTAACGTAATGACATCTTCTTGGCTTTTGGGCCTTCTGGGTGCCTCTGCTCTTCCTGTAAATGTTAACCCCCACAGGGGTGAGGGAAACAGAGAAGCTCGTCGCAGAGAGACCCTCTGGAGAGGGAGGACCACTTCTGCTTTCCACGGGGAAGCTGTGTCACAGAGAGCAGAACTGTAGCCACCGACCTGACAGGAGGCCCGAGGGAGGGGGCCGGCAAGGAAGTGATACTTCCTCCTGCTTGGAAGGCCCCAGACCCAGTCATTTGCCTGCTGCTCCAGCTTCCTTACCACCCCACATGGCTTTTTCCTCAGGGTTCTTTCTACCACCTTCTGCTCTGTTCATTTTCAGTTTGCCCCTGAGAGAGGGGGATGGGGTAAGGGAGGGGGAGGAAGGAAAAGAACGAATGCAGTCATCACTGGAGAGCCTTCTACGGTGAAGCCCGTTGTGGCCATGGTTGATTTTACAGCATCAGAAAGATGTACCTTTTGCTATTCACCGTCATGGAAACCATTATGAAAATCTAAGTGGATGTTTTGAAATCTTTTAATGTTTAAGCAATATAATAATTTCTTAATCCAGTACAGTGGTTCAATTCTAGTTTTAAAATTACTTAAGCTCTAGCCTCTAATTAATTTTTTTGGATACAACAGTGACTTTCATGCTTCTTTGACCACACCCCACATCAAGAAACATGTTTTACCTTGTGCCTGAATGCACATCTATCTGTATGCAAAAAAGAAAAGAGAAAGAAAGAAACAATTTGGTGAAAGAACGCCTCCTGCTAGCTCATCGGGTAGTGTGACTCAGAGCCGTCCCTTTGAGACCAGCAGCATGGTAGGATGTCCCCGAGTTTAAAACCCATGGGGGACCCAGCAATTCCACAAGCTCCAGTCCAATAGGAGGCTTATTAAGCAAATACAAAATGAAGATACATCCATACAATGGAACAGCTTATAGATATCTATAAAGATAGTATTAAATTACATTACTGAAATGAAAGTTGTTTTTAAAAAGTTGAATCACTATATTGTACACCAGAAACTAATATAACACTATATGTTAACTCTACTGGAATTAAAAAACAACAACAAAAAACTACTGGAATAAAAATAAAAATAATAAAATAAAAATACAGTAACAAAATAAAAAAAAAATAAAAGGTTAAACACAAAGGTGTAGGTAACATATAATACTAATTCTGAAATAAAATATGCATTGGTGGGACACATAATCTATAAGCTATGCATATTAGTAATTTTGATACTAAAGTTTTAATAGTGATTATTTCTGGGTTATGGGTGAATGCTGATTTTTTTGCTTTTGTACATCTTTATTTTTTTAGTTTTTAAATTTTTAAAATTTATTTATTTTTTAAAAGATTTTAGTTATTTATTTCAGACAGACAGTGAGAGAGAGAGAGAGCACGAGTGGGGTCAAGAGCAGAGAGAGGGAGAAGGGAGCCTGATGCAGGGCGCAAGCCCAGGACCCCAGGATCCCGGGATCATGACCTGAGCCGAAGGCAGCCACTTAACTGACTGAGCCAGCCAGGCTCCCCAAATCTTTATTTTTTTTAAAAAGATAATCACTTATATGATTTGAAAACAGCAGTATGATGAGCAATGACACAAAGCCAGTGTGAGAGCAGGGGGAAGGGAGGACAACCAAAAACTTTGGGGCAAAAGTGGCCATTATGGTGCTTGTGTGGGTATAATTGTAAGCAGACCTGCCCCCAGAGGAACTCATACACTGTGAATGTTGTAAATAGGTGTAACATTTTCTTTTTCCTTTTTTTTTTTTTTTTAAGATTTTATTTGTTTACTTGAGACAGAGAGAGAGAGCGCACGCGCTAGTGGGAGGGCAGAGGGAGACTGAGAAATGAACCCCCACTGAGCAAGGAGCCCGACTAGGGGCTCAATCCCAGGACCCCGGGATCATGACCTGAGCTGAAGGCAGACACGTAACAACTGAGCCGCCCATGTGTCCCAGATACAACATTTTCTTAAAGGGATGTCCACTTCTTATGTTCAGTTATATTTAGTTACATTTAGTATGGAGCTTATTTCTTGAGTACCTTGTGCAGGAATCATTCCAAGGCCCAAGAACGTGTTCTAGTGAGGTGGTGGTTAGCGTAGAAGTTAGCGTGGTTAGCATGGAGGTATTGCCCAGAATACTAAATGTTGAATTTTATTGTGTAAAAGGGAAAATCACTGGAGCCTTTTAGTGAGAAGCCAATTTTTTTTTCCATCACGGTCAACTTACTGCCTAGACTCTTGGCTCCGTATGGTGCTGCCCAATGATGAAGAGGTAGGGAGCATTCATTAACTGGTCCGAATTAGGTGGATGATCAACCCCAGAGCTAACAGGCACTTCCACAGAGAATACTTTGGGGCTGAAAAGTAACACTTACTGTTGTTTTCCATGACATTGGTAGGCTTCACCGTGTAGTTGCTAGCATGTAGGTACTTCATCACTGTCCTCAATGGTCATCTTGCCCAAACATTTAGCTAAATATTCTTGATGATGGTAGCGCTGTTGAAGATGTAAGCAGTTAATTTGGAGTTGAGGTCTAAGTGTCTGTGGTATTTAAAAGGAGAATATGTTGTAAAGCAGCAGCTTGGTATTGGAATCATGTGTATGAAATATGAATTAGTTTATCAAAAGAATTACCATAACTAAGAGTGGCCATATTTGGTCAAAATGGCATAATTTGGCAATGAGGCCAGTAACTACCTTGCATAATCAGTTACGGCACACTGATCATCTGTTGTATTCACTGCCTTTGAGGGATTATTAATTTTAAATTTGAGGGGAGATAATATAAAATGGTAAAAAGAAAATGGGCTTCCAAGTGAAACAGATCTGAGTTCCTATCTTGGTTCCCCTGCTTATGACTTTAGGCAAGTTGCTTACCCTCACCATTTAGTAATACCCCAGTTTGTGGTGGCTTGACAGAGCTAACCTATAATCTCCTAATGTTGTTTCTGGTGCACAATAGGCACAGAATAGAAGGGACTGCATCCTTAAATAATGAGAGGCTTCATGATCTAGAGAGTGGCAGACAAATACCATAATAGACACAGTCCCTGGCTTCAAATGAAATTTTAATATGGAGTTTATGGTCATCAATATAATCAAATGAGCACTGTAAGAGTTGGTTTTTGTCTCTCTAAACAAAACCCTGGTTGTTGTCTCTCTGGCCAGTGGACCACATTGACTTTTTGAATTGTTTCAAATTGAATGGATTAAAATGTATATAAAAAAGAAATTCTAACAAGTTAAATCTCATAACTGCCTGTGTGTCTTTTACTGTATGGTTTTCAGTTATTTTTAAAGTTTTAGATAAATTAATATAACCACTAAATGAGGATTGTAATTTGCCTTAAATTCGTTTACAAGTGGATAATCTTTCAAGAGTCTAGTAGAAAAAACATTTCTGAACACTTTAGTGAATGACCCTCAAATGTTACATTGTTGCTGTAGTTATAAGTCTTCAGCAAAGACAGGACTATAATATCCAATTAAACAAATGGCATGGCCCTTCTGGTGTCAAGTGTCGACCCTTGGGCTCTTGATATCACCTATCTACCTTGATATTAGATGTATGAGTCATAGAATCTTGTAGAAGGAGGAGATTCTGGTGGTGTGTCTTAACATAGCCCTTAGCAGGTAGTCACTTTCCCTTGAGCATCGGGTCTCAAACGTTAGTTTCTTCCCAGGTTATCCTCATGCAGGGTGGTGGAGGGCTCATCGTGAGAACCACCAGCATAGGATGCTCAGAGTGGCCCATTTCATTTTTGGATAGCTGTGGGTATTACAAAGCTTTTTCTATCATGCTGCAGTATTTCATTACCATAATTTCTGCCTTTTGCTTCTGGTTCTGCCCTCTGACACTGTTTTGACACATTTGAAGCTGTGGCTGTCATTTTGGGATGTGAGGGGACATTATTGATTGCCTGTCCACCCAGCACCATCACTCTACCTCTCTTCCTAAGAGAACTCCGATTATTTCAGGATCCATCTTTTCCATGGGAGGTTCAGCAGAAGTTTTCTCCATCCCCATCGATAGGGTGGCCCTGACTGGTCAGAGGCTCCTATTCTTGCCAGTGATTGGTTCATAAATGGGTGTAATTTGGGTTGGACAATAATCAGTAAAGCAAGGTAATGTTCCATAGATGGTCCCAAGATATAAATAGAAAAGGAGTGGAGGGGGAGAAGAGAAGGGAAGTGAGAGATAAATGAGGAGTAAAGAAACAAAAACCCCTCAAGTGAGAGTCAAGAAATTGGAAGAAAAATATTTTAAGTTATCTTGATTACTAATTTGCAATGCGTACAGTATATGGTTGTCCACTCTGTATTCTTTTTTTCTCTAGTCACACAGACTGGATTATTAGTGATCACTGAGTTTCCATAACTACAATTTATTTTTCAAATCTGTATTTATTGAGTATTGTGTGTTGGGCATTGTAGCGGATGCTCTGGGGGAAACAAACATTGGAAGTGTTGTCCTGGAAGAGTTTATTGTACTCTTTTCTTTCTTGCTGGTTTACCAGTCACAAGGCTGACAAGTTAATATGCTGTCAGCAGGACGGGAACCTCGCTCAGGAGTTCCCTGGGCACCTTAATCGTGCCCCAAACCAGTATCTTTGAGAAGAAAGAAGGCAGCATATGAGGTGTGGATAGAACACAGGATGTGGAATTTGGGGCTCAAATTCCAGTTCTGACCCTTCCCAGCCATGGGACTGCTGACAAGGTGCTGGCCTTGTTAGCTCCTGGGTCCTTATATTGAAGCCTTCAGAGGCTGGTTGTGAGGATTCCAAGATGCAGTGGATTCAGAACAAGCTACACGTGAACCACTAGTCAGTGGTTGTCATGTAATCGTCACTATCAGGAGAAAGTTATCTAGTTGCTATCAAAACAACAAAACCACAAAAACAGAAACCATAAGATAACAAGTGTTGGCACGGATGCGGAAAAACTGGAACTCTTGCGCACTCCTCATGGGGGTGTGAAATCGTGCAGCCACTGTGGGAAACACGCCGGCAGCTCCTCACAGAGTTAAACATGGACTTCCCGTATGATCCAGTAATTCTGTTCGGGTATATACCCCCCACATTGAAAGCGGGATCTCAAAGGATTATTTGTACACCCATGTTCGTAGCAGCATTACTCACAAGAGCTGAGGGGTGGAAGCAGCCCAGGTGTCCGGTGGCAGGTGCGTGGACAAACAAAATGTGGGATGTACGTACACTGAAATATTATTCAGCCTTAAAAAGGAAGAACGTTTTGACACATGCTAAAAGGTGGATGAATCTTGCGAGAACAGTATGGTAAGAGAAATAAGCTAGTCACGGAAGGACAAAGACAGATCTTCCCCAACTTAAGTTGGAGTTACATCCAAATAAACTCATGCATTTCATATGCCTAAACCTACTGGACATTGGAGCTTAGCCTCATTTACCTGAGATGTGCTCAGAACACTTATGTTGGCCAACGTCATCTAACACAAAGACTATTTTATAATAAGGTGTTGAATATCTCATGTAATGTATTGATTAATGTACTGCACGTTGCTAGCCTGTGAAATGATCCCAGTTCATGATTCCAGGTACGGTTTCTACTGGATGCATGTCACTTTTGCACCATCATAATGTCAAAAAATCATAGGTCAGATCATCATAGGTCAGGGACAACTGTACTGTATGATTTCACCTCCCTGAGGTCCTCTTGGAGAAGTCAGATTCATAGAGACAGAAAGTAGAATGGTGGCTATCAAGGGCTGGGGGAGGGGGACACAGACGTACATGTTAACAGGTGTAGAGTTTAGGTTTGCAAGATGAAAAGAGTTCTGGGGGTGGATGGTGGTGATAGTATCACAAGAGGAATGAACTTAATGCTGCTAAATTGTACACTTCAAAATGGTTAAGATGTAAATGTGCATATTTTATCACAATTTAAAAATGATTTTTTAAGGAGTTTTATTTCTTTATTTGAGAGAAAGTGAGAGAGAGAGCACAAGAAGGGGGAAGGTCAGAGGGAGAAGCAGACTCCCGGCTGAGCGGGGAGCCCAACACGGGGCTCGATCCTGGGACTCCAGGATCATGGCCTGAACGGAAGGTAGATGCTTATCCGACTGAGCCACCCAGGAGCCCCTAAAAATGATTTTAGAAAAGTTGCTAGGCAAACAGAAATGTATACGAATAACGAAGGTGTTCTAGAGCATATTTCATTGAGTCCTTATTCTGAGTGAAGGTTTGCCCATCACACTGGCTGGTGTTCACTTTTTTTGAGGGGAGGGAACAGGGTCTTCAACTCTGTTATTTAGTACAAGACCATGTGGATTGATGGCTGACAAGATATTGAAGTGGCTGTGGTGTATGTGAGAGGGTCTGAAAGTGGAGAATTTTATAGGGCAGAGGCTGGATTAGAGGGTGAAGAGGAGGTTTTGAACAATCGAAATCCTGCTGGGACCAGGCAAGGGTGAGAAGTGGGCCTTCTCCATCCCTTGAAGTTTGTAAGCATATGCTGAGCGATTTTCTCAGAGGAACTTTTATTTATTTGTTTATTTATTTTTAAGATTTTACTAATTTATTTGAGAGAGAGAGAGAGTGCATGCTCATGAGTAGGGGTAGAGAGAGAGGGAGAAGGAAGCTTCTCGCTGAGCAGGGAGTTGGATGTGGGAGTCGATTCCAGGACCCCCCAAGGCAGACGCTTAACTGACTGAGCCACCCACCAGGCATTCCTCTGAGGACCTTTCAGAACGGGTTGGACTAGATGCCTCTAAAAGGTGCTTTCTGATTCGATAATGCTGTGTTTCCTAGCCACGTACTCACGGATTCCAAATTGTGGCGGAAGAATGTTGCTGATGGAGTTTTTCCTCGTAGGCGTGAAGGGGAGCTTTTTAAAAAGTTTTCCCCAGGCAGGAGTGGTCTTTTTTCTTGTAATCAAAGTATAACATACATGTAGCAAAGCAGCTGAAAGCCAACCCTCATGTAACCACCCCCACACCCCAGCTCAAAAAGCAGAACGGTGCTCAGGCCAGCGTCTCCCTGTCCACCCCCCAAACAATACTCGCTTCCCTCAAAGGCATCTCTTGTCCTGCTCCTAGTTTTAATTTAGTTTCCAGTGTCGGCTTTTTAACAATAAGGTGTAAGAAACTGAAAAGCAGTACAAAGCCATTTGGTTTGGCAGATAAGCGGATTTTCAAGCTGTGGGTTTGGCAGGCACTGACCTCTCCCCTGTGTGCGGAATGACTACAGTTCAATCGGTGAGCAAGTCCTTGTCCTGTTATTTAGACCCTGGCTATTCAGTCGCTAAAATTCTCAGGGCGAGTTTGATCAGAGCCTCATTTAAATACCTTTTTATTCAACCCTTAGTAAAATTAGGCGGCGCTAGCCAGGGACAGCTTGCTTTTCTGCCCATCTCTGCACAGCTAAGTGAATTTATAAATGCAAATATATAAACGTGGGTGTGATAAAGGTGGTTTCCAGCCACCCTCATGTAATCAAACATCCTGCTATGGGCCACAAAGCCCGCCTGTGCACAGACATTTGAAAGGACTAACTAGTTTTGGGAGTTCAGGGATCCTCTTCCTCAGTAAAACAGGACTCCTTTTTCTCATGTGAAGGCACACAGTACCCTTATTACTAAATGTTCTGCCTCACATAGTTTTGACATTTATTTTTGTTGGAGGGGAGAGAGAGCCATGATTTGACCTGTGGAATTTATTTAATCCATGAAGTAATGCTTCATTTATTCATCATTCAGAAAACATTTCTTGGATACTCAGCACTCATGAATATGTATGCATACGACCCGCCGTCACATCCACTTGCTCTCAACAGCAGAATTGTGCCATATGGACTCAGGAAGTAAAAATATTTTAAAAAGTAGACTGAGGAGTACAAGTTTCTAGCTCATCTGAAATAGGAAGAACACACACAGGCAGGGAGTAGTGAGGTGAGGTCTTCCTGTGAGAAAGTCACAGGCTGTGGTCCAGGTCAAGGCCCCGAGGAACCACACGCCGGGCAGACCGGGGGAGCCCACGGTTTGACTCACGGTGTCTGAGCGTGGCCTCTCTGTGTTCTCACCATGTACGACTCTTGGCAGCTGTGGGTGGTACAGAAAATTTGAAGAAAGACTGAATCCTGGGAAATGGAGGGAGGGCGGGGTTAGGCCCAGGCGCCTGACCACAGCAGGAGCACCCATTTTTGGGTGAAGAAGTGTGTTCCTCAGGTGAGGATAAAAAAGAAAAAGAGGAGAAACAACTTAGCAGGATTCCTTACTTACACAACTGAAGAACTGGGGTGTGCACCAGGGGAAGTATGGTCGCTGTGAGGAAGGGGATGGCCACGACACACACTTTGGGGTGTCTCAGGAGCAGTGTAATGTTATAGGTTCAAGCGAGGAATCAGGACTTGGGTCTAATCCCCGTGTGTCATGATCTAGGCTCAGGGCAGGAGATGAAGTTCCTTTCCATTCCCAAGTCAGTAATGACACGCTTGTCTCCTACTCCGGCCCATCGTTGCCAGGCTGAAATGAGGTAATATACCTGAAAGTCCTTGGCGAAATCTAACTCACCACATACTTGTGGCTATTGTTTGGGGTTCAACTTCAGTCCCCCTTGCCTTTGCTTCCTTTTCAGGCAAAAGGCAAAGGGAAAACATTTTCTTTTATTATTAGGCTGTCATTAAGCATAAGAAGTAAAGCAGTTAAAAAAAAAACTAGTTTCATAGATAAAGAAACAGAGGGAATAAAAACCTTGCTGAACTTGGTTGAGGCCTGTCCTCAAGCTCCCTCACCTCGATTTAGATGCCCCAGTTGCAGGACCCCAGTAAAATCATTGGTGTGAGTAGCTCGGTGCGGCACCATGCCCTGGCCAGAGAGCAGGTTCCATGCAGGCTCTCCCTCCACGCAAATCCTCTGATTGACCTTGGAGCGACTTGGCCTATTTCTTCCTGACAAGGCCATGAGGCGCAAGCGTTATTACATTGGTTTTGATTCATGTGACTCCTATCATGCCATATAAATGAAAATCCAGATTTTAGGCTAAGGAAAGTGAAGTCTTCTCTATTGTACCTTGAAAGATACTTTTTCTCCTTCTAATAATAGATTACATGGCGCTTGACGTCTTACTAAATTAAAAACACCTTGAGATCAGGAGCAAGCTTCTCAGATGCTAAGCAGACCTCGAAGTTCACCTGTGGTGTTAAGGAGGGGCTTGAGTGCGTGGGACCCTCCAGTTCTAATAATAGTACGGCTAGTATTCCCCCACGTCACCTTACTCTTAAATTTGCCTTTTCTACCTTGGATTTCTCCCCATCTAATAAAAAATGTACTACCTAATATATACTCCGAAATATTTCAAAATCCCTTCAATAGAGAGATAAAGCACTCTAAGGCATCAGAATAACTTTTTAAGATCAATAAACATTTTTTTAAAAGAGTAACAAAAATTTAAATGAAAGCAGATTTGATTTTAAGAAACTTTCTGGAGCTTTTTGTTTTTTTAAGTTGACTTTTCAAATTTTGCTATACAGTTCTGTGATTTTAAATAAAAGTATAGACTCATTCAATCACTAAAGATGCGGAATGTTTCTATCACCCCCGGCGTCTGGCAACTGTTGATCTGCTCTGTTGCTCTAGTTTTGCTTTTTCCAGAATGTAATATAAATAGAATCCTATAGCATGTGACCTTTTTTACAGTGTGGCCTTATTGAGATATAATTCACATACTGTGTAATTTACCCATTTAATGTATGCAATTCGGGGATTTTTAGTTTGTTCACAGAAGTTAGCAACCATTGCTACAGTCAACTTAAGTACATTTTGATAACACCATAAAGAAATCTTGTACCCACAAGCAGTCACTGACCATCCTCCCCGCCCCCCAGTCCCTCTTGCCCTGGGCAGCCACCACTAATCCACTTTCTCTTCATATAGATTCCAGGCAACTGTTTTTAATGATATTTTGTGCATGGCTTTTGATGTTTCCCAGACTGAACTGTTTCCAATTTTATTAATTTAACATTGCAGAATTTCTAGGTGTAATTCATAATGCAATTTCTATAAAATTCAATATAGTTGGCAGGGTGGGAACCTTCATTCTGTCTTTTATCAAGAAGGAAACTCAAAATAGTTTTTCTCTTTTAGATCTTCAGCCTAAAATAAATAAAGTTCCTCTCCAAGAGAAGCCTCCAAGATTATAAAGGGCAGTGTTATTAACACTGAAGCATAAATCATTTGGGAGGGAATCCTGGAAAGCTGAGCTTTAAATTCTGAGGGTAAACTGGGCATTTTGCCCTGCCGCATTCTGCTGCCCACCCTTCCCTGCTGCCAGAGGGTGATGGTGATGTTCTTAACTGCCAGGTTTACTTTGTGGGGAGGCGGTCTCTGGAAGCCCCAGCTCCCCCACCTAGAGAATGGACATGACAGTCGCTCCTCACAGGCTCTCAGAAGCATCAAGTGAAATATGATCATTTGAGCCAACGATTCATAGTCACTCTCTTCTTCGTGAGAGGTAATGTCATGTAGGGACAGTGGACAGAGGACCCGGTCACATGACCTGGCTCTACATTTGCAGGTATAAATTCTCACTGTTGGAGGTATAATCTTGGGCAAGGCACTTGACTTCTGGTCATCTGCATGTGGCCATCTGTTGTGTGACGATTAATTATAGAAGGTCTTTGGAAGTTTACTGTGATCATTTGTATGGATATACTCAAAACAGAATAGAGTTGCAACAAATATTTAATATTTGCTTTTCTTTTGGTAAAGGAATCATTTTTGGCCATCAGAGTCTTCAGGGAGCTTATTCTTTGCAACTATATGTAAATTACTGAAAAGATTTTGCAAAGGCCATGGCAGTCTGAACTTAGATGCATGCTTGGAGTTGAGCCAGTACTCCGTTTTGAAATGTTTGTTAAAGCTTAGAAGCACAGTGTGTTGCCAAAAGGGAAAGAATGTTTGGATGAACGATGGACAAAGGAGAAACCAACACCAGGATGACTTAAGTTTTCCATGCGTTGCTTAGTCTCTGTAGGGAGCAAAAGGAACTTTCTGGCCCTTAGGTCTTCAAATCCAGACAGTCTTACGAACACTAGCTAATGATAAGACATAGGATCCAATTTGCAATCATTTTTTTAGACGAAAGACTGACCTATCAGAACCAGGGAGGAAAAGAAGCTGGGAGTGATTAGTTTTGGCACAGAAGGGAAAGCAACTTTCTTTCTTAACTGCAAAAGTTTTATAATGATGCCAGCACAGTTTTGACTTGTTTTACTTTGATATCAAACAATATTTACCTTTCACAGAACATATAATAGAAATAGCAATTTTATTGAGTATGTGGCCTCTGTTAAGTGACTGATTCCATACAAGGTGTGTTATTAATATTCTTGTTATTGATAAGGAAACCTAGGCTCAGAGATAATAAATTATCCTTATTGTCTCCTTTAGCTACTAAGTAAATGGAAGCTGAGCCACAGTAACTCCCAGGCTGGTGTGTTTTGCAGGCATACCTCAGAAATATTACAAGTTCAGTTCCCAACCACTGCAATAAAGTGCATATTGCAATCAAGAACTTTTTGGTTTCCTAGTGCATAAAAAAGTTCTGTTTCTACTATACTATTGTCTATGAAGTGTGCAATAGCATTATATCTAAAAAAATTGTACATACCTTAGTGAAAGAATACGTTATTGCTAAAAAATGCTAATTATCATCTGAGCTTTCAGTGAGTCATAATCACTGATCACAGATCGCCATAACAGGTTTAATCATAATGAAAAAGTGTAAAATACTGTGAGAATTACCAAAATGTGACACAGAGGCATGAAATCAGCAAATGTTGTCAGAAAAAGCAAAGTGCAGGGGCGCCTGGGAGGCGCAGTCGTTAAGCATCTGCTTTTGGCTCAGGGCGTGATCCCAGCGTTCTGGGATCAAGCCCCACATCAGGCTTCTCCACTAGGAGCCTGCTTCTTCCTCTCCCACTCCCCCGCCTGTGTTCCCTCTCTCGCTGGCTGTCTGTGTCAAAAAAATAAATAAAATCTTAAAAAAAAAAAAGCAAAGTGCAATAAAATGATGTATGCCGGTATTTAACTTTGAAAGGTTATTTTTATTTACTTATTTTTTAAAGATGTTATTTATTTATTTCAGAGAGAGAGAGAGAGAGGGAATGAGCAGGGGAAGAGCATAGAGAGAGGGAGAAGCAGATTCCCCATCCAGCAGGGAGCCAGACAACTGAGGGCTCCAACCCAGGACTCATGACCTGAGTGGAAGGCACCTCCGAAAGGTTATTTTTTAAAAATCATGACTATAATATGTGGAAGGTAATGTTCACTTCATTTATCAAGTTGACTTTCTACATTTCCTTAAATGAAAACAGAGGAACATGGTTGCTCCTGAGAGATTAATAATAAAAATGACGCAGCAAACATTTTTGAGCACACACTGTGTGTCATTAACACTTGCTAAGTTTTTATTCATTTACTCCTCAGGACAACCTTTTGAAATCGGTACAGTTTTCGTCCCCTTTTTGCAAACAAATAAAGATTAATTGACCACAGTGTCACATGGCTCTGCCGGGTGGAGCTGGAACTTGAACCCAGGAAGTCTGGCTATCAAGGTCAGCACCGCTGCTGCGTGAATTTAATGTCTAACTCTATCGTCTTGCAGAAGACGGAAGCCTGGACACTAAAAACCAGTCAGAGCAAGAGAGAGCCCCCACTTCTGCCAATTTGGTGTGATTTTTACCATCGTCACCGCTTGAAAAGACGAAGAGCAAAAAAATGTGTTGAAATTGCACTGAGACTTTATAAACATCACATCAAGACTTTAAAGCATGATCAAGATTAAGCCAGTTGAATTTATCCACATTAACTTCTGCTGGCAACTCAGTGTAATCTGTTAGAGTTGTCACCCTTTGCTGGGAAAGAATAATTTTCCTCTTCCGCCAAAGCAAAGCAAATAATTTGTTTTACAGCTAAGACTGAGTCATGATTGGATTAAGACTTTTCTTCAGTATGTAGCTTGCACTTTTCTTTTGCTAATTACTTATGTAGCTTGCATTTTTCTTCCCATTAAGCAGTAACCCCTCAGGATCCTACACTTGCTAACTCTTCGCCTTGAAACGCTGCTACAAATCCTCACAGTTTGAAAGGTTAAGACCGTAGTTAATAGATTACTAATGGCAACCGGCAGGATAATAGGCAAAGAACTTCCAGATGAGGGGAATTGTAGAGCCATCTCGAGCTCATTCCCCTTCGCTTTTCTTTGTGGTATCTGTGGCAATGTGTCCAGATGCCTGAGTGAAGCCACTTTATTCCCTGGGAGGCAATGTCAACGATCCAGCCAGTGCTTTTGCTCAGCACTTGGGCACTTCATGATGGACTGTCTCCTGTATGGTTTATAAATGGCTTTTTCCATTTCTGAATGATGGCTCTCTGAAAAGAAGTTAAAAGAAAAATGGATAAGACTTCAACTTTTCCTTTAAAAAAGGAAAACGTATTAGAATCTCTCTGCTTTCTTTCATTGCTGGGGTGTCAGGTGGTTCTTTGAGTAAACCCCAGATTTCTCTTGTCTTGAGGAAGTCAGTGGAAGTGCTTTGACTTTGACAGACAAGGAGCTGTTTAACCTCAGTGCCAGCCCTTGTGCTCATTCTTGGGCTCATGCAAGATCCTTTTTCAGTACACCTTGTGGCCTAACCGGAAACATTTCTGGTGATTTCCCTGGACTAGTAGTCCCCAGATATGGCAGCTTCAGGCTTGATGTCGACCAAAGGTGCCATGTTATGCTTGTTTTCTGTGGGGGTAACGGTGTTGCCGGGGGAGACTTGCGTCAATAATTTTTATGCAGATTCAGAAGAAACACAGGGCATACACTTAAATAAACTCCGTCGACTGACAGTTTGGAATCATTGCTGGACCTGTGAGAACCTTCGGGCCATAAAACCACTGCGCCATCCCAAACATGAGCTGGAGGCAGCAAGGGGGGCGCACCCCGCTGAACAGCTCATGCGAAGTCCTTATCTGGGTTCCCGGCTCAACCAAAGACGAACAGATGAGAAGAGCCAAAGCCAAAACCGGCACAAGGACTGTGATTTGGGTTAATATACTACCCGGGGCAGTGACAGCTTCATTCCCAGACACAGACAGGGGGAATCTGGGGTTAGAAAAGCCAGATGAGTCACTGATTATGTATCATTTAAAAAGTGTCTTGTATTGATATGAATGGGAAGGTGTCTTCACATTGGAGCAAACAGAAGAGTAGAGCCCTACTTTGAGTATTTCTTTCAAGCCTCCAGAAGAACTAAGTGACCTAGTGGGGAAGAGTGAAACTGGTAAGGCTTCTGCACGCAAGACTTGTGGGACAAAGTTGAAAAAGATGAAGTAAACTTTAACAAGAGAACAATGATGGACTGAATTACTTCTGGTTTTGACTGCCAGTGGTTCAGGAAATGAACAGGTTGGAAATTTTCTGCTATTCTAAGTTTTAGTTTTAAGGTCAGGAGACAAATTATTTCCTTGAAAGTTTCTTTTTACTTTTGTGTTGGTAGTTTAATCTGAGGACATTGGGGTTTATTGAGACCCTCCCATTTGAAAATGATTTCTACCTATTATGATTAGCCTATTGTTTATGTAGAATTTAGAGTGTTTTATCCTTTATACAGATTTTGAAGTCTTAAACATAAAGTAGTGTTGTTTTATTAGTCATAAAAGTATTTGTTCTCTGAGGGTTGATTATAAACAATGAGGTAGAATGACTCTTGAAATAAAGGAAAATGATAGCAATAGTTTTATAATAGATAAACCTGAGATAAACATAAGTGAATTCTGTTTTTCATAAAATGTACCCCAAATCTAATACTTTGTAAATTCTACCATTTTCTTTATGGCTATTGTATAACCTTATTTTTGGCAATCAGGTTTATAGAACAGAAATAAAGTTCACAGAAGCAAAAGTAGGATATGAAAGCCAACTCTCCTGCATACCAGCAAATATTACGATTATGGACTCTTTTTATCAATTAGAGCTTTACTTTCTTTCCTGAGCATTGTTTTCAGTTTTGAGTTCAGGTATGGGGTCAGACTGGTAGTGGATGAATCCCAATCCCCATTCCTAAATAAGGGCAGGGAATTGTAATGCTGTTTGGGATTGTTACTGTTGTAGTTAACTGGCAGGGCACCTGAAATTAAATCATCCATGGCATTTCCATTGCTATGATTTCAGTCCTGGCGTGGAGTTTGGTATTTGCTAAGGTTCCTAACATAATTGGATGGTGCCTTTCTTTTTCAAAAGCAGGTGAGGTTGTAGTGTGGGGTTTTTGTAGTAGTTCTCAACCCTGGCTGCTCATGGGAATCAGTGAGAGGCACTTAAACTTTCCCATGCCAAGCTGGACCTCAACCAATTAAATGAGAATAGTGGAGGACCCTTGTTCAGTCCTTCTGAGAGCTCTCCTCGAGGTTCTGCTTGTGTATCAAGGTTGAGAACCATTTCACTAGATCTAGCCATCATGGAATTTGGGGGCTATTATAAGAAAACATTCAGATCAGTGAATTAGGGTAGTACAGTTATACCTGCTAATTTTCCAGCTGAATGTCATGTATCCTGGAGTGTGGAGACATGCCCGGAAGAGCTGCCTAGCTAGGAGTTCCCCCTTGGAGGAAAGCAACTGCAGTGGGCACCAGTTAGGAGGGTGGACAGTTTCTTGGGCTCAGAGTGCTTGTTCCACTGTCTCCTATGCACACTTAGAAGCACCTGGAGTGGGACAGGGACATACCACTTGCTGGGACAGCACATTCACCGAATGTCTTGGCTGTGTTTTCAGGTGTGTGGGGTCCACAGAGCTTCTGTCACTCCCTGAGTAGCACATTCAGGTGTGGAGTGTCTCCCACATGCAAGGGGCTCCCTCCCCTTTCCCCAGGACTTGGCTCCAGCAGTCCTGAAGGTTGCCCTCTGGTCTTGACTTCTGTCAAAGTGATGCGTGAGTGAGAAGGGAATATGTATAGGAAACTATAACGTAGCTTAGTTCCATCAGAACTCAATCAAACCTATCATTCAATAGGTTTTTCTTTTTTTTTTTCTCTTTCCACATGCAACAGGTTGACTGATGTGCTCAGAAATGGGGAACCTGTTTAGTCAGAGGGCTGGGATAGAGGTCTGCCCTGTGAACCCAGGGCAAATTACCCCACCTCAGAGCTGCTCTTTTGTCAGATGTTAGAATTCCTTATCAGGATTCGTTTTTGTTTTTTTGTTTTGTTTTGTTTTTTTAAAGATTTTATTTATTTGAGAGAGAGGAAGAGAGAGCATGAGCAGGGGGAGGGGTAGAGGGAGAACAGATTCCCTGATGAGCGGGGAGCCCAATGCAGGACTCAGTCCCAGGACCCTGGGATCATGACCTGAGCTAAGGCAGACGCTTAACCGACTGAACCACCCAGGTGGCCCTTGGGATTCATTTTGAAAGGGTGTGTGAAAGGGCTTTGTTGAAAAAGTAAGGAATGAAATAACCCCCATTTAATCTCCAGCTGAGCCGGGGTAGAAACCTTCTGCCTGCGAGAGGAGGAACAGCCTTCTGGGAAACCAGTAACCCTGTCCAAGAGGTACTTTCCTCTTTCTGCAGCATTCATGATGGTTCAGTGAGCCATCCGTGTCCATTTAAAAAGAAAAGACTGACCATACCAAAATGCTGGCGAGGATGTGGGGAGACTGCAGTTGAAAATAGGACAGCTACCTCAAGACACCCTTTGGCAGCTTTTTATAAAATTCAACATACATCTGCCTCACAAGCCAGCATTTCTATGCCTAGGTATTTATGCAGGAGGAATGAAAACATACATCCACAAAATGACATGTGCAAGGATGTATATAGCACCCTTTATATATATATATATATATATATATATCTGTGGAAATGTCTTGAATACCCATCATCCGAAGAGTGGTTCAGTACATTTGGATGGCAGACTCATAAAATGGGATACTACTCCGACAAAAAAAGAAAGGATACTGATACATGGAAGAGCTGCTTGAGCCTCACAAACATGTTAAGGGAAACACGTCCAAAAGAAATACATACTGGATGATTTCATTTGCATGAGGTTCAAGAACAGTGCTCACAGGGAGGGTGTGACTTAGAAAAGGACACAGAGGACTGTCTGAGGTGATAGGAATGTTTCATATCTTGTTTTGGAAGCTGGGTAGGTAAATGTGGACATACATTGAAATAAATCTCATAGAGCATTTAAGATTTGTGCATTTCATTATATATACAGATTTGTTTTTGGTGGATAATCAGAATTTACTTCTCATGATTTTTTAATTGTGGTAAAACACTCATAACATAATGTTTACCATCTTAACCATTTTTAAGTGTACCGTGACATTAAGTACATTCATATTCTTCGGCAACCGTCACCACTGTCCATCTCCAGAACATGATATATACATTTTGCTTCAATAAGAAAAGCGAACTAGGGGCGCCTGAGTGGCTCAGTCGTTAAGCGTCTACCTTAGGCTCAGGGCGTGATCCCGGAGTTCCGTTGGGCTCTTCCGCTATGAGCCTGCTTCTTCCTCTCCCCCTCCCCCTGCTTGTGTTCCCTCTCTCGCTGGCTGTCTCTCTCTCTCTGTTAAATAAATAAATAAAATCTTTAAAAAAAAAAAAAGAAATGCGAACTAAAGATAATGTCATGTGGTAAGGTCCAATTAAGCTCTAACTGAGGTGTTAACCTGGTGCATAGGTGAAACCAACCCTGACGCTTCCTTTGTCTATGGCCCCGAAGCGTTTCGAACATACGTCTGCTGTGGTACCTGTCACGTCTTGGTATTAGCATTGATTTGCCTGTTTCTCCCACTGTTCCTTGAATTCCAGAGGGTGGAAAGTATCTTGCTCATCCTTTATCCCCCAGCATCCATGTAAGTGAGGTTTTCGTGAAAGTGTGCTGAACGCCAAATTGTCCCAGTGTCAGAATTTGGTTTGGTACGTTTCCACACTTTTCTTCTTCTCCTTCTTCTTCTTCTTCTTTTTTAAGATTTTATTTATTTATTTATTGGACACAGAGAGAGAGAGAGCACAAGCAGGCCAAGTGGCAGGTAGAGGGAGAGGGAGAAGCAGGCTCTCTGCTCAGTGGGGCTCGATCCCAGGACACTGGGATCATAACCTGAACCCAGAGGCAGACGCTTACCGAATGAGCCACCCAGGTGTCCCTCTATGCTCTTCTTAAAGGAAACATGAGTCTGTATTTTTCACAACTACCTCTGTAAAATGGTTAAAGAAACTGTGTGAGAATTTAGAATCTTGAAATGGGGAACATTTAGTATGACTTCCTGGAACTACTTGATTCTATTTAACATGTGTGTTTTATCTCTTTTCTTCCTTCTTGCTGGAGTCCGCTTCTGGACTCCCACACCCAACACCATGACTTAGGCACTTCTCTTTCTCCTGTGCCCTGTGGTTTCCTGTCCTGCCTCCAAATCCTCTATCTAAACAACGCAAAAGAGCCTGGGCGACCACTGAAAATATTTTATTCTCCTAGCAGCTCAGAAGAGTTGAAACTAGAACTTCACATTTTTCTTCTTCAGAAACTCCACGATTTCCCAGGAATAAGGAGGCGTATAAAGTCATGGGAGGGATTACCATACGCTGCTGTTTAGGGACTTGGCCACGGTGCTTTTGGGCTGTGGCACAGATGGTCCACAGGCAGCCCCTTCTTCCTCTTCGGAGCCTGAAAGCCAAAAATAGGGTTAAATGTGATAAGGGCCTCCAGCCCCAGACAGCTAAATAATTTGTACCATTTCTAATTGTGTGTTCCTGTTTAGACATAATTTTCAATATAGATTCAGCATTTTATCCTTGGGCTCCAGTTTTATACATTTTCTTCACAATAAGGCTATCAGCTTAGATCAAAAAAAGTGCTTTGCTTAGGGCTTAAAGGGTCCTTGCTTTCAGCCTATCTTGTGATTTTCATCTTGTTACTGTTGAATTAGGCGTATGGCATCTCTGCTTTTTATAGCATTCATGTCGACACTTGGGTCTTTTGGCTTTCTACTAAATTTTTTCAATTATAGGTTTAAAATAGAACAAAACACTCCAGTAACTGCATCCGCTATCACCTTGCATTGAGTAAGACACTGCTTCTGATGACTCTGAACTTGGAGCGATGGTCAGCACCACCATGCAATAGGTGAACAGGTGTATTTGCTGGCTAATGGGAAAAAGTCTGCATTTGGTGCAGGAAAGGTTGTTTGGGGATGTCACCATTTTATTACAGAAGTTGAACATGTGAAAGTGAAGACTGCTTGGAATTTAAGGAAATTTCATTTTACAGATGGAAACTCAGTCATTTATTCACCAGCAAATATATAAAGAGAGGCTGTTAAATGCCAGATTCAGTTCTGGGTGCTCTGGAGACAGTGAACGAAAGACACAGGGCTCTGCTGTGATGGACATGCATTGCCAGTCAGGATGAAAGGACAATATACTAATAAAGGCTTTCAGGCTAGAGGAAGGGGCTCTGAGGAAAATAAGACTGGGTAATGTGACAGAGGGCATGTGGACGGGTACACTACTTTAACTAGGTTGGTTGGGGGGGTCTCTTTGAGTTGTGATCTGAATGATGTGGAAGACAAGGAAAGGAAGAGGATTTTAGACGGAGGGGACAGCAAGTGCAAAGGTGCTGAGGTGGGGATGAGCTCGAGTGTCTGCAGAGAAGAAGGACATCTCCTATGGCTGAAGCCAAGGGGTGAGAGAGTTTGAAGAGGCAAGCAAAAGGCCCTCTCCAAGCGCTCCCACCTTCTCCGATCGAGGGCCCTCAAGACTTTGGTAAAGAACTTAGCTTTTATTCTAAATTCTGAAGAAAGCTGTGGAAGGGTTTTAATCCATGAAGATTTGGCTGTGTGGGGGAATGCAGGGGCAGACAGGGCTGGCTGATTGAGCAAATAAAAATACAGAATGCCAGATCCAACTTAAATGTCAGGTAAACAATGAATCATTTTTTAGTATAAGTGTGTCCCTTGCAATATTTGGGACATACTTATATTAAAAATGAATTACTGTATCTGTGAAATTCCACAGATTTATTTAATTTTATCTGGCAGTTGGGACACCCATGCATGTGGCCCTGGTCCTGGAGCTGAGGAGGGTCAGACCAGGGAGAGCTTGTGTTTGTTGATGAGAAGACCTTGCCACCGAGTTGGATTTGGGGAGTGAGAAAAAGAGGAATCAGGTGACTTCTTGGTTTTCAATCTCGAGAGCCGAGGGCACCCTTTACCGAGATGGAGATGGCAGGAGTGGTCGTGTGTGTATGTGTATGATGAGGACCTGTCTTATTTAAGGGTATAGCAAACAGGAAGTGGAGACACGGAAGCCTGATTCTGAGTGAGCTGAATGTCATTGCAATTTCTTCACCCTTCCATCCCCATCCCTGTCCCCATCCCTTCCAGCCTTCTCTCTTCCTTCTCTCCATCTAGTGTTATTTGGCTCAAATGGAAGGAGAGGAATAATTCAGAACATAGCGTGGCTGGGACGAGCCACTTCCTAAATGAACCCCAAAATGGGTAAAGTCAATGCACTTCATAGGAGCCTAAAGAATATTTCTGTACCTTGATAGGCATAATGAAGGAAAATTATTTTTGCAATGAAGCGGTTATGTGGACGGTGAAGGAGAGACAAGATAAACCAGGCTCAAAGTGTCTGAGTCACAACATTTATAAAATCCAATATTACAACTAGACCCTACCATGGTTGCACTTAAGAATTTTCTGAAATTTTAGCTCAAGTAAGAAATTATTTCATTTTGAGTAAAAAGCAAGAGTTCATAAGCACAGTTGTAAAACTAAATTTCCTGATAGAAATGTCTTTTTTTTAAATAAAATGGACTATAAATATTATAATTTCCTTCAAGGTAGCCATTGTAAAAAGTTCATTCACCTTGACTTTATTCTTATATAATATAATGCCACTTTACCAGGTAAGCATTTTGATTAGAGAGGATTTGGATGTAAAATGGCATCATATCCAGCGAATGTTTTATTTTTTTTAAAGGTTTATTTGTTTATTTGAGGAGGGCAGAGGGAGAGGGAGAAGCAGACTCCCTGCTGAGCAGGGAGCCCAAAGTGGGGCTCAATCCCAGGACCCCAGGATCATGACCTGAGCCAAAGGCAGACAACTGACTGAGCCACCCAGGCGCCCCCAGAGAATGTTTTAAATTAAAATTGGATGTATTCTTGGGGCGCCTGGGTGGCTCAGTCAGTTAAGTGTCTGCCTTTGGCTCAGGTCATGATCCAAGGGTCCTGGGATCAAGTTACGTGTTGAGCTCCTTGCTTAGCGGGGAGTCTGCTTCTCCCTCTGCCTGCTGCTCCCCCTGCTTGTACTCCTGCTAGTTCTCTCTCTCTTTCTGGCAAATAGATAAATAAAATCTTTTTAAAAAATTGGATGTATTCCATGACTTTTTTCTTTTTTCTCTACCCATTCTTTTCTCTCTCTGTCTCTCTGTCTTTTTTCCCCTACCCCTTCTATTTAAATCTTTAGGTAAGAATTTTACCAAAAATTCACTTAAAAGTATAAACAGTAAAGTTTATGATGTCATTCTCTTTCCAGAGAAACTCACATTTTAATAGGGGACAAAGTATCACCTAAGTCAAATCAGTGTAAGAATTACCTGCATTGTTGGCTATAGACGCCCTCATCCCTGGTAGAGATGTTAGTTCAGGGGTCTGGCCAGTGTGGGGCCCAAGAATCTATTTTTAACAAACGTCCAGGTCATTCTTGTGAACAGGCAAGTCTGGAACACTGGCTTGAGTGAGAGGATTAAAGGTGTCATAGCAGAATTCCAGCTAAGGTAGAGGAATGAGTGGACGAGCCTTTGGAGACGCTGGAGGGGAAATAATTGCATTCAAACGATTTCATTAGTTATAGGATTCAGCCGAATTTATCGGTGTCTTCTCGTGGGCTTCACAGTGTCCTGTACGCTGAGGACAGTCGGTGGAGTAAACAGTGAAGGGAGGGCTGGGCCTGAGATGGGCGGGGAGCCGGGAGGACGGAGGTCACTTCTGCTTGCAGGTTGAGGACAGTGTTTCCCACAGGGCATGGGGCTCCAGATGGGTGACTGGAAACAAGGAGGAGGCTGCTTGTAAAGTGTGGTATTCCAGGGAGGGGCAGGTGCCCAGGCACAGAGGAGGACGAAGGATGAAAGGCTGCAGATTACTGGGTGTGGCTGGTCTGTAGGACGCGGTGGGAAGGGGATGAGTGGCCTGTAAAACCAGGAAGTTGGGTCACTGTGGACGGAGCTTCTTTCCTGGCTCCGAGGAAAGAGGAGGCAGAGGGGAGAGAAAGAATCGTTGTTGTTTTTGGAAAGATACCTGGGCCAGCAGCGTGTAGCATGGGGAATGGAAGGTGGTGGTGATTGTGTGTGTGTGTGTGTGTGTGTGTGTGTGTATGTGTGTGTAGGGGGTAGTGGGGAGAACGGGACCGGGAACGCAGGAGGAAGGCAGGCCCAGTTGGAGAGTTTTTAGTACCGCTCTGTGAGGCCGAAGCGGGTCCTGAAGTAAGCCAGCAAGGTTCAGGTGCTCATTCTAACGGGAATGGGGGAACCCTGAGTGTGTGCTCACAGGCATCCCTGCTGCCTCCATAGGCATTTTATGTATTTAATGTGAAGTATGCTGAGATGACCGCATACTTTTGGGTACACATGTTTCCTTAAGATGAGAGTGAAAAAGCAAAGGCAAGAATGTTCCGATTTCCTGACATGAGACGCTCTCAGTTCCTTTGAAGTCCAGGGAGGGACCGACTGTGTGGTGGATCAGGCCCCATCAGCTGCCCTCATCGGGTCCTGGGGAGACGCTGCCCTTGCGGCCATCTGCATGCGCCCCCAGGAGCAGCCTGAGCTCTTGGGACCCTTCCCTGAGGCCTCTGTTGCCAGGACCTTTGGTGGCCATCCAGACAACGGAATCACCATGGCGATTGTGTTCCTTGTACCTCCTTCCCGCCGGCCTCAGTCTTCCGTTCTAGACGTGAGGATACACTGTTTCAGAATGAAATCCGGTAGCTTGACCTACTTGGTAAAATAAGAAGGATCCAGGAAGTGGCTATTCTGTTAACTCCCCCATTCCTGTTCATTTTGTTTGTAACAGTGAAGCCAAGTTTCAAACAAACGCAGAAAAGGTGAACAATGCTAATGGATTTGTTTCCAGTGGGATTCAGGGCCCGCTAAAATTGAAATGGGCTCTTCGCCATCTGTTTGTGTGCCTGAAGTTTCACCTGCTTTGAATTAGGATAATTTAATAAAGTCCAATTAGGCTGGGAGAGTACTAATGGGCTTGTTAATTAGATGAAAAAATTATGCTTTATGATACTTGTACTAAGCGCGGGTTGAAGGCTGAGGCCATACTCTGTCTGAAAGCCCTATTAGCTGTTTTTCTGTTTCTTATTTAATTCCTCTCATGCTGTGTTGGGGCTATCTTGTCTCCGGCATTCTAGAACTGGGTGCTGCAACTCTTTCTGTTCTTTGCCCGATCTTTTGTGAACGTACGCTCTGTGATTCCAGATCCTCTCAAGCCTCTGATATCAAGGTTTAATTATATTAACTATAGTTTGTTTCAATATATTTTATTACATCCAGTTTCTTTGAAAATCAATACCTCTGTGAAATGCAAACCAAATGCTGAAGTATTTGAGGTTCTAGACTAAGTCCCTGAAAGCTGGGTTTCTATTTGCTCACTTTGCTGTGTCCAGGTTGCTGGACCTTGAGCATCAAGTTCTGTCAGATAAGGAGGTTGGACTAGTTAGTGGTTCTGGAGCTTTAAATGTTTATTTTATAATTTAGCAGATGAGAGAGAGAGAGAGAGCCCACTTGCATGCGCAAGTGGGAAAGATGGGGCAGGAGCAGGGGGAGGGGTAGAGAGCGAGGGAGAGAGAGAATCTGTAAGGAGGGTCCCTGCTCAGAGCTCAGAACCTGCCCTGGGTGATCTCATGACCCTGAGATCATGACCTGAGCCGAAATCAAGAGTCTGGACGCTTGACCGACTGAGCCACCCAGGAGCCCCAGTGGTTCAGGAATTTTTGCAGTTATAAGAATCCCCCAGAGGGTTTGCACAAACCCAGATGTGGCTCCACCCACAGAGTCTGATTCGGAAGGTCCGGGTTGGGCCTGAGCATTTGCATTTCTTACCCATTCCCAGGAGGTGCTGAGCTTGCTGGTCTAGATTGACACTTAAAAAGTCTTCTCCAGCTCGAGTATTTTGATTGTGTTCCTCTATAAAGCATCAGGTGGGACCTTGTCACATTTCTCAAATAGATGATGGTGTCTGCCCATTTCTGCCCTCAACTTCACAGGTGTTTTCTGAAATTACTTCTTCTTGCTCCTGCAGATTTCTGCCAGTCACACCCCTGGGATCCTGTTTCTCAGCTCCAATAGCTCATTTCAGCCACTAAAAAATCCATTACCTGTCAGCATCTAGAGGCCAAGTCACATCACATTCACAGTGTGCAGCCACCCTGGGGTGGACTGTGGTGCCCACTGGCCCTCACTTCTGTAGTCTGAAGTGGGGGCTCTTGAGGGCGTTTGTGCAGTACGCCCTGGAGAGCACGTGGTGCTTACCTAACACTACACATCGCAGCTCTGGCTCCACTGCTTACTGTTTCCATCACCTTGGCAAAGTCTCTTTACCTCCCTGAGCCGCAACTTTCACATCTGTTAAATGGGATTAATAATAATATCTTAAGGATTGTTCTAAGGATTGAATGAAACAGTAACATGTGAAGTGCTTGACACAGTACCAGGTACATAGTAAGTGTTAAATAGATGTTAGCTTTTATCAGGTATGGTCAGCAGCAATGTTGGGATGGGAAAACATGTTCAGCATGGAATAGAGATGATGATAATACAATTACCCTGCATAAACCAGGCACAGGCCTTTGAAATATTACTCATTTCACCATTAAATGGGGAAAAAAAGAGACCTTCTTCTTGCTTAAGTCTATTAAAATTTTCTTTATTAATAATTTAATTCTCTATACTTAAAAAGAATGTGAAGCAACACTACCAAAAAAAAAGACATTTAAGGATAAAGCAGAACATAGATTATGATTTCTAAAATAAATGGATATTCAGTAAGCATGTACTTACTGTATTTCACAAGCTCTAAGGCAAGCATATTCTTATATCTTAATACCTGTGAAATCACAGTTAAAGGCATCTTAATAATTGGAAGGGTAGCCATTCTGTTTTGTTTTCTTTTTTAAGACTTTATTAATTTCAAGAGAAAGAGAGCACACAAGCAGGGAGAGGGGCAGAGGGAGAGGGAGAGAGAATCTCAAGCAGACTCCACAGGAAGTGTGGAGCCCGATGGGGGGCTCGAGCCCACAACCCTGAGATCATGACCTCAGCCAAAATCAAGAGTCAGATGCTTAACCAACTGAGCGACTCAGGTGCCCCCTGTTTTGTCTTCTTTAATGGTACATAAAATAGTGATGTAAAAATCAACAGTATTTTAGGTTCAGGAAAACATAACACTTTGAGTAAATCAATTTGGTAATTCTACTTGAGGTAAATTATTTCTGTGATAGTCCCATTTGTTAGCTAAGTCTTAAGAAAAAATTTTCTCAAGTGGATCATTGGCTAAAGAAGTACTGGTTTTAAAGGAACACTTTATTTTGGTTTTTGAGGGCAGAAAGGGAAAATAATGGAGAGAAACACTAGGTGTGTTAAACATTAATGTGCTTTTAATATCAGTAAATTGCAAGTGATGAGGTTGTGTTTCCAATGTATATTACTAAACAGTCCTATTTCTTCATTTAAAAATAGTGTTTCTCGGGGCGCCTGGGTGGCAGAGCGGTTAAGCGTCTGCCTTCAGCTCAGGGCGTGATCCCGACGTTATGGGATCGAGCCCCACATCAGGCTCTTCTGTTGTGAGCCTGCTTCTTCCTCTCCCACTCCCCCTGCTTGTGTTCCCTCTCTCGCTGGCTGTCTCTATCTCTAGCAAATAAATAAATAAATAAATAAATAAATAAATAAATAAATCTTTTAAAAAAAAGTGTTTCTAAGGCTAAATCTTCTACTTCTTCTAGACTTTGTTAGATTACTTTGGGTGATTTTGAAAGATTTATGCCTGATTTCCAAACATAATACCACTCTGGAAGGATGTAGGCAAAAATGTAGATCACAGAGCAATGGAGACCTATATTTACATCGTAGGGCAATGATGTAGACTCTTAGCCTGGAACAATTGTTCTGGATGGGTATCCTGTCTTTGATGATGATTCCTGAACACCAGATGTTAGGGAAGATATAAATCCTTCATCATGAACTGAATTTCCCAATGCCCCACCCCAAAGAGAAGAACAGAGACCGACCTCTATCTGGCTCTATCCTAGAAATGTGGGAATAGTGACTGCCCTGGAGACTGTGCAGAAAAATTAACTACTGCCTCAGGCGGTGTGTGCATGCATGAGTGTGTGTGTTATATCAGAGAGAAAACTTAAAACTTATCAGAGAAAATTTAAAAATAAAAATTTAATTTCAGGTAATGGTTGAGGTCAGGGGGAGTTGTTATTTTGAAACTGCTCTTTTAAAAGTTTCGATATGCTGGATATACCAATAATATTTTGTCAAACTTGGAAGTTGTGGGAGTGAGAAAGGAGAGGCTGGCGCTAATGAGCTGGTGACATGAACTAAAGAAAGAAGGAAGGGAAAAGAGTCTCCTAAATCCGCACACACTGGGTAACTGTCCTCCATTAATACGAAAACATGCTCAACTCCTTGGAGATGGCCGTGTCTTACAATATTTGTGCCTCCAGTGTCTCTCTTATAGTGTGTTCAACAAATGAAAATGATCCCAGGTGCGTGGATGCATAAAACTTGAGCTGGAAGATGGATATTTTGTTTGACCCATGTGTTTTACAAATGAGGAGAAGGTATAGGTCTAGGAAAAGTTACGGAATATATTTGGGATACTCAGTGGTCGAGACTTTAATGAATTCCTCGAAATATCTTGATTTGAAGTTCCATGTTTGTCAAAGATGATTACATAAATAAGACCAATTTAAACTAATTTACCTTTTCTCTTAGTAGAAGTTTGTTGGGTTTCCATGGAGACCTCCTTTGCCTAGCTTAAGCAGAAGTGGGGAATTATTGGAAGGAAGCTGAGGCATTGCCCAAAATTGCCCAGAAGGAAACGCTGAGCAAGCAAAGCTGCGGTGGGAAGGAACCTGGGTGGCCTTGGGACACCTTGAGTGTGGTCTGCTCACACAGGCTTGCTGACCAACCATCCCATCCCTCCCTCTCCTGTGACCCTGTGTTTTCTTCACTGTACATACCATCACCTACCAGTCTTCCATTTACTTGTTTGCTTCTGGAGATTTTAAGATACTGATGCCCAGGCCTAACCCCCAGAGATTCTGACATACTGATCTGGGCACTTATTTCTAAAAGCTCCTGCATTGTGTTCTAAGGCACATACAACGTTAAGAATCCTGGCCTTACACATTGATAGAACAAATACAAGTGTACTGCTATAACCACTGCAGCTGAAAATATTTATAAAAGAATTAAGAATGAGAAATCTAGAAAGGATTATTAAGGAATAGCAAGGCATTTACTTGCAGATAACCACACGTGAGTGAAATTGACAAGAGCCCTCTCCTATTGAGTGCTTGCTAGGAGCTCTGGGTGTATTACTTCTTTTTTTTTTTTTTTAAGATTTTATTTATTTATTAGACAGAGATAGAGACAGCCAGCGAGAGAGGGAACACAAGCAGGGGGAGTGGAAGAGGAAGAAGCAGGCTCATAGTGGATGAGCCTGATGTGGGGCTCGATCCCACAACGCCAGGATCACGCCCTGAGCGGAAGGCAGACGCTTAACCGCTGTGCCACCCAGGCGCCCCTGGGTGTATTACTTCTGTTGGCCTTCCATGCAGTGGCGATATCCTTATTTTCCAAATGAGTCAACGGAGACTGAGGGGTTAAATAACTTCCCAAGGTTGACCAGTAGCTTAGGATTCAAGCTCAGCCTGTGCCCACAGTTCTCAGACAAAGGCAACCACTGGGCTGGCAGCACAAAGATTCTGAGTGGCCTCTCTCCCACTTCCTGAGTGGGACGATGGGGGGCTGCAGTGAGGATCCTTCACCTGTCTGGAGGTTAAAACAGCCAACAATGACATCCCTGACAGGATGGCTGCTGAATGTTGGGATACATTGCCAAGGGAAAACACATTTTCAGTAAAAATGCTGGGCGAGAAAGAGGATCTCAGTTATTGCAAGAAAAGCAGAACATGCTGGGCGTTCAAGGCTAATTAACGGAAATGTGAAGAATGTGAGTGAATGAGAGCCTGAACCTAAAAGTGGTTTAGTTCGAAGAGGAGAAAGAAGTGGTGGGGCTGGGGAGGGGGTATGAAATGTTGAATTTTGTCTTTTTAGGAAATTGAGATACTGTGTAGTGTTCGGTAAGGAGAATGGGAAACATAAATAGAGATACTGTGTAGTGTTCGGTAAGGAGAATGGGAAACATAAATATGAATGGTCTGTTGATACAGTGCTTTTCATAAAAATAACGGAATATAAGAGACTTCACTGAATAGTCTAGAAAGCCTCCTCTCTGCCTGGGTGATTTGGAAATGGACTGCTTTTAACACAGAGGGATGGACGACAGGCCTCTGAGGGTTCTTGAAGAAAGAATCTGTAATCCTTTTGGGTTTAACCATTAGGCAAATTTAGCTTCCTGGTTTCAGAAAGAGAAAACACACCCACAAAAAGAAAAACCCAGGCCCGTGGGAACAAGTAACTTCCTCCTCCTGGGGCTGCTTGAAAACCCTAATCTGCCTGTCATGAGTCCCTTTCCTGCTCAGCATGAGGCTGGCTGGGGAGACGTCCAAGAGGCAAAGGGGTAGTGGGCAGAGAGAGCATGCCAGCTTGGATAAGTAACTGAATACACTTTGGCCGAGAGGTAGGTTTGGAACGTGGTTCTCAAGGCACAGAGACTGGTGAGGGGCAGCTTTCTAATGCTTTGTGCTCCTGGGGGGATGAAGGACCTGAGTGTGCCGAGTGCCCCCTCTTTGCTCCCTGCTGCCTCTGTCCTTCAGTCTAACTAACACATCTTGAAGCCGAAAAATTGAATTCTTCATTTCTTACTCGCTTGGTGACAAAATCCGAGAAAAGCCGAAGCCGAGTGAAAAAGAAATATCTGCAAACACAGAACTCGTTTTCCTGCCAAGTATGAGTGTGTGCTGCAAATCCAGTAAAGTGATTTAGCAGATTAATTGATGGGAGCCCCGTGCGAGTTGGGGAAAGGTCTACAGTCTGGGCTGCTTAGATTTTAGTAAAGCAAATGGTGGGTAAGAATTGAGGTGGAGAGGAGGGGGTTCACTAGAAGTTATCTGGGATGCTGTGAAAATTGAAGTGGCTTTCATCGTGAGTGGAATCCACATTCAGGAAGACTCCTTAACAATTTTTATTTAACGATTTTGTTTGTGCCAGAGGTTGCAGGAGCCTTTCTTCACTTAAGTATGATAATGTCACTGTAATCTGGTGCTCCTTGTTTTAGGGGTCAGGGAGGGAAAACGGGAAGTAAAACATTGTTCACTTGCTTTGGGAGAAGCATTTAACAGATGCTATTTCATTTAATCCTCACGGCAACCCTTGAAGGAGGAATATTATTTACATTTTATAAACGAGTAATAAACAGAAGAGCCAGATTGGACCCAGACTTCCTCACCCCAAAGCCCTTTGCTACTTCACTTCAGAAAAATTATGTTTTTAATGGAGAGATTTTCAGCCCAAATTCTTTGAATGGTCACAGATTCCCAGTTAATGCAGGCATTTTGGTTGTTTTCATGGTCTAGATGCGTCTGAGACTAAAACAGTTTTGGGGACTAACATTTACTGATCACCTAGTCAAAACCAAATAAATATGGGTAATTAATTTTACTTATAGAATTGCTTCTGGTTGGGATTTCTAAGTTCAACTTTAATTGAGTAAATGGTGTTTTATTGCTGACTCAGTAACTAGGTAGTGGTTCTGTGTGAGTTTGGGTGGTGGAAGCAAGATGTCTAAGGTGTCTACAAAAAGGCGGAATAGACCGTTTCTGCCCTCAAGGAATTTCTAGTCTAGGCGAGGAGAGCTATACACACATTCACAGACAGGCAGTATAAGAGTTACGTGTCAGTATCAAATAGTACTGTAAGAGATGTCTTGGGGCTTGTGCCTAGGCTCCAAATTGATTACAGAGAGAAGAAATCAGAGGAAGAGAAGGATGTAACCTGAGGGGACGAGGCAAGATTGGGTGTGAGTTAGGTTTGGGAGGGTACACAGGATTTGCCTATATGGGTAAGAGCCAAGATGCCAATCAAGGCAGGCTCATGCTGCTGTGTCAGTTCATACCTGTGTCCATCAGGGAGTCTTCCATTGGGAGTAACACAGGTGATGGTGAGGTAGACTGTTGCCAGGCTGTGAGAGGCTGAGTGGCAAATTAAATATTTGAGATTTTATCTTATTGGCAATGGCAGTGGGGCTGATGGCAGTATTAGAGGTGATGGTATAACACTAATAATTATAAACACACATCTAACATTTGTTGAGTGTTTGAACTGCCGGGTGCTCTATTCAACAAATGAACATTTATAAAACACTTCCAAGTACCCAGAACTGTTCTCTGCTCTGGCAATACAACAATGTCCAGAACTAACAAAAATCCCTGCTCTCCTCTGAGGAGAGACAGACAGATGATAAAATAGGTCTTGTAATCTGAATTCTTGTCATAATGCTATAGCGAAATGGAAACAGGGAAGTGGGCAGGGTGGGGATGACTGAGAGGACATCGCCATTGTAAGACTGAGCCCTGTGTATGTGTATTAACTCACTGAATCCGTGAAATGATAGCGGGTGGTCTGAAGAACTTTGAATATAGAGTGACATGAAGATAATGTAATTGCAAAGATGAGCAAAGAGTCGGGGAAGGACTGATGCCGTAGGGCCTAGCTAGAAGGCAACTGCAACGATCAAGACTAGTTTTCCCTAAGATGCTATGATGTTAGTAATTAATATCATGTAGGGTTTCGTAGAGAAAGAAGACTCATGTAGGAAAAACCCCCGGAATACACAGTTTTTCTGATCCACGCTTCTTCCTCAGCTTCAAACCCAAGCACAATTATACTGCAAAAGGGACAGGGCTTGGTGTGGAGTTGTTTCTGCTGCATAAAGTGTGACATGGAGATCACAAAGATGACAGAGGTTCTAAGCCTGGGTGAGTAGGACGCGGAGAAAAAGGAGATTTCGTGAAGAAAAATGGAAATTCAACAGAATATCTGTCATGCTGTTTCCACAATCTGAAAATTCCTGACATTAATTGGGGGCATCCTCTTGCGTATTCATACTGAGAATCAGCAGTTTCTCCTTACAACGGGGTAGGCACGATGAAGTTAAAGGTGGTGGGTTCCTGGTGCCGGGAGACCTCGCCTCTGCTCCCCGGTGCGCCTGGCCCGCGGCCCCACCCTCAGCTGTCCTTTTGCCTCACCGCTCAGCCTGACAGCTCCCACCTGCTCTGTCCTAACCTGCCGTCTGTTGCTGCTCACGTTTTTAACATTGCTGACCCTGAGTGTGTCAGTTTTTCCATGGCCATCCTAGAGCAGAAGACACCACAGGGTTCCATTTGTTAGGTTTAAACAACTTAATGTATATTTGTTATAACCACTTCGCAGCATTTGAAAAAATAGTACACACACACCGAAAGCAAAATATATTATTTTCATGTTATTCTTAAGTGAACACCTAGTTGTGCTCATTTAAGACGTGTATACCTGTGTCGTGCAGCCTCTCAACTTTTGGAAATGTATTTGGGCACACCACCCTTACTTTCTGTTCCATGTTTATCTTCATGTTTCTGTTCCATGTGATACTTCCTTTTTATCACAGCAACCACAGAAAACCCTGTTTCCCACAGATACAAAGTTGTTGAAAGGAATACAGTACAAACTAATGTTGAAACTGAGCTACCTTGAGCTATTAGTTCTCATGGTGTCCAACAGATGTCATTATGTTTCCCTTGAATATTTGAAATATCCCTGGGCACACTGTGAGTTTGCTATGGCACCCTGGGTGCCTTGGCACACAGCTTGGGAACTGTGGTACAGGCCTGTTCTCTACCATATCTGTTTCTGTTCCTCATCCTTATGACACTTCTTGGCCATACCCATTTTAATTACAAAAGTAACTTTAGACCCAGCCATGGCCTCATCTCCTCTTTTGCACTTGTAGACTCCTGGCCTGAGTTTAAAGTGACTCTCTCCGGTCCACTCCTGATACCTTACAGCACACTTGATAAGTCACTGCTTTGTCTCCAAACTTAGTCCAAAGAATTGTTTCCAGTCCTCCTTCTTCCTCACATCTTTTGTGAATAAAATCGTGGCCCTGGGACTTCTGGTCTTCTGCTTTAGAATCATTGCCTGGCTTTTAACCATCATACTTTATTGACCACAAGCTCACATGGGTGCCAGGCCATGGGGAAGATGGGCTTCCCATGCCTTCAGCTCTCTTGAAAACATTGCGAGTCCACCACAACCCCATGGGGAGGAGTGCCGTTACCAGTCCATTCCTGTCCGAGGAGACTGAGGTGGGCTGACACCAAGGCGTTGCGGCAGGACAGAAAATGTGGGTGTTGCTTGTCTCCCATGAGTAGAGGTAACTAGTGTAAATGAGTGGCTCACCATGTTTGATTTTTCATTTTACAGCCATATTTTTATAAAAGTAAAACACTGTATGTAGTCTTTTTTTTTTAAGATTTTATTTATTTTCAGAGAGAGGGAGCACAAGCCAGGGGAGCGGCAGAGGGAGAAGCAGGCTCCCTGCTGAGCAAGGAGCCTGATGCGGGACTTGATCCCAGGACCTTGGGATCATGACCCCTGCCAAAGGCAGACACTTAACCGACTGAGCCACCCAGGTGTCCCCACTGTAGCTTTTTTTTTTTTAAAAAGATGGTTATTTATTTAGAGAATGAGCGCACGGGAGGGGGGGTGGAGAGGGGCAGAGGGAGAGGGAGAGAGAGAATCCTATGCAGACTCCCCACTGGGTGTGGAGCCCGATAAGGGGCTTGATTCCACAACCCTGAGATCATGACCTGAGCAGAAATCAAGAGTCAGATGCTTATCAACATGGATGAGACTGGAGGAGATTATGCTAAGTGAAATAAGTCAAGCAGAGAAAGGCAGTTATCATATGGTTTCACTTATATGTGGCACAAAAGGAATAGCAGGGAGATCGTTATGAGAAGGAAGGGAAAAATGAAGGGGGGGAACGGAGGGGGAGACAACCATGAGAGAGTATGGACTCCAGGAAACAAACTGAGGGTTTTAGAGGGGTGGGGGTGGAGGGATGGGCTAGCCCAGTGATAGGTATTAAGAAGGGAACGTATTGCATGGAGCACTAGGTGTTACACGCAAACAATGAATCATGGAACACTACATCAAAAACTATTGATATACTGTATGGTGACTAACATATTATAAGGGAAAAAAAGAAGTGTTGGATGCTTAGCTGACTGCGCCACTCTGGCACTCCAGCACACTAGCTTTCTGTAGACATTTTGTCAATGGAGAAAGAGAAGAATAAAAACTGACCAGCCATAGAAGCATTAAAGTGCTTTTGTTTCGATTTTAGTTTGATTTTAATATTCTTTACAAACTTTTTTCTACATATGTAATCATAATGTATATAACACCGATCTTGCTTTTTTTAAAAGTGACGTTATAAACATTTTTTAAAAAATTTAGGTACATAGTTCTTTTATCCATCCTTAAAAAAATTCTTAATCACCATCAAGGTGATACTTGCCCATAATTTGAAAACCAAAACAGCTAAAAAGCTTTAACATAAAACAGCAGCCTCCTACCCCACCTTCCTAACCTCCCCCATCCAGTTTTACTCACTAGATCCAACCACTTTCTTGTCCTCAGTTTCAGTGGCTCTGTAATAGGCCCTTAAATGGACCCCATCATTTATGTACCTGCTACCTGGCCTATTTTTACCTGTTTGACTTACTAAACTATCTGTTGACGGTGGTGGTTCTGTAGGATTACTAATTGCTGATAAAATCCTGTTCACTGTGCAAATGTATATGAGTAAACTCAGGGCTACGTTATCAGATGTACTTTGCCTTGCCATTTTTATATGCCTAACTCAGTTTCACCTTTCATTTATCATAAGTGGCCATAGGCATATTGTTAGGATTCACGGCTTTATTATTAAACATTACTAGAGCTCCCATCTTTTACCAGTTATTTTCCCAAGCTAATGTTGTAGAAGTTTAGCTGAGAAGATTTAATGAAGTTCTATTGTATTTTACACCATAATTATTAAGGCAGGTAACAGCCTGCCCGTGATGATTGAAAATTTTGGGGTGTTAGGAAGGAACATAGTATATGGATGTATGCAAATTTTCTCAACAGAAATATTTTAAGGCAATCATCTTTTCAAAATCGAGGATCTGTTTTCTGACATACAGACTCAAAAGTATATGGTACCTATCCTGTACAATATACTTAACAAATTAATAGATTACTTTTGGGGGGCAGTTTTAGGCTTACAGAGTGGTTTATTGAATGGAAAGTACAGAGAGTTTCCCAGATAGCACTCACCACCCGCCAGCTTCCCTAAATTAGGAACATCTTGCATTGGTGTGTAAATTATGAACATCTTGCATTGGTGTGATACATTTGCTACAACCAATGAGTCAATATTGGTACATTATTATTACTGAAAGTCCAGTTTTTATTAGGTTCACTCTTTGTGTTGTACATTCTATGGGTTTTGATCAACGTATAGTGACATATATCCATCATTAGAGCATTGTATGGAATAGCTGACTGCCCTAAAAATCCCCTGTGTGCCACCTGTTTATCCCTGCCTCCCCCTAAAGTCCTGGTAAGCACTGATCTTTACTGTTTCCAATAAACTGCTGTTTTGTTTTGCCTTTTCCAGAATGTCATATAGTTGCAATCATGTAGTAGGTAGCCTTTTCAGGTTGGCTTCCTTCATTTAGCAATATGCATTTACCTTTTCTCCATGTCCTTTTGTGGTTTGATGGCCCATTTCTTTTAATTTATGAATCATACTTTCTGCATGGACGTTCCATCATGTCTTTATCCGTTCGCCCAGTGAAGTACTTCTCGGTTGCTTCCAAGTTTTGGCAGTTATGAATGAAGTTGCTATAAACATCCATGTGCAGGTTCTTGTGTGAACTTAAGTTTTCACTTCATTTGGGTAAATTACTGAATCATATGTTAAGAGAAAATTTGGTTTTGTAAGACACTGCCAAGCCACTTCCAAAGTGGCTGTACCATTTTACATTCCCCCAGCAGTGAATGAGAGTTCCTGTCACTCCACATCTTCAACAGCATTTGGTGTTGTCAGTGTTTTGGATTTTTGCCATTCGAATAGGTGTGTGGTGGTACGTACCATTATTGTCTTAGTTTGCAATTCCTTCATGACATGTGGTGTTTAGAAGTCTTTTCAGATGGTTATTTACCGTCTGTATATCTGCTTCAGTGGTGTCTATTCAGATCTTTTGCATGTTTTTAACTTGGATTCTTTGTTTTCTTATTATTGATTTTTGAGAGTTTTGTATCTTTTGGCTACCAGTTTCTTTATTTGCATTTTGCAACGATTTTCTCCCAGTCTGTAGTTTGTCTTTTTATTTTCTTCAGTATCTTTCACAGAGCAGTAGTTTTAAATTTTAACGAAATCCAACTTACCAATTTTTCTCATGGATTATGCTTTTGGTGTTGTATCTAAAAGTCATCACTAACCCAAGGTCATCTAGATTTTCTCCCGTGTTACCTTCTAGGAATTTGATGCTTTTGCATTTTACATTTAGTTCTGTTATTCATTTTGAGCTAATTTTTGTAAAAGATGTAAGATCTGGGTCTAGGGTAATTCGTTTTCATGTGGACGTCCAGTTGTTTGCCATTTGTTGAAAAGACTGTCATTTCTCCATTGAATTGGATTTGCTCCTCTGTCAAAGATCAGTTGACCATATTTCTGTAGGTCTATTTCTGGGCTCTCTATTCTGTTCCCAATAAACTTTTAAATGAACTTTTGTGTTAACTTCAGTGAAAATAAAATACCTTTTCATAAGAAGGGGGGTAGGTAGAATCATTCTTCCTATTTCTTCTAGCTTTTTCTCATGACACTAGTTTATATTGAAGTATAGAGTCTGGCCAATAATTTTCTCATAAAAAGTTTCTGGGTCAGTTCCAACAAACTCCAGATCTGTGTGTGTGTGTCTTTGTGAGTCTGTGTCTGTGTGTACAGGCAGAGTGACAGACATCAACTGCCACAAGATTTCTGGCAATGCCCCTTAAGTTTTATAATTTGATATTAAACCTGTCTTGCAGTGTTGACTGACAAAGCGTTTTGTTCTACCCCAATCTGTAACAGAAAACATACTTCAAGGTCATTGCCAGTAATTAAAACATCTGATTTCCTGTGCAACTTTTATCAGGGGACATTTGGCAGTGTCTGAAGACATTTTTGGTTATCACCACTCATGAGGAGGCGGGGAGAAGGGTGTTACTAGCTTCTTGGGTAGAGGCGAAGGATGCCGTGAACTACCCTACAATGCACAGGACAGCCCCCACAACAAATAATTTTTGGGGTTCGAAATGTCAGTAGTGCTGAGGTTGAGAAATTCTGTTGTAGAGCAGCTGATTTATTTATATCCATGGCATGTTTTCCTCTTTGCTTTAAGCTCTAGAAAATCTACATTTCTGTAGATTTACAGCCTACATCTAACAATTGTACCAAAACTTACGGTGTGCTGTAATATTCAGCTTCCTTTAGATGTCTTGGGCTTAGTTGCACTTTTTTTCTGATTTCATAGTAGTCTGCATTATGTTGCATGCACTTATGTAAAGCTGCCTTAACTCTTAAGGTGGAATATAAATACGTAATTTTATATATTTCTGAATATATGTGGCTGAATTCTTGATCACAAAAATCTGACACTAGACGCAAAGTCGACATTTCTAATACTTCTTAGTTGGTTGTATATACATAATCAGACTCTGCTTTTCATTTCCTTGTCTGCTCCTTTAAATGACACACTTGATACATAAGTTTCTATGATACATAAGTTTCCATGAACTCATCTTGTTTTCAGTGTGTTCCCTTTTATTGTTAAGAGAAACAAAACCAAAAAACCCCATTGTTTCAGCAATCCCCTGTTGTCTTCCTCTGTGTGAAATTGCTCAACTAAGAGTTATGCAAATCGGGATCAGCCGTGTAAGTGAGGCTTCTTACTGCACATTGATCCAGGGGAATGTCACCCGTCTCTGGCGTATTTGTCATCAGACACACACTGGCCATAAGAGGGTCAGGACCCAGGCCTTCCCTCTTAGCACTCAGCCCCTTGCTCAATTCCCTCTAGCCAGACCAGCTCCTTTTCTGCCCCTCACCTCATTCTAGTCACAGGACCTTTGCACAGCCTCTTTATTCCACCTCCAACTCCCTTCCCTGAGACCTCCCAACTTTGCTGGGAGTCAAAGAGAAGGGGACATCACTTCTACTGTTCACATAAAGGCCTGCGTGGCTGTCACCTCTTGAGACACCTGACAGAGCCATTGCTGTCTCTTCAGAGCCCACTTAGGTGCATCTCCTGGATGTTGAGCAGTTTTCTTTACGTCTAGGAAAAATCTTCATGATTGACAATTTATTTCTGTTTAAAATTCTTAGCAAAGACTATGACTCCAGCTGCAAGCTCTCCAAATTCTTTACTCCCACAGATTATCAGAATTTGGAAGATCTTAGGCCATGGGTTCAGATTCTCTTGTTTATTCGTTTGTTTGTTTCCTATGCTGTACTTTTCATCCCTGTGATTTATTCCTTTTATCGTTGGAATTTAGTACCTTTTATTCTTCTTCACCTATTTTGCCTATCCCCCGTTCCCCCCCTCCACCGGTTTTTTGTATTTGTGAGTCTGTATCTGTTTGTTCATTTGTTTTATTTTTCAGATTCCAGGTTTAAGTGAAGTCATATGGTACTCGTCTTTCTCTAACTTATTATTTCACTTAGCGTAATACCTTCTAGGTCCATTTATGCTGTTGTGAGTGGTAAGATCTCATTCTTTTTTATGGCTGAGTAATATTCCTCTGTGTGTGCATGTGTGTGTGTGTGTGTGTGTGTGTGTACATGTGTACACACCACTTCTATATCCAATCAGACACTGATGGACATTTCAGTTGCTTTCATATCTTGGTTATTGTAAATACAGAAGCAGTAAACAGAAGGGTGCCTGTATCTTTCTGAATTAGTGTTTTCATTTTCATTTCCCAGAAGGGGAATTGCTAGATCATATGGTATTTCTATTTTAAGTTTTTTGAAGAATCTCCATACTGTTTTCCACAGTGGCTGCACAAATTTACATTCCACCAGCAGTGCTCAAGGGTTCCTTTTTCTCAGCATCCTTGCCGACACTTGTTATTTCTTGTCTTTTTGATTTTAGCTATTCTGACTGGTGTGAGGTAATATCTCATTGGGGTTCTGATTTGCATTTCCCTGATATGATGAGTGATGTTGAGCATCTGTTCATGAGTCTGTTGGTCATCTGGATGTCTTCTTTGAAAAAGTGTCTATTCAGGTCGCCTGCCCATTTTTTAATCAGATTGTTTTTTTTCTTGGTGTTGAGTTGTAGAAGTTCTTTATATTAACCCCTCATTGGATATATCATTTGCAAATACTTCTCCCATTTTGGATATTAACCCCTCATTGGATATATCATTTGCAAATACTTCTCATTTTGGATATTAACCCCTCATTGGATATATCATTTGCAAATACTTCTCCCATTTTGGATATTAACCCCTCATTGGATATATCATTTGCAAATACTTCTCCCATTTTGGATATTAACCCCTCATTGGATATATCATTTGCAAATACTTCTCCCATTTTGGATATTAACCCCTCATTGGATATATCATTTGCAAATACTTCTCCCATTCAGTAGGTTGCCTTTTCATTTTGTTGATGATTTCTTTTAATGTGCAAATACTTTTTAGTTTTATGTAGTTCCAATTGTTTATTTTTGCTTTTGTTTCACTTGCCTGGAAAGACAGAACAATATTGCTAATGCCATTGTTCAAAAGTTTACTGCCTATGCTTTCATCTTCTAGGTCAATTTTCCAAAAGTCAGTTGCCTAAAGGCCAATCTGATATATTTATCAAATATTCCAGTTTACCAGAAGACTTGTTTCTTTTAACTACTTGAATATTATGTCTACTATTTTTAAAGTATATTCATTTTTTAATGTTTCTCCTGCTATTTTTCAAATGGCATATCAACCTTGTTGTTTCTGAAATTAAAAGAATAAAATTTTCATTTAATTTAAGCTTAAACTGGAGTTTAGAAGCATTAGAAAGAAATCACAAGTGACTAAAATATTCCCAACACATATGACATGCTAAGGCGAAATTAGGATGTGTTCACCCAGCAACTGTTTGTAAAACCATTTGACACAGAGGGATAAAACCACCCTGAGATGTGGAAGGGAAGTGAGGATGTGTAGAGGAATTTCTAGAAGGAAGCAGGAGATTTGCACCTCAGCTGTAACAAAAACGTGTCACCAGGGTTGATGAATTTTTAGAAATTAGTTTAAAATCCTAAAAATGTAAGGATGAGTAAAGTAAGGAATGAGCTAGGAAACGACAGAAACAACCCTATCTCAGAATACACTTAAGCTACTTGTTACAATTTTAAAAAATATGTCTATATTTTCATTTCAGTCTCTAAAAGGTAAAGACTCATGTTTTAAATATAAATTTAATACCATTATTATTAAACATAGAAGTGATGATAATTCCTTAACATCAAATATCCGGTAAATGGTCCAATTTCTCCAGTTATCTTATAATTCATTTTAATAATTAAGCTATTAATTACTATCAACTAACGTTAATATAGTCCTAAGAAGATTCAACAATCCTGTTTTTAAAAATAGAACATTTTGGGGTGGCTGAGTCGGTTAAGCATTCAACTCTTGATTTCGGCTCAGGTCATGATCTCAGAGTTGTAAGATTGAGCCCTGAGTCAGGTTCTGTGCTGGGCATGGAGTGTGCTGAAGATTCTCCTTCTCTCTCCCTCTGCCCCCTCCCCCTGCTTAAAAAGAAAGAACATTTCTTAAAAGACATCATAGAAACTTTCAAAAGCTTTGAAAACAATTACATTTGATAAGAATTGTTATACACTTAAGCTATTAAAACCATTTCAATTAATACACAATTATAAACTTAAGCTGTCCCACAACAAACAGTCCCACAATAAATATCCTTTTCTAAGGTGTAACTGACCAGTTATTTTCATAGAAACAATGTATAGCTAGAAGTGGAATGTTAAGAAGTGGGCACATTTTAAAGGACTTCAATATGTATTGTCAAGTTAAAGACAGTATCATTTTCTCTCTCATGCCAAGCCCAACCATTTCATTTTATGGTGAGGAAATTAGAGCTGAGAGAAGAAAGTGGTTTTGTCCATGATTACAGGACTGTCATGGCTGGATCTAGCAGCCCTGCTTCCCAGTTCCTAATTTGCTGCACCTGTCATTATCCACTGCCTTCTTCCAGTCAGGAATCAAATTATCCGTCAACTTCTCTGCTCTAGATTCCAAACGGTCAAGCATTTGAACCCTCACCTACCTATTTAATTGTCATTTTTGGACTCACTGTAATAAATGCCGTGGCTAAAATTGTACTGGCTTATTAGGGTGATGATAAATGCAGTCAGTTTGCTCTTTTTATGCATCCTTATTTCAGAATATCTCAGTATCAGCTTCACATTAGTTATGCTACACATTCCTGTTATAGCTAACTACATAATACCTGGTTTTTCCTGCTGCTATGCATATGTCCTACAGCATATAATAATAAAAAAAAATGCTTTCAAACCAGGTAAAGACATTGGCAAACGTAAGGTAAATTAAAATGTATCAGAATCATCTGATCAGATCAGATCACAAAAACAAAGATTTGTAATGAGGAAGCCAGCCATACTGCACGACATCTCTCTTGGGGGGTGGGGAGAGCATATTTCTGATTAGTTTTTTATTGATACATGCCATAAATTCACCCTTTCAAAGTGTACAGTTCGGTGGGTTTTAGTATACTTACAAGGCTGTAACACCATCACCACTCTGTAATTCCAGAATCCTCTGTGTCTCGTGTGTGGTGTGCTTGCAGAATGTACACACTGCAGTTCAGCTGTGCAAAAACAAAGAGAAAAAAGGCCTTCACATTCTTTAACTACCTCTCTTCATCCCTCTGAACAGCGGCAGGTGGGAGAACAGCCTTAAGTTTGCCAACACGGTTTGAATTTTTTCCAGTTTAATCTTTTTTCATCATGCCGCTGCTTCTTTAACCTGGGAGCTTCGTCCTTCACATTTCTTCTCCTGCTCCCTTCTAAGATGGTACCTAAGGAGATAAAGGATTTCTGTTGTGCTATTTGGGGAGAAAAAAAGCCATAGATTCTCTTCATGTTCTTTGTCTGTCTGCTGACATATGACCGGACCCTGCTGATTGTGGGGAGTGTTACCCTAACAGCGCCCCCAGAGCGAATGGATCACATCGGATCAGTTCCAGAACGCTTATACCTTCAACAGGCTGAGGAGGGGAACCTCGAGACAGCCTCCCGGTGTGCTTCACTCCGTGTGAGGTGGCAAGCAAAGAGGGAGGCAGCAGCTCTTTCACAGCCACAGCCTCCTCCAGGCTGGGTCTAGGTGTGTGGACCTAAAACTACTAGATGTTCTTCAAGCCACTTCCCACCACACCCCCTGTCCCAATTGGCCCTTCACAGTAAAAGTGGTTGGGGGGTGGCCCCCTTGGACACACGTTCTGTCCCATTCTTCCTCCTTCTAATGCTCCTTCAGGCTCCTCTTTCTCACATTTTATAACTCAAGAAGTACTTCTTGTAAAGCACACCTCTCTCCCTTCTCGGGGGAGCCCAAACTTCCTCACAGACTGGAGATGATATCCACACCACAGAGCAGCCCTGGGTTGGGAGTTGTCAAGGATTTGCTCTTAAAATGGAACCCAGAGGAACACCAGGAGCTGGGATTACCAGATACCAAAATGACATTGACTTAATTGCCTCAAGACACTGTTCCTGTTACATATGGTATTTAAACTTTAGGGACCTCATATCAGAGGTCAGTCAAAGCCAGGGTCTGGACCCAGGCAGACCTGGGTTACCAGCTTACATAATATGTCAACACAATGGTTTTCTGGGAGATTTCATAAAAGAAAAATACCGAGAACGTTTGAAAACGATTACCATGACATACAGAGGAGAGAAGTCTTATTAGTCTAAGTAAAGAGAGTCTGGCTGTACCTTTTTCAATTCTATCTTTTTCAAAAGGAATTTAGGAAAATGGGCAAAAGAAAAGAAAGCTACTTAAGGTAGGAACCGATGGGGCTGATTGTGGAGTTTAGTTCTGGAGCTTTCTTCTCCTCTGTGGTCCTGAGGCTGTCTCTGAGGCTTCTCTGACCCCTTTTCTCTCCGATAGGTTGTTTGAAGAAAAAATTGCGACTCTTCCGCATATAGACTTTGCTTCTCTGAAAACATCTCTGAAGTCTTATTCTTGAAAGTAAAGTAAGAAGGAAAACAATCAAATGGTGTCAAAAAGGCTTCTATTTGGCCAGGCAAAGTAAGGCTCTTAAGTTATCTAACTGGTCCTGGAATGCAAGCATGAGGTGTGGACATTATTTTAGGGATACATTCCTCTGAACGACCCTTGAACCAAACCCAGCCTACTTTGGAAGCTCAAGATCACTTTTGTTTGGGATTGTTACCACCCATCTCTAAGTCCTTGGGACTTCCTTTCTCTTGCTCTGGTTTTCTAAGCTCACTAATTCAAAGGTTAAAGTCACTCCACAGAAAGGCTGCAAAGCTTTGGGTGTGTAGAGAAGTGCAGTTTTTGGGGCGCCTGGGGGGCTCAGTCAGTTAAGCGTCTGCCTTCGGCTTGGGTCATGATCCCAGGGTCATGGGATCGAGTCCCGCATCGGGCTCCTTGCTCAACCAGGAGCCTGCTTCTCCCTCTTCCTGCTGCTCCCCCTGTTTGTGCTCTCTCTCTTTCTCTTTCTGACAAATAAATAAATAAAATCTTAAAAAAAAAAAAAAGAAGTAGAAGAAAAAGACGTGTAGCTTTGAAGCCGATGGACCAAGTTCCACTTCTACCTAAGACCTTTGATAACCTGGCACGGGTTCACATCGCGGCTTTGCTTTCCTCATCTGGGCAATGCCAGGCACAAAGTAGGTAATGACTTGTTCTTCTCTTTTTTCCCTACCCGCACAGATACTTCTAGTAACTCCAGAATGACCGCTTGATATTGCACGGTCAGGCAAAAGGTCGCTAACAGGAGAAATATTTCAGAGCTCCTGATGAGTCTTTGGATGAGTAATTAGCTTGTTGCCGGGAAAACTCAATGCAAATTGAAGCAGTCAGTTTGGGAAGTGGTGGTGAAGTTTAAGGCCAAAAAAAAAAGGTTTTAGTTTCCTTTGGTGGCTGCTGGAATAAAAGAGAAAATGTACAAGTCATGAGAAAAACAAAACGTGATACCAACACAGTTTCTTTGTAGCATTTTGTAAAGGCTAGAAATTGAGATTCTGAGAGGTTAAATTTTAGTAACTCTGTTTTTAAATTTTAAGATCTAGGATTGTGTGGAATTGTTAAAACACGGATTCAGCTTTCATAGGGGAAAGTGACATCCGGTGGGATATAATACCTTTCAAGCTTAGGAAATCTGTGACAAACAAAATAGTACCCAAAACATATGTAATATGCAAACTCAGGAACCTCTCTCACTGTGCGGCTTCCCTCCCTGCTCTTTAATTACAGAGCAATGCGTACATTCACGTTCAGGTCATCCTGCAATAGTACAGTATACAGCAAAGTTGGTGTAGCATGCAAGGTGCCCGCCCAAAAGTGGGGGGAAGGAGGGGGGTGGAAGAAAACATCCATTACGATGGTCCAAGTGGCCTGGGTGCCACCCTGCGGGTGGGATGGCAGATGTGCCCCCACTATTCCCACTTTGAGGTGGGATGGGGTTGTGCATGTGCTTCTCATCATCTCGAGTGTTTCTCTTGCAATGTTGGAGGGAGAACTAGTATTTAGACCTCATTTATTTAGGTGTTTAACAGATACGTATATAGCTCTTACTGTGTGCTGTTTTAAGCATACTTCTAAGCACTTTACAAATATCAGCTAATTTAATTATCATAACAGTGCAACGAGCCAGATAATTTTTCAGAAGGATACTGAGACAGAGAGGTTTGCATCTTGCCCAAGATCACACAGTTAATGATTGATGGACCCAGGATTTGTGGTCAGCAAGCCTACTCTATAGTCCTTACTCCAAAATATCTTGTAAACTGTAGTGTCTTCCTTAGGAATTTTTGAGAGAAAATTTCTGTATGGGATCTTGCACCTTATAAGTGGACTTCGGAACCTAACCAGCAGGGTGGTGGGTATCCTTTCTTTTTGTGTGCATATGTGGATTCACTCCCATATCGATATGTGTGTGTAACTATGTATATGTGCATTTTTTCAATCAGTCATGATTGATGGGCAAGAATGCCCGAATTATACAAATCTCTCTTTTTAATTCACCCTACTCTCAGAATATGTCAGTCTGACCCAATTTAATGAACTCTCCCCTATTGATGGACATCTAGATTGTCTCTGTGTATAATACAAATACCATTCCTTACCATAAAACAAGTAAACTAAACCTGACAACCACATGAAGTGATGAATGTGTTAACTAACTTTATTGTGGTCATCATTTCACAATACACAGTGTATGAAACCATCACATTGTGTACCTTAAACTTACACAAAGTCATGTGTCAATTATATCTCTGTAAAGCTGGAGGGGAAAAATAGAACAAATTGATCCCCAGAAGTAGAATTCAGAGTGGACAGTTTCGTCTTTGTTGAGCACATGGATGACTGTAACACATTATTGGATCTGACTACAGACAGCAGGGGTGAGGAATGAAGACTCATACTTCGTCTTTTTTCTACAATCTTTTTTTTTCTTTTTTTTAAAGGATTTTGGTATTCTAAGGCCCTTACATGAGGATGAACCACCCAGTGGATATTTGTTGTGTGACCAACAGACATTTTTGGAAAGAAAAGCTACCCACCTCCCATTCCCTGGATTTGTGGGTGGACGTCCCTTTGTGAGCAAATGGTTGCCCAGCTGTTTCTGTCTCTTCAGACCATGTAGTTGAGCTCATGTGAATATCCCAGGGCTATATTTGCATGTCAAACCCCTGGTTATTATCATTATTAAATGAAAATCTCCACATATGAAATATGCCTTCATTAACTGCTAAAAAAAATTGAAGATATTGCCATAGGACTTGAAGATATTTACATCCATAGGAATTGATATAAAGTCCGTCATAAGAAACCTTAAGTATTTGTGCCGGGGTCTTGCCCTCCTGTGATGAGCTGGGGCTACTTCCTCTTCCTTTCGTGAAAGCGCTGTCACCCGCCCTGCACCCTTGCTCTTCCTGCCAGGAAACCAGCTCTAGCAAATCTGGTGCCTACCGTGTTACCCCATCTCCATTCTCCTCTTTTCCTGGGCTTAGTTTTTTTCTGTTTTTGATTTTTTAAACTCATTACTGTCTTTTTTTGGTGAAAGCATTTCAAGTCCTTTTGAGAAAGAAGCGGGCCACAAAAATAATCCCTTCATTCAGCATCCTTAGTAAGTAGATAAAGCACGAGTTTCAAAATAGCCATCCTATGGCAAAATGGTGGAGCACGGACTGAGAGCTAAAGCTGTGTCATATTCCCCAGCACTGTGGCTTGGCAACTGTTCACACCACCTTTCTACGCCTCAGCGTACTCCTCTGTAAAGTGAGGTTAATGACACCCGTGTCATAGGGTTTCTTCAAGCGGTAAACGAGATGCTTAGAAAATGATAAATGTTTCATTAAAATATACTAAGGTGGGAGTCATTGTACAGTGTAGCTCATATCATTTGCAAACATGTAATCACTTTCTCAGTTTTTGTTGGGGGTACGTTGTATTTTCTACCTTTCCGTTACCTTCCTACAGCAGAAGGCATTTGCAAGACCTGGTCTGAGTTCATCCCCATGTCACAACAAGGAGCTCTCTGAGCTTTCTTGCCGGACTGTGAGAAACTGTAGGACCCCAACCCAGAGCTCCCTGCTGGGTGCGCAGTCAGCAGAGGCCGACTCATGAGCGACCAAGGATGATTTCTCCACGTGGAGCAGTGTTGTAATTGTTTCCATCTACGGCCCATGCATTGGTTCTCAGTGATCCATGGTGATGAAGGAGGGGAAATTATGAAATAAGCATAAAGAAACAATAATTCGTGGACTGTCACCACCCCTCACACATCCACCTGCTTTCTGTTTCCCTCCTTCATCTTCCTTCCCGGGGTCACTGCCCTTGGACAGTCACCATTGTCTCTTTGTCTAGACGTCTCAGAGGTCTGGGTCACAGATGTCCCCATCCAACTCTCTCCCCTCTTGCTCCTACAGAATTCTCTGTGGGAAGCTGTGGTCTCATCATACCGTTTCCCTGGGTAAAGAACTTTCCATGGTTTCCTGCTGAAATAAAGTCTGCGCTCCTTGGCATGGTATAGAAATAACACCCCTCAAAGTACTTTCCTTACCTCATCCCCTGTGCACACATGTGTATGTGCGTGCGTGTGCTCACGCGCCCACACACGCACACAGAAATACACACTGCAGGGGTTTCTAACGTTTTGAACAACTTTATGAAAAAAGTAGTATAACATAATATCCCTTTATTTTCTGCCCACTCCAACTTTTTATTTTGAAAATAAAGCCACAGGGGGGAAAAGAAATGAAAGAACATCGTCACTTAGATTGACTGATTTTTTAATGTTACGCCACATTTGTCTCCCCACTCCCTTCTCTTTTTCATCTTGGCCAAAGTGTTGGAACTTGCAGATACCATGAGACTCCATCCTGGCACACGTGTGTATGCATCTGCTAACATATGACATTCTTCTGCATAACCATAGTGCAGTTATCATATCCTCTATGAAACCAGCAGTTCCCTAATATCATGTTCAAATAGATTCAGATTTCCCCAATTATCCCAACCTGTGTCCTCCTCTACCCCCACCCCCCCAATCCAGGATTATTCAAGGTTCACCCATTGTGTTTCTTTCGTCTCTTAATATGGAATAGCTCTGTCCTCACCCCCCAACCCCTGTACTTTTCAAAGTATCCAGACTAGTTACACACTAGGGATTTTTCTGATCGTTTTGTTCCTCTAACGTCTGTGTTTCCTATAAATTAGAAGTTAGTTCTAGAAGTTTCTGTGTCTTTTAAAACAACTGAGGTGGGTTTCACCTCCTTTCCTTTTTCTTGTCCACCTTTTGCAAGGGGAGTCAAGATGAGCGTGTGCGAAGGCAGAGTGCAGCAGACCGAGATGGTCCATCCATTCGTTCTTGCCGCTCATATTCCCTGAGCACCGCTCTGTGCAGGCGCTGGGTAGCTACTGGGAATACTGCCCTGAAAAAACAGGCTGGGGACCTCCCCGTCTGCCTCAATTGTGGTGGGGGCTGACCACGAATTAACCAGTAATGGGATGTTGGTCACAATTAGAAAAAGAAAAAGCCTGAGGAATGGGCAGAGGGGTGATCTTTTCTGTAGGATCGTTAGTGAAGGCCAGTCTGGGCAGGTAACATTGCGTGTAGGTCTGGAGAGGGTGGAAGAGAGAGACAGAGATGCAGAGACAGAGAGACACTGAGAAGGAAAGAGGGAGAGAGAGACAGGCAGAGACAGAGACACAGAGAGAGACAGAGAGACAGAGGGAGACAAAGAGAGATACAGAGTGTGCACTGGAGCTGGGCAGCTGGCCAGGCTGCGGGAGCGTGGGCAGCCCAGAGGCTCGGTGGGGGTGGGTCAGGGCAAGGGGGAAGCAGGGTGCTGCGAAGGGCAAAGGGCAGCAGCAGTCAGGTGGACCCTTCAGGGCCTCCTCTTGGAGCTGGCTGTGTGCTCAGCGGTAGGCTCCATCTTCCCTTCTTGAACAGCACCATCTTAATGGATGATCAGTGAAACACAGTTTTTTTGGGAGGGGGTGGGGGTTGAGACAGGTGAAAAAAGAACTTGCATGTTTACTTATAGATCAACTCTAAAACCCATCTCGCTTTTTTACAGATCAACTTAAAAACCGTTCTCCATTGCTGAAACTTTAGCATATTATAAAAGGGGGGGCTGTTTTGAATCAAAGAAGTACTTGCTTCCCCTTTATTTTGGGAACTGCAGCTCACTAGTTTCGGAAAGAGGTGTGACTGTCCTTTAGATGCTTCATATCTCCATGATGAGATGATAAACAAGTTGAAGGTTGCAGGCCCCCTGGAAGCCTGCAAGACAAGGTCCAGAGACGAGCTGTGGCCTGTGGATGACAGTTTGACGGAAACCTCAAGATCTGAGGTTTCTTAGAACAATTCCTCCGGGAGTTATTTCCTGATTCCCACCACCTCCTCCCCAAACTCCGAATCATCTCTCCCTCCTCTAAAGTTCTAGGCAGTGGTCCCCCAATGGCACTGCTTCCTAATTCCACAGATTACGCCCCTCCCGGGGGGAAGGGACAGCCTGCCTCCACTGGGCCCCAGGGAATTTCCTGGAATACAAGCAGGGAATCTGTTCTATGTAGTTTAAAGCTCCTTCAGCTTTGGGAACCACTGCTCTACGGGACCTTTTAATGGAGCTCATAACAGATTTTTTGTTTTTAATGTACAGATTTAACCATGAGGCTATGCTGTAAGGCAAGACTCCTATCTGATTTCAGTTTTTAAAGTCATCTCTTTAGTCCCCAGAGTGCTTGGTGCAGTGCTCTGTACATCCTAGTATTAACCAGAGAAACGAATAAAGGAGTTCGGCATTCGGAAGCACAGTTATGTCGTTCTGCACTGGTCGGGCGGGAGCCCCTTCCCTTCCCTGTTCCTCCTCCGAAGTATTATGCATGGTCACGGCGTGCTGATGCCTTCATTTGTGCCCCCGGCTCCACCATCTCTCCTGGTTTGCACACCCACATACCTTACTGGGAAGCCCGCTGGAGCTGATCATCTGGGTGTTCCTCCAGGCAACATGTCTCCCATATCGGCGTCTCCTCTTTTATTTCCAGTCTTGGTGAAGGCCACCGCCATTTTCCCAGGCCCCAAGCTACATTCAGCTGGAGCCAGGTTCTGTGCCATCTAGCTCGTAATCATGCTTGCCTTTGAGGCCTCAAGCCCCCTCACTTGACCTTGCCCATGGTGTCCTTGTGAAATGACAAAGTAAGAAAAACTCCCCAGCATGGCACCCAAGGTGCACCTCCCTATCCATCCCAACGCCTGGCCTTCCCTCCCTGCTCCTTGGCCAAAGGGTTTTTCATCATACAACTAGTTCCCTGAAGGGATCAGCTTGAACTTCTTCCCTGAAGGAGTGAGATGAACCAGTTCCCCAAAGGGGTGTGATGAACTGGTTCCCTGAAGGGGCCATGTTATCTTGGGATCAGTATTTTGCATGTGAAGTTCCTTCTTCCTGGAATCCCTTCACTGACTCTGCCACATGACTGACATCCGTCCCACTTTGACTCAGAGCATTTCCTTCAGGACGTTTCCCCTGAGTACCTCTTTTTCCACTTGCCTGACTTAGGTGCCCTTTCCTAGGTCCTGTGCACCCTCCGTCATTGACTCCCCACACTGTACTGTAATTTTAATTCACAAATCATTGCCACAAGAATAGAGCATCTTCAGGGCAGGAATGATGTCTTCTGACATAAAATTGGTGCTCAATAAATACTTGTTGAATGAATGAATGAACACGCAAACGGTTATGTGAACAGTTTTCACATTTGAGTTTGTTAATATTTATAATAAAAAAATAAAAATGTTTTCTTTTTATTCTTTGTGAATGGAGATATTTTGGTAGCTTGGAGCCAGTTCTAAAATGGTAAAACAATGTCATTGCTTTTATATTCCCACAGGAAATATGGGATGTATAAAATCAAAAAGGAAAGACAATCTGAATGACGATGGGATAGATTTGAAGACTCAACCAGTACGTAATACTGACCGAACTATTTATGTGAGAGATCCAACGTCCAATAAACAGCAAAGGCCAGTAAGTAGATAGTCTCAGGGGAGAATTCCCACAGCAGGATCAAAGCATGGCTTCATAATTTAAACACCAAATCTGTAACATGTGCATGCAAAAAAATCACATCCATTACTTGGGCCTCACATAATTTTTGATGTGCTTTATAACCTAATCCTTTAAAGAGTTTGTAAACACTTTAGGAGATAACTGGGCCACTTACTGTACAATAAAGGGCCTTTGATCACCTTCTCATGTGTAAAGAAAATCATCTTTCATATCGCTGGTGGAAAGACCCACCCTTTATATATGAAGAATCTGTCTCTCTGAACTTCTATGACTTAGGATAGGTAGTGAGATTAGCACAGTGGTCTGGAGGCAGAAGAAATTCTGGATTCAAGTCAGAAGCTAAAATAAGTGTTAATGTGCCCTTTGGTGTATCATATTTTATCCCCTATCTTGTCATTCTTCAGTTAACTTCAAATAGTACAGATTATGAAGTTGTGATGACTTATTACAGAGAATTAAACAATTAAAAAAATACACAGCTAATTCTGCCCGCTAACCTTGGACAAATATCTGTACCAGAAATTTTACATGAGTGATGTGCTATTTGATGCAGTTGGGAAATGCTTGGCAAAGGAAGACCTAATAGTCTATCTGATTTCATGGACAAGAGGACCAGAGCTTTGGATAGTTGCTATGTTAAATGCACTTTACTTCAGATCTTTTATCCTCTCCATCTATTTTAATATATATATATTATATATATTATATTATCAAATTAGCCCCAATGCCTTTATGAAGAATTTTCATAGTGTCTCTAGTATGACATATTTTAAATATAAGACCTTGGCGTTATAGAGTGTATTATTGTTACCAAGCCTTCTGCCAGCTCTTTCCCCACTGTTCCCTATTATCCTGTACGTTTGATGTATGTCAGTCTCATGCCATTGCTGAAATTGAGAAATCACTGTTGGCCTTCTTAAAAAGTGGAGATGAAGAGTGAATATATTATTACTATTAATTATTGTACCTGATGTTTCTAGATAGATAAATTGTTAAAATTATATAGAGAGAAACTCAAAATGTAGAAGACTATAGCTTTAATAATTTATATAAATATAATATTTAAAAACGTTACATAAACAAGTATAAGTGTAGAACTCTGTTACATAAATGTGATTCATAGAAAAGATAATGATTTAAAGAATTGGAGTCACAGATAGTTTCCTTATTATAGACTTTAAGAGATCTCATAAAAAGAATCTGGCTTTTCCTGGTATCACATGCTAGGCATTTTACACGCTTTAAACCCAAGTTTTCTTTTGAAATGATGGGCAAAGATGCCCTTGATTCGGAAAAACAAAGGCAAATCATATAAACATACCATTTTTCCTCCTACTAAGAGTAAAAGGGGTTAAACATGGAGTTGGAAGGCAGAAGTTGTAAACCAGTTTGCAATATGGCAACTCCCTCCTGGATTCTGTCTTTTAGTCTGTGCCTTCTCTGGCTGGTCACAGCTGCCCTTGTTTCCTGAGCGCGGCAGCGTGGCCTTATCCCATGGCCATAGATAACGCTCCCAGCCGTGACCAGATGTGCCAAAAATGCACTCTCTGGCTCCGTGACAGAGGAGCTCTGAGGAGCCGGTGAGGTGGAGTTGATGGAATTCAACAACACCTCAAGGAAAAGACATTTTGAGGAAAGAGTTATGGCAGATGAGTTGCCCATACGTGTTTTGGTCTTCCAGAAAGTCCGTTAAAACATTTGTAAATTAAGGACTCTTTGATATATCAAAATCAGCTTGCTTCTTTCAGAGTGATTTAATTAGTTTCTCCTCTTCTAATTATTTCCTCTAAACCATTTATAATTGATCATGCATCCTAATTATGCAAATCCCCATGATTAAAAAATCAGTCTAGAACTTCTTAAAGTAAATATTCAAGGATAACACGGACCCCTGATTTTCTGATACCAGGACATAGAGTAATGTCCCCTTCCCCACTGCCCCGACCTCAAAATTGGAGATTTTATGGGCAACGGTCATCAGAAATTTAAATTTCAAAAAAGAAAAGAAAAGAAAAGAAGTTTAAATTTCAGTGCAAACTGTTTTGGTCCCATTCCATTAAGTCACTGAATCAAAGGGAAAAGTTGCATGATTTGTGGATATAGGCCTTGGGCAGTACTTTCCTGAAAAGGGACCCAAGAGGTCTTATCATCCTCCCCATGGTCACTGAGAGAAAAAGGAATTTGATTTAAAAGGTCAGTGAGGTGGTCTTTTGTCCCACGGACCCTTCCTGCTAATTCACCTCCCAACTGAAGTAACCAGGGTTGCCATCTGTCCCCATGACAGGAGCGGGGTCAGCCTTAGGAAGCCTGGATCTGTCAGGACCTGTTCTTAGCCTCTAGTGACAGAGCCCTGACTGGTTTTCTAAACAAGTCTGGGAAACATGGAGATCAGCGGTCCTGGCCAAAGCAGCAATCCCACCAAGCCAACAGGGGCCCAGGCCATTTCCATCTTCTGCTCTGCTGTTCCTGGTGTCCGGTTTCCATGCTGAGACTCCAGCCTTCGCCTGTTCACTTCCGGGCACCACCGACAGCAAATGACTGCTTTTAGAAGGGAGAGCCGTTCCGCTGAGCTGTGTCGGTTGGGACTCAGCTCCGTGAAATGTTTTCTCTGTTCTCCTCTACTTTTCGGCTTCCTAAATTAGCCATTCTAAACCTCATTTGCTACTGTGAAAAAAATGATATGAGGGTGAGTAAGGAAAGCTAAACGTAAAAATCCTTTTCCTAACCAATATTCTCTCCTAGGTTCCAGAATCTCAGCTTTTACCAGGACAGAGGTTCCAAACTAAAGGTACGTTTCCATAGCAACATGGTGGTTTTCCTTTCTTTACTGTTAGAGATACTATAAGGGAGTCAGCTTGGGTGTTTTTATTTATACTTTCATTGTCGAGAAATCCATGGAATATAAAATTTATCGTTGTAAGCATTTTTACGTGTCCAGTTGAGTAGTGTTAAGCACATTGACATTATTGGCAGCCAGCATCCATCTCTAGAACTTCTTTGTCTCCCCAGTCTGTCCAAATTTAACACTAACTCCCTGTTGCCCTACTCCCCTCAGCCCTTGGCAGCCACTATTCCACTTTCCACCTCGATGAATTTGGCTACTCTAGGTACCTCAAATAAGTGGAAGCATAAAAGTGTCTGTCCTTTCATGTCTGGCTTATTTCACTCCTCATAATGTCTTCAAGGCTCATCCATGTTGTAGCTCATGTCAGAGTGTTCTCCCATTTTAAGGCTGAATCATATCTTGTTGTATGGACACACCACATTTTGTTTATCCATTCGTCACTGAACATTTGGACTGTTCCCTCCTTTTAGCTCTTGCGAATAGTGCTGCTCTGAACATGGCTGTATCATTTCTTAAATAAAGGGCAGCAGTTAATTATAGTTGTAGGTCTGTGTGGTTGGGGATAACATGAAGTGTATCCAGTATGGATGATATGTTGCTTACTGCAGACCATGTGGGCTCTGAGCCCCACTAGGCAGGAAACACACGTGGTTATTCATCTTTTGTGCCTGATAAAGACTTGTTAAAATGTTTCCATTGATGGATTCTTGAAGGTCTTCCCTTTTGTCCTTCATTTCTAGATCCGGAGGAGCAAGGAGACATCGTGGTAGCCTTGTACCCCTATGATGGCATCCACCCGGACGACTTGTCTTTCAAAAAAGGAGAGAAGATGAAAGTCCTGGAGGAGTAAGTACCCCCACGCACCCTGTGCCTGCTGGCCCTTTACTCAGGCCACTGAGTCCTGGCCCCTTCGTATTGTTCCCAGCAGCACAGCAATAACCAGCCTCCCAGCCTCCTCGCTGCTAGCAGGGCTTTGGCAGTGGAAGGAGTGGGGCCAAAGGAATCTTCCTCTTATGTTCTCCAGCTTTTTGAATGCAGACACCGGTTTCTTTATCCATCTGTGCCCCCTTAAGTAGTTTGTGTCTGTGTGGAATTTGCATGTTATTTTAATGCCATGTTTAGTTAGCTGTATTGCTCAAATTCAGACTGGGTTTATGGGTCCGACTTGGTTTGATTTTTAAGGGCACTGTGCTGAAGCAGCCATCATTTTGGAAAAGCCCCTACTCAGCAGTTGTCATCCTTCTGTGAAGACACTTAGACATCGTCATGTCCTTGACCCATCCCTCCCCCCCATGCTGACTCACAGACCCGTGGCTCAGTACCACAGGGGCTTGGTACTCAGAATAAGGATTTCCCAAGTATTTCCCCCTAATCTTTCATACATTGTCACCCAGGCCCGCCAACCAGGGCTGGAGGAAGGAGACCTTTTAGTAAGTACAAGGTACTAAGTGATTAAGAGCACTTACCACTCACGGGTGAGTGTGAACTTGGGCCTAATTCTGGCCCTGCCTCTTGATAGCTTTGTGACCTTGACCAGTCAGTTCGGCTCTATGCCTTTGTTTTGTCACTTAGAAATGGGAGCGGCAGTGGCTCTGTCATGGGGTTGCTGTGAGAATGTTGTGTGTGCACATGTGTGTAAACACAGCATAGACGTACAGTGCGCAGCAGCTTTGTGTCATGTGGCTGTCCTTCAAGTCTTGCAATCAAGGAACCCGGCCGTGTGTGGGAATTTGAACATTATAGTTGAGGCTCATGGGGACCCTCCATTCCTGCCTCCTTCCTCGGCCCCAGCCTCCTCCTTGGCTCCATGCTGAGAGCAAGAACGTGGGGATGAGCCTACCTGCTTGGAATTCTTTATGATTTTCCATTTCTTTTCTTCACAGCATCTCTCAATGGAAATTAGATGTTTTAACAGAGGAGTTTATAACGTGAGAACATGTTTCATTGTTCCCTGGACTCCCGTTTCTGTGAGGATCCTACAGCATTTCTTAGAGATCCTGGGGGAAATTACAAACGTGTTGCTTCTACAAGATAGGAACCATTTTCACCAATTCTTGTGTGTACAGCACTGAGCACAGTGACCCAGTTGTGAGGCTGTTTCCTTTGCCTTAGTCTCTAAACATATTTTTATTTCAGCAAAAGGAGTGAATTTTTCTGCTGGATTCTGGGATTCCAGGGATCTTACCACCCTCCCTCACCCCACAAAACAGACACCTTAAGATAATTGCTATTGCAGTTCTTGACTCATTGGAAACAAACACTTTTTTTTTTTTAAAGATTTTCTTTTTTTAAAAGTAATCTCTACATTCAGTGTGAGACTCGAATCCACAAGCCCGAGATCAAGAGTCAATGCTCTACCAACAGAGCCAGCCACATGCCCCTTGGACACAAACATTTTTGATGTCTGTTTCTCTTCCAGGCTTGGAGAATGGTGGAAAGCTAAATCCCTTTCAACAAAGAGAGAAGGGTTCATCCCCAGCAACTACGTTGCCAAAGTCAACACCTTAGAAACGGAAGAGTGAGTCCTTCCCTCTTGCCATCTTGGATGGTTTTGTTTGGTGCCTTGGCTTTTTTATGCATTCCTTATCTTTTTCCTTCCCTGGAGAATAACATCCACGAAATGTGACAATGTCTTCTCAGGTGGTTTTTCAAGGATATAACCAGGAAAGACGCAGAAAGGCAGCTGCTGGCTCCAGGGAACAGTGCTGGAGCTTTTCTTATTAGAGAAAGCGAAACCTTAAAAGGTAGGAAGTGGTTTAAGTCCCCTTGTAAATCACTATTTAGGAAATCATTCTTAGAAACTAGTCTAGAATTCTTTTTTAAAGAAAAAGATATATTCTTACAGTGAAAGTTTTATGGTTTGATAACAAACTAAAGTGATTAGTTTTACTACAAAAAGTAACATAGCAGACATAATTACGGCCATGTCTTACCTCACTTTATGTTTGCTGAGCCTCTTACATTACGGTTGAGTGTAAATCTTGAAATTGTAAGAGAAAGGAAATCAAAATAACTTTTCAGTTCAGCAAAATAATAAAAAAAAAACTAGCATGAAGAAGGAAAACAGCATGTTGATAAGCTTCATGGCAACAAAATGGTAGCTTCATTTGTCAAGTAGACTTCTTATAGGACTTAAATTATGCACTAGATACATAGTGAATTTACATTTTGCATATTTTATGGGAAAATGTGTCCTACAGTGTTGTATAAGGCAGCTCTTACTTGTAAAATATAAGCATAATCTCTACTTGCGTTTCTCCCCACAGGAAGCTACTCTCTTTCTGTCAGAGATTATGACCCTGTGCATGGTGATGTTATTAAGCACTACAAAATTAGAAGTCTGGACAATGGAGGTTATTACATCTCTCCACGAATCACTTTTCCTTGTATCAGTGACATGATTAAACATTACCAAAGTAAGTAAAAACTGAAGGTCGGACAAGACAAAACAGATTTATCATGAAATGTAGGGTGTCAAACACATTTTTATATTAAAATTCTCCTACCTCATATTTCTTTTGGATGAAGTTAGAGGATCATATTCTGTAATTGATTCTAAATTAATCTATAATTACATATGCATTTAAAGCCAGATTTGATCTTAGTGAGTAATTATCCCAGTTCTTCCCACCCGATCCATGCTGTTTGACAGTTAATGTTCCAAAACTGTGAAGAGAAAAATGAATATTCTCTTCATATAGTGCATATTTTTACAACACATCTTTAAATATTTGGAATCAGAATGCGGATTTGCAGATCTGTGTCTTTGTATATGTATGTGTATATGTGTATAAAAGTTATCTATAGTCTGGATAAAAGAAAACAGAAATAACAATGACAAGAAAATATTTAAAAGTGGCAAGTCAATGGTCCTCTGTTTCCAGTGCCACTTTCCAGCCCTGTGATGCCAAACCCATGGGCGGCCTTTAGGTTCATTCCCTGTGTGACTGAACTCAGTTGTAGTGGGTAGCTGCTGGTACAGTTTATTTCTGCAACCCACTCCAAGGGGATACACAATGTAGGTCTGCAGACAGTACTAATGGATAGAATCAAGTATGTTCTGAATTGTCTTTCACGTAAGAATTTCCAAAGTCACGATTAGACAAGAGATACTGCCATAGCATTTTAGGTTCGTAGACTACGTCGACCTGGAAATGATCCCACTAGTAGTCGAAATTTCTTCATAGATACTGGTAAATTACGAAGTAGGATATTTCTTAACTTTTTTTTTTTTTAATCTCTTTCACATTAGAGCAGTCCGATGGCTTGTGCAGAAGATTGGAGAAGGCGTGTATTAGCCCCAAACCACAAAAGCCATGGGACAAAGATGCCTGGGAGATCCCACGGGATTCCATCAAGTTGGTGAAAAGGCTTGGTGCCGGGCAGTTCGGGGAAGTCTGGATGGGTGAGTGTGCGGCTCTGGCGGAGGTGACCAGAGAAATAAGGGCTCAAGCCAGTGTCCATCCATTTTCTCAGCCAAACATTAAACCATGTCAGAAGCATCTCTTGTTTTGTTTTGTTTTGCTTTGTCCACCTGGCACCAAGAACTGGCCTCAAATTGGTTTGGTTGGACTCTCTTTGTTGTAATTTTCTCTCTTTTTAAAAGTTTTTTAAAACAGTTTTTAGTTGAATTATAGTTGACATACAATGTTGTATTCGTTTCAGGTATACAGCATAGTGATTCAACAATTCTGTGTGCTGTGCTCTGCTCACCATGAGAAGTGTAGTCGCCATCTGTCACCATACGACGTTGTTATGATATTATTGACTCTGTCTTCCATGTTGTGCTTTTCTTCACCGTGACCTAATTGTTTTATAACTGGATGTTTGTACCTCTTACTCCCCTTTACCTATTTCACTTCTCCTCCTGCCCCTGGTAGTAGCTCTTTTAGAATGAACATGTATAAGGGAGAGGACAGTGGGTTTTTATCCTGACTGTTCTGTCTACTCACTCATGATTCTCTCATCACCAGATTCTCTGGACACATATTTTAAGGGTTGGGAATTGGCTTCCATCTCAGGGAAAATTATATTTGGGGTGAGGATAGTCCTTAGTAGTGGGCATAATAGGAAGCATCGCATTTATTGCACTTTCTCACCAAGAAAGTTTCTAAAGATGTTCAAAGTGCTGCCATTAATGAATCATTCCTTTTTGTCAAGTCCTGCCTTCCCAGTCTGACAAGAGGTATGATGAAATTAGAGCAGTGACTTCTCCAGAGGATTTTTTCCCCATGTCTTTTCTAAAGTTTTTATAGCGAATGTGAATTTTCTTTTTCTTTTGTGATAGAATTTTTAAAGCCTTTCTTTATTTTATTTATTTTTTTTTAAGATTTTATTTATTTATTTGACAGAGATAGAGACAGCCAGTGAGAGAGGGAACACAAGCAGGGCGAGTGGGAGAGGAAGAAGCAGGCTCATAGCAGAGGAGCCTGATGTGGGGCTCGATCCCATAACGCCGGGATCACGCCCTGAGCCGAAGGCAGACGCTTAACCGCTGTGCCACCCAGGTGCCCCTAAAGCCTTTCTTTAAAAAGTCATGTTCTCTTCAAGGTTCTAACTGAAAATGCCATTGCTCTTGTTAAGGATAACACGTGAAGTCATACACGTCTTAGTGGATCGCTTTTTCTGTGCCAGCTTTGTCTGAGTGAAAAGTAACTGTGATTTCTAGAGAGACGAAGGGGTAGCAGCTTTTAATCCTGTACAGTCCCCGCTGAGCAGAAGCTAGACACTCAGCCTGTTGCGACCACGCAGGCACCTCACTTGCCCATCCAGGGGTCCGGTCCATGAGGGAGAGGCGGTTTCTCCTCTAACGTCTTGGCCCCTAGCGTCAGAGTACTGCCTCCTTTCTCCTGTTGCTGTTGCTTGAGTTGAAGCATCTTTTATTTATTTATTTATTTTATTTTTTTTATTTTTTATTTTTTTAAAGATTTTATTTATTTATTTGACAGAGATAGAGACAGCCAGCGAGAGAGGGAACACAAGCAGGGGGAGCGGGAGAGGAAGAAGCAGGCTCATAGCAGAGGAGCCTGATGTGGGGCTCGATCCCATAACGCCGGGATCACGCCCTGAGCCGAAGGCAGACGCTTAACCGCTGTGCCACCCAGGCGCCCCTGAAGCATCTTTTAAATACAACAGATACTGACCCAGCATAGAATGAGTTCTCGCTGCACTGTAAGTCTGTGAACTTGTTGTGGAATTGAGGTAAATGATAATTACACAACCTGACAGTCTTCATTTTGGTTGGCATATTCCAGAACCAGTCAGTAGTGCCCGTCAGGCACACCATTTCCATCCCAGTCAGCAGATTCGTGGATGTGAGTGTGTGCTCCGGACACGGCCTCTTCTCATTCACACTCTGTGGCCCAGGTCATAGAATCAAACTCCGCCTTTATCTGTCTGCCCTTTTCCTTTTTATTGAGGTAGAATTTGTGTCACATAAAATCAGTCATTTTAGGATTTTATTTATTATTTTAGAGAGAGAGAGCGTGCATGCGAGAGAGAGCACAGGCAGGGGGACAGGGAGAAGCAGACTCCCCACTGAGCAGGAAGCCCGACATGGGGCTTGATCCTAGGACCCTGGGGTCATGACCTGAGCCAAAGACAGATGCTTAACTGACTGAGCCACCCAGGTGTCCCCAAATCAGTCATTTTAAAGTGAACAATTCTGTGACATTTACTACATTCACACTGTTGTGTAACCACCACCTCCATCTAGTTCCAGAATACATTCATCACCCCAAAAGGAAGCATTGTGCCTGTGAAGCAATCATCCCCCATTTCCCCTTCCCCCACCCCGGACCCTGGCAACCACCATTCTACCTGTCTCAATGAACTTGACTAATCCAGGTACCTCATGTAAGTGGAATCACACTGCATCTGTCCTTTTGTGACTGGCTTATGTCACTTAACGTGATGTCCTCAAGGCTTATCCATGTTGTAGCATATGTCAGAATTTCATCCTTTTTTATGGCTGAATAATGTTCTGCTGTATGGATATACCACAATTTGTTTATCCATTTATCTGCTGATGGATATTTGGGTTGTTTCCACCTTTTGGCTATTGTGACTAATGCTGCTACGGGCATTCACATACAGATTGTGTAGACAAATAGTGTCATTTCTATTGGGTATATACATTCTTTTAGGAGTGAAATTGCTGAGTCATATGGTAATTCTATCATTAACTTTTTGAGGGATCATCAAGCTGTTATCTGCTCATTTTAAAAAAAAAAAGCCACCTTCTTTATTCCTCTGAGATATTTGTATTTATTTCTTAATATATTTTTTTGCAAACCCACAGAATAGGGGCCGGAATTGTATAATAAACATTGCAAACACTTCACCTGAGTTCACCAGTTAGTAGTTTGCTATATTTGCTTTATCTCTTTTCTACATACATACACATACACATAAATATTTTATTTTTCTTGGTGGTGGTGTTGAACCACTTGAGGGTGAGTTGCAGATGTGATGAGTTTTTACCCCTAAATACTGAAATATGTGTCTCCTAAGAGCAGGACCATTATCTTACATGATACATTGGCCACTTTAGGAGATCTAACATTGATACATACTATTATCTAATACAGAGTCTAGAATTTCTTTAGTTGTCCCAGTAATGCCCCTGAGCTCCTTAGGATCATGTTTTTGCATTGAGTTGACATGTCTTCACTATCCTCTAATCTGGAACAGTCCCTTGGTCCTTCTTCATCCTTCATGACACTGACACTTTGTAGAACATGGGTCAGTTGTTCTGTAGAATGTTCCTCATTTGGATTTTTCCATGATTTGGCTCAGGGGTTGCCTTTGTGCATGAATACTATCTAAGTAGTAAGTGATGTTATGTCCTCAGGGCATTTACCAGGAGGCACGAAATATTAGTTGGTCCCATTATTCCTCATGGTCTATTTGATTTTAAGGAGGTCTACCAGATATCTCCATTGTAAATATTACTTTTTAATTCCCTTTCATAATTAATTAATAATCTGTGGGGAGATATTTCTGCTCCAAAAGAATTTTCCCCAAGTGGTTTCAGCATTATCTGCTCATTTTGAGTTCTTTTCCCTCTTAGAAGCCATCACTTCTCTAAAGAGAAGCCGCCCCTGTCTTCCTCCACACTCCCCGCAAACATGTCTTCTCCAACCCCACTGGCTCATGAGGGAACCAGGTACCTGCCTAATCCCCCTGGCCATCTGAGTGCTCTTCCCTCCCCGTATTTACCATGATTTGGAGTGGGGAGGAGGTGATGAAGTGAGGGGTGAGGAAGAAGAAGGATAGAAGGAGGAATATCCCAGCTGTACAGTGTCTGCTGGTCCCCTCTAGGCACATATGGATCAATTATCTCTCATAGTCACCGCAGTAACACTGTGAGATAGGAATTATTGCCATCATTTGATAAACAAGGACACTGGACTCAGACAAGCTACTTGCTCAAAGTCTTTCGAGGCAGTGAAGAAGCCAGCCTCTTTGGTATCCCAGAGACCTGGACTCGCTTGCTAATAAGCTATTTACAAGTTAATTTGACCTCATCAGTTTCCACATCAGTAAAATGGGCAGACAACTATCTTCCCAGTTGCTGAAATGAGAATGAGATTATATACCTGACGTGTTTCCTACACAATATGGTTCTGAGCTGAAGGCAGATGCTTACCCGACTGAGCCACCCAGGCAGCCCTTCTTAAAATTTTCTTGAGAGCTACTAGCAAGCAGAATGGCAATCTCTTTGCCAGCTTTACCATGGTGGTGGTCACAGGAGCCATATGCCAGCCCAACTCGGCCAAGGAAACTGATGAGGGGGTGAGCTAACGTAGCAGCAGGGGGCACATGCCTGAGTCAACTGGCTCACAGTACATTTCTGTCCTGAGTGGCCCAAGCCTGTGCTGAAGTCATTACCTGCAGCTCGAGCTCATTTGTCCTTCTGAGATTAGGAAAACCTCTGCTTCCAATTCCAAATATACTAGACCTCCTGCCCGTTTCTCACCTTTTCCTGTTCATGCACTTCCACTGGCCACCTGCTAAATCTTCACACTGATTTTTGAGAACATTTTTTAGCATGTGCCCAGGTAGTGGGAGAAACTGAGCTTAAAAGAGAGGAGAAATGTGGCATCGGAAAATATGTAATTGTTCTATCAGGAGTATTATTTGGATTTAAACTGTTTGAAAGAAGGTAAAAATCTGGTGAAAATTCACCATTTGAATAGCTTTGCTAATAATTTTGTGTTTATAGTAAAATGCGTATAACATAAAATTTACCGTCTTAACCATTGTTAAGTATACAGTTCAGTACTGTTACAGACATTCCCATTAGACAGACAATTTCCAATGCTCTTTTTATCTTGCAAAACTGAGCTTCTGTACTCTTTAAACAACAATTCCCCTTAACCCTCTTCCCAGCCCCTGTCAACCATCATTCTGCTTTCTGTCTATATAAATATGACCAGCCTTGGTATATCAAATAAGCAGAATCATAAAATATGTACTTTTTTTGTGTGACTGGCTTATTTCCTGTAGCACATCCTCCAGTTCATCCATGTTGTAGCCTGTGACGGAATTTCTTTCCATTCTAAAGCTGACTAATATTTTGTTGACCCATTCATCCACTGCTAGACACTTGGGTTGATTTCCAAGTTATTGTGAATAATGCTGCTATGTACATGCATGCACAGATTTCTCTTTGAGACCCTGCTTCCAATTCTTTGGGGTGTATGCTCAGAAGTGGGATTGCTGGATCACAGGGAAATTCCATATTTAATTTTTGAGGAACTGCCATACTGTTTTCCATAGCGGCTACACTTTACATTCCTACCAACAGTGCACAAGGGTTCCAATTTCTCCACATCCTCATCAACACTTACTCTTTACTTCTCTCCGTCTCTCTCTCTTTCTCTCCCCTTCCTTCCTTCCTTCCTTCCTTTCTCCCCTTACTCCCTGCTTTCCTCCCTTTCTAAGGTAGCCATCCTAATGGGTGTTAGGTTGTGTCTCATGATTTTGATATGCATTTCCCTAGTGATTAGTTATGTTCAGCATGTATGTTTATCTTTTCATGTGTTTACTGGCCATTTATATATCTTCTTTGGAGAAATATCTATTCAAGTCCTTTGCTCAGGTTTTAATCAGGTTGTTTGATTTGCTAATAATGTTTTACAAGACAGAGGCAACAGAGGCTTATCTGAAAGGTCTTAATAGAACCTAGCATTTTTAGGCATGATATGAGGATTAAATGAGATGATTCAGGTAAGCACTTAATCCACAGCACTCAGAAAACCAGTGTTATTATTAAATACTGAATTTCTTTAAAGGAAGTATGGTAACATTAATGTGAAGACTGAAGTAGGAGAGATTACCCAGGAGTTCCACACTCAACAAAGTTGTTTCTTGTTTTATTTTTTTTTAAGATTTATTTATTTATTTGAGAGAGAGAGTGCACGAGGGTACGTGAATGCATGTTCATGTGTGCACGGGGCGGGGGGGGTGCAGGGGCAGAGGGACAAGCAGAGAGAGAATCTTCAAGCAGACTCCCTGCTGAGCATACGAGCTGAGCCAAAACCAAGAGTTGGACATTTAACCGACTGAGTCACCCAAGCACCCCTGTTTCTTGGGGTTTTTTTAATTAAATTTTTTATTTTGAAATAATTGTAGATTGATATGCAATTGTAAGAAATAATTCAGAAAAGAAAACATGTCCATGCAAACACTTTTACACAAATATTTGGAAGAACATTATTCATAATAGCTAAAGAGTGTAAACAACCCACATGTCCATCAATTGGATGGGTAGACAAAATGTGGTGTATCCATACCATGGAATAGTATTCAGCAATAAAAAGAAAGAAAGTACTGACGCGTGCTACAGTGTGGATGACCCTTCAAAACACTATGTTGAATGAAAGAAGCCAGACAGACATAGAGGACCACATGTTATGTGATTCCATTTATATGAAGTGTTGTGAATAGGCAAATCTATAAAGACAAAGGAAATGAGTGGTTGCCTCGGGTGGAAGGCTGGAAGGATGGAGATGTGACTGTCAGTGGATATGGGGATTCTTTTGGGGGTGATGGAAATGTTTCAGTAATTGTGCTGATGGGCTCACAACTCTGAATATTTAAAAACCAATGAATTGTATACTTTAAACAGGCAAATGGTATGATATCTGGATTATATTTCAACAAAGCTTTCATATACATTTATATATAATACAAAGAGATCCCATGTAACCTTTACCCAGTTTCCCCCACTGCTAACATCTTGCAAAACTGCAGTATGATATCATTGCCAGGATATTGACATTGGTGGTTGTTTTTTAATCGTGCTTTTCTCTTTCTAGTCTTGTATTAAAGAAAGGAAGGAAGAGGAGGTAGGAACAGGGTGGGGAAGGAAGGAAGGAAAGAAGGAAGAAAGAAAAAAAGAAAGGAAAAAGAACAAAATAGAAATTTTGATCTGGAATCTTTTGCAGATACAGTTCTGTGAATTTGGATGTCCTTGGCTATTAAAATAATGTCAATATGTTGAGTGCATCTAATAGAGGAATACTGGGAATAAAACCAAAAGAATAATGCTTGGTGACATTACGTTATGCATCAGAGGTCAAAAGATGCCCCCTCTCCTAAATGTGTCTGTGTGCCTCATTCCAACAGTCTGAGGGCTGGTGTAATAGCAAGGTCTGCCATTTAGAGCTGCATAAATTTTATTTTTTATTTCTCTGTTTTATTTCTCAAGAGATGAGCAGGCTAGTTTTCTCATTGGTAGAAAAAGAAGAACAAATTAAAAATGATATCACTGTCAACCAAGAAAATTGATATTTTTGTGAAGCTTGAGGAATGGTACATAGACACATTTTATGGTCCGGATTTTTTTGGTCCGAAATGCAGTGAACAAATACTAGGAAGTGACCTGTTCTGCGGGAGGGGGGTTGGTATAAAAGAAAGGAGTTTCTCCCTCAAGCTGTTTCCTCTCGTTCGTGTGATCCTCTTGACATCTGGCTTGGTGACACGCTTCCCCCCCGTGGATTATTGGATTCCGAGGGAACTGACTTGTAGGTGATGCCAAGGATGATGTTTCCTGTTACCACTTGGTCTACGAAGAGACTTTATAGAAGAAAGGGAACTTGTTTTGAATTGATTCTGCTTGATATATTTTCATTTGAGCCAATGGCATTGAAACTAATTAACCAGCCAACTTGCAAAATCAACCCCATGTATCTTTTTATAAAGCCAACTTCATTGTGTGGTACCTAGGTGCTGCTTAGCAAATTAGTCACACCTGAAAACAGAGCTTCCTCAAATTTCACCCCAACTTTCTTTAACTGCTCCAAACTTGCTCTCTTCAAGACATTCTTTCCTTTTAAATGATTTTTTTTAAATGATTTGCATCTGTAATGCCAACCCAAATCTCCATGACTAGGTTAATTGAACCTATACCCTACTGGAGAATATCTTGGTAATGTACAGTTTGAACCTATGGTGCCGAATAAAAATCATGCCTTTGTGCGAGTTGGAAAGCTGCCCTGTTGTTTAGATACCACGGCCCCAAGACACCAGTAAGTGGAAGCTGCTGCCATTCTTGAGCTCGGCTTGACACAGCTGTTTTAGTCACTGTTCATCTCAAACTCCTTATCAGCATTTTTAATATCTTCAGCAGCTGTGCTATTTCCTGATAACTTTTCCCCTACCCTTGGAAGCATTTTTTTTTTCTGTATCCTTGACCCATAATTTTATATGATGTAAAAGTCTCAGTGAGTCCCATTGTTCGATGACAGAGAGAGAACAGTTTTGTTTCTTTTGCTTTTATTGCTGTGTCATATAACAAGCAGCCTGGAAAGTATGTACAACACAAATATTCTATGTCACAAATAATTACAAAAGGAAAACTGGTGTGGTAGACGCTGCCTGAGATCACACACTGGAAACTTACCAGCACCCAGAAGCCCCCACTTACCCCTTCCCACCTCCAACCTGGCTGTCCCCAAAAGACCGTCCCCCAACGGCAGCTGCCATTCTGACTTCTGTGTAATTTCCTTTTCTTTACACTTTTGTTACCTTTGTATATGGGGGTGTGCATCCGCAAACAGTATAGTTTAGTTTTACCTGTTTTTAAACTTCATATAAATGCATCATACCGAATGTTCTCTTGTATTATGTCTCGCCTCTTTCTGTTCAGCATTATCGCTGTGAAATTCATCCATGTTTTGGGGGTGTAGGTACAGTTCATTTACCTTCATTGCTATGTAGTGTTTTGCTGTATTTTTACTCAAGTGATATGACGGCTTGTCCGTTGATTCCACTGTTTATTGATGGAACTGGACATGTTCCCAGTTTTAAGCCACTATGAACAATTCTGCCAGGAACACTTTGGTACTGGTGCAAGGATACGTGACTTTCTCTAGGGCGAACCAGGAGTCTGTTTGCTGGATCACAGGAGTATGAATCTTCAGCTCTCCTAAATACTGCCAACTCTGTTTCCAAAGTGCTTGTCCCAGCAAAATGTACAAGAGTTCTCAGTGTGCCATTTCCTGGTCAGCAGAATTGTATCTAGAAGGAGGTGGGCCGCAGGTCAACACAGCCCTTGTGTGTGTGTGTGTGTGTGTGTGTGTGTGTGTGTGTGTGTGTGTGGTCACTCAAGGTAATTGCACTTGAAAGAAGGCTGCTCTGTCAACATCTGTCATGGGCCCTGGGAATGTTGGTAAAGATAGAAGCTTCCCAGCTGAATTTCACTGATGCTCAAAAGAAAGCCCCAAAGGAGGTGGCCTTGGGGAGCTGCCCCAGTTTCCCCACTAGGGTCGTGTGCTCACCAGCACTCACACTGTCAGGCTTTGTCATTTTTGCTGAGCTAGGTGGTGGCGTCTTCCTATGGCTTTATTTGCATTTCTCTGATTACTAATAAGATTGAGTTCTTTTTACTGTTACTTAGCAATTTGGACTTTTTAAAATTTAAATTCAATTAATTAACATATAATGTATTATCAGTTTCAGAGGTAGAGGTGAGTGATTCATCAATCTCATATAGTACCCAGTGCTCATTACTTCACATGCCCTACTGAAGGTCCATCACCCAATGGACTTCTTTTTCAACTGCCCATGCAAGCCTTTGTCTATTTTTCTATTTTTCTTATTGATTTATAGGAATTCTTTATATATTCTGGGCACTAGTCCTTTGTCAGTTACATGCGTCAAAGAAAGTGTATTTCTTGCTGTTTTGCCACTGATACAACCATGTAACTAAGGATCTACGTATAAACCTTCTTTTTTTGCATTTTATATAATTTATTTTTTGTATTTATTATTGGAGGGTAGTTGGCACACAATGTTATATTACTTTCAGATGCACAAAATAGTGATTTGGCAATTCTATACATTAGTCTCTGCTGACCCCAGTAAGTTCAGTTACCATCTGCTGCTACGTAACGTAATTGCAATATTATTGACTATATTTCCTATGCTCTACTTTTCATCTCCATGACTTATTTATTTTATAACTGGACGTTTGTACCTCTTCATTCCCTATACCTATTTTGCCCTTCCCCACACCCCCTCCTCTCTGGCAACCACCAGTTTGTTCTCTATTGAGTTGTTTTGTTTGTTTGTTTGTTTTGTCTTTTTAGATCCCACATCTAGGTGAAATCATGTGGTATTTGTCTGTCTTTGTCTGACATATTTCACTTAGCATATTGCCCTCTAGGTCCATTCATGCTATCGTCAATGGCAAGATCTCATCTTTTTTATGGCCGAGTAAATTCCAGTGTGTGTGTGTGCGCGCATGCGTGCACGTGCATGTGTGTGTGTGTGCGTGTGTGTGTGTCTGTGTGTGTGTGTGTATACCACTTTCTTAACCATTCATCTACTGATGAACACTTAGGTTGCTTCCATATCTCGGCTATTGTAAATAATGCTGTAATAAACATAAGCATGCAAATATCTTTTAGAATTAGTGTTTTCATGTTCTCTGGATAAATACCCAAAAGTGGAATTGCTGGATCATATGGTATTTCTATTTTTAATTTTTTGAGGAGCCTCCATACTGTTTTCCACAGTGGCTGCACAAATTTACATCCCTACCAGCAGTGCACAAAGGTTCCTTTTTCTTCAGATCCTCACCAACACTTCTTATTTCTTGTCTTTTTGATTCTAGCCATTCTGACTAGTGTGAGGTGAGATCTCACTGTGGTTTTGATTTGCATTTCTCTGATAATTAGTGATGTTGAGCATCTTTTCATATGTCTGTTGGCCATCTCTAAGTCTTCTTTGGAAGTCTTCAGGTCCCCCTACCCATTTTTTTTTCTATTTTTTTTTAATTTTATTTTTTTTTAATTTTATTTTATTATATTGTGTTAATCACCATACAGTACATCCCCAGATTCCGATGTAAAGTTTGATGCTTCATTAGTTGCGTATAACACCCAGTGCACCATGCAATACGTGCCCTCCTTACTACCCATCACCAGTCTATCCCATTCCCCCACCCCCTCCCCTCTGAAGTCTTCAGTTTGTTTCTCATAGTCCATAGTCTCTCATGTTTCATTCCCCCTTCTGATTACCCCCCTTTTCTTTATCCCTTTCTTCCCCTACCGATCCTCCTAGTTCTTATGTTCCATAGATGAGAGAAATCATATGATAATTGTCTTTCTCTGCTTGACTTATTTCACTTAGCATTATCTCCTCCAGTGCCGTCCATGTTGCAGCAAATGTTGAGAATTCGTTCTTTCTGATAGCTGAGTAATATTCCATTGTATATATGGACCACAGCTTCTTAATCCAGTCATCTGTTGAAGGGCATCTCGGCTCCTTCCATGATTTGGCTATTGTGGACAATGCAGCTATGAACATTGGGGTGCATATGGCCCTTCTCTTTACTACGTCTGTATCTTTGGGGTAAACACCCAGTAGTGCAATGGCTGGGTCATAGGGTAGTTCAATTTTTAACTTTTTAAGGGACCTCCACACTGTTTTCCAGAGTGGCTGTACCAACTTGCATTCCCACCAACAATGTAGGAGGGATCCCCTTTCTCCACATCCTCTCCAACAATTGTTGTTTCTTGCCTTGTCTATCTTTGCCATTCTAACTGGCGTAAGGTGGTATCTCAGTGTGGTTTTGATTTGAATTTCCCTGATGGCTAATGATTTTGAACATTTTTTCATGTGTCTGTTAGCCATTTGTATGTCTTCATTGGAAAAGTGTCTGTTCATATCTTCTGCCCATTTTATGATTTGTTTATTTGTTTCTCGTGTATTGAGTTTGAGAAGTTCTTTGTAGATCTTGGATACCAGTCCTTTATCTGTGGTGTCCTTTGCAAATATATTCTCCCATTCCGTGGGCTGTCTCTTAGTTTTTTTGACTGTTTCCTTGGCTGTGCAGAAGCTCTTTATCCTGATAAAGTCCCATAAGTTCATTTTATCTTTTATTTCTCTTGCCTTTGGCGATGTGTCGTGAAAAAGGTTGCTCTGGCCGATGTCATAGAAGTTGTTGCCTATGTTCTCCTCTAGAATTTTGATGGATTCCTGTCTCACATTGAGGTCTTTCATCCATTTGGAGTTTATTTTTGTGTATGGTGTGAGAGAGTGGTCAAGTTTCATTCTTTTGCATGTAGCTGTCCAATTTTCCCAGCACCATTTATTGAAGAGACTGTCTTTTTTCCACCGGATGTTTTTTCCTGCTTTATCAAAGATTAGTTGCCCAAAGAGCCGAGGGTCCATTTCTGGGTTCTCTATTCTGTTCCATTGGTCGATGTGTCTGTTTTTGTGCCAGTACCATGCTGTCTTTGTGATCACAGCTTTGTAGTACAGCTCGAAATCCGGCATTGTGATGCCCCCAGCTTTGTTTTTCCTTTTCAACAGTTCCTTGGAGATTCTGGGCCTTTTCTGTTTCCATACAAATTTAAGGACTATTTGTTCCAGTTCTTTGAAAAATGTCCTCGGTATTTTGATCGGGATAGCATTGAAAGTGTAGATTGCTCTGGGTAGTATGGACATTTTAACTATGTTAATTCTTCCAATCCATGAGCATGGAATATTTTTCCATCTTTTTATGTCTTCCTCAATATCTTTCAAAAGTGATCTATAGTTTCTAGGATATAGGTCCTTTACGTCTCTGGTTAAGTTAATTCCAAGGTAACGTATGGTTTTTGGTGTTATTGTAAATGGGATGGATTCCCTAATTTCTCTTTCTTCAGTCTCGTTATTCGTGTATAGAAATGCAACTGATTTCTGGGCATTGATTTTGTATCCTGCCACCTTACTGAATTGTTCTATAACTTCTAATAGTTTGGGAGTGGATTCCTTTGGGTTTTCCATATAGAGTATCATGTCATCTGCAAAGAGAGACAGTTTGACTTCTTCTTTGCCGATTTGGATACCTTTGATCCCTTTTTGTCTTCTGATTGCTGTTGCAAGGACTTCTAGTACTATGTTGAATAATAGTGGCGAGAGTGGGCATCCTTGTCGTGTTCCTGATCTTAAGGGAAAGGCTTCCAGCTTTTCCCCATTGAGAATAATGCTTGCAGTAGGCTTTTCATAGATGGCTTTTATGAGATTGAGAAATGTACCCTCTATTCCTACACTCTGAAGGGTTTTAATCAGGAAAGGATGCTGTATTTTGTCAAATGCTTTTTCTGCATCAATTGAGAGGATCATATGGTTCTTGAGTCTTTTCTTGTTGATATGATGTATCACATTGATTGATTTGCGAGTGTTGAACCATGCTTGCATCCCAGGTATGAATCCCACTTGGTCATGATGGATAATCCTTTTAATGTACTGTTGGATTCTATTAGCAAGGATCTTGTTGAGGATTTTGGCATCCATATTCATTAGAGAAATCGGTCTGTAATTCTCCTTTTTGAGGGGGTCTTTGCCTGGTTTGGGGATCAAGGTAATATTAGCCTCATAGAATGAGTTTGGTAGCTTTCCTTCTGTTTCTATTTTTTGAAATAGCTTTAGGAGAATAGGTATTATTTCTTCTTTGAATGTTTGGTAGAATTCCCCAGGAAAACCGTCTGGGCCTGGAGTTTTATTATTTGGAAGGTTGTTTATCACTGACTCAATTTCTTCATAGTTAATTGGCCTATTTAAGAAATCTATTTCTTCCTGTTTCAGTCTTGGTAGTTTATAGGTTTCCAGGAAGGCCTCCATCTCTTCCAGATTGTTTAGTTTTTTGGCATATAGCTGTTGATAAAAGTTTCTAATAATCCTTGCAATTTCAATGGTGCTGGTCGTGACCTCTCCGTTTTCAGTTATAATTTTAATAATCTTAGTCCTTTCTCTTTGTTTTTGGACAAGCTTTGCCAGTGGTCTGTCAATTTTATGGATTCTCTCAAAGAACCAGCTTCTAGTCCTATTGATCTGCTCCACTGTGCTCCTGGTCTCTACTTCATTTATTTCTGCTCTAATCTTGGTCAACTCCTTCCTTGTCAGTGGGTTAGGCCTGTCCCTCTGTTGCTGTTCCCCCCTACCCATTTTTAATCAGATTTTTTTTTTTCTGGTGTTGAGTTATAGAAGTTCCTTATGTATTTGGATATTAACCCCTTATTGGATGTATAACATTTCTAATATCTTCTCCCACACAGTAGGTTGTCTTTTCATTTTGTTGATGGTTTCTTTTGCTCTGCAAAAGCTGTTTATTTTGGCGTAGTCCCAGTAGATTAGTTTTGCTTTTGTTTTCCTTGCCTGAGGAAACATATTTATAAATATGTTGCAAAGGCTGATGTCCCAGTGTTACTGCCTATGTTTTCTTTTAATTTTGTAGCTTCAGGTCTCATATTTAGGTCTTTAATCCATCTTGAGTTTATTTCTTTGTATGGTGTAAGAAAGTGGTCCAGTTTCATTGTTTTGCATGTAGCTGTCCAATTTTCTTAACACCATTTATTGTAAAAAACTATCTTTTCCCCATTGTATATTCTTGCCTTCTTTCTCAAAGATTAATTGACCATACAAGTATGAGTTTATTTCTGGGCTCTCTATTCTGTTCTGTTGATGTATGTGTCTATTTTTGTGCCAGTACCATACTGCTTTGATTACTATAACTTTGTACTATAACCTGGGATTGTGATTCCTCCAGCCATGTTCTTCTTTCTCAAGATTGCTTTGGCTACTCAGGGACTTCTGTGGTTCCATACGAATTCTCATATTATTTGTTCTGGTTCTGTAAAAAATGAATTGGCGTTTTGATTAAGATTACATTGAATCTGTAGGTTGCTTTGCACAGTAAGGTCATTTTAACAATATTAATTCTTCTAATCCAGGCATGGTATATCTCTCTGTTGGTTTATGGCATCTTTAATTTCTTTCATCAGTGTTTTGTAGTTTTCAGAGTACAGGTCTTTACCTCCTTGGTTAAATTTATTCCTAAGTACTTTATTCTTTTTGGTACAATTATAAGTGGGATTGTTTTCTAAATTACTCTTTCTGCTACTTCATTATTAGTATATAGAGATACAACAGATTTCTGTTTATTAACTTTGTATCCTGTGACTTTACTAAATTCATTTATCAGATTTATTCCTATAACTGAATACTTATGTGTAAACCTTTAAACAGATTTATAATGAATCTTTTTTATTTTAATTTTTTTAATTTTTAATTTTGTGTGTGATGAGTGTACTCTTAATCCCTACCACCTATTTCACCCATCCCACCATCTCCCTTCCCTTTGGTGACCAATAATTTGTTCTCTACAGTTAAGAGTCTGTTTCTTGGTTTGTCTCTCTCTCTCTTTTTTCTTTGCTTGTTTGCTTTGTTTCTTGAATTCCACATATGAGTGAAATAATATGCTATTTGTCTTTCTCTGACTTATTTCAGTTTTCATTATACTCTCTAGCTCCATCCATGTTGTTGCAAATGTCAAGATTTCATTCTTTTTTATGACTGAATAGTATTCCATTCCATTGCATGCATAAACACACACACACACACACACACACACATATATATATATATATATATATATATATTATATATATATATATATATATATAAAACCACATCTCCTTGGGCTGCTTCCATAGTTTGGCTATTATAAATAATGCTGCTATAAACATAGTGTTTTTGTATTTTGGGGGTAAATGCCCAGTAGTGTGATTCCTGGATCATGGGGTAGTTTTATTTTTAATTTTTCTGAGGAACCCCCGTACCATTTTTCACAGTGGTTGCACTAGTTTGCATTCCCACCAACAGTGCAGTGGGATTCCTTTATCTCCACATCTTCGCCAACACTTGATGTTTTTTGTCTTTTTCATTTTAGCCATTCTGACAGGTGTGAAGTGATATCTTACTGTAGTTTTGAGGTAATGAATCTTCTTCGTTCAAATGCAATGTTGAAGGACTTTTGTTGGTGGAATTTACTTTAAATTTACTCTTAAAGGCTGTAAGAAAGATCATATTGTGTGTAACTATGCATTTAAATGGAAAATCAATTTACTAGATTTATGATACCATTATTTTTTGCAGGTTGTGGCTTTTGAAAATAACCTAATACAGTATTTTGTCAGCTTTCTATTACTGGCTTAGCCATACATTCTAATACTTATTTTACTTTGTATATTGCATTTTTCACTTCTCTGTATCACACTGCAAGCTACTATTAAGTACAAATCAAAGTGAAATATAAAAGGAAAGGTTTTAACAGAGTAATAAGTGTTAATGATCAGGAGAAAAGTTAGTAAGTATGGTTGACTGTTAACTAATACTTTTTCTGGCCCATTTGGAAGTGTGGAAATAGAGATGTAATTTCCTTTAAAGAAATAATTCCCTTTGTAAAGAAAGATACATATTCATTCACAAAATGAATCAAAATGGAAAAGAACAAAAGAAAGGTCCAAATTCTACCCCCCAGAGATCATCATTGTTGATGTTTTATTGAGCATGTTTCCAGTCATCTCTACATTCTGTCCAGACACAGATAATTATGTGATCTAACAAAGAGACCAGACACTAGACATCACCATTTTGTAGGACAGGTAAAAGAAAAATAAAAGGCTGTAATACACCAGGTAGAGCAACCTGCCGGGAACCTGCTCCCACTCCTTCCTCACTTTTTTCTTGCACTTCCAAGAGAAGTACAGAGAGGAAGGGAAAGGGGAACGTGATTATCTCTATTTCTGCTTTGTCAAACCACTGAGAAGAGGCGGCCCCAGGAGAAAACGAGGCTGAGAATTAAGCACGCCATTGGGGCAGGTTCCAGAAAAAGTGACCTTGGGGAAACTATATTAAGGAGTTAGTATTTCCCAAAGTGCATTTCACAGGGTGTGAAAAGGTACATGACAGAGTGTCCTGTGGTCAAGAAAGTGTGGGAAGCGCTGAGGTTAGCCAAGTCTGACAGGTTTCTTCGCTGTGGGACTCTCTGGTTCTGCTGCATCTCCTGAGTGGGGAGGGGGTGGGAGGCGGTGGTTCCCAGACATTTTGGTACAGAAGCCTTTGCTCATTGAGAGTCACCCAAGTCCAGTTCTCTTGGAGAAGTTGGGGAAATGCTTATTTGACTCTAGCTATATTATACTTCAAATGTAGTATATGTAAGTAATTTCTTAAAGTGCAAGCCTTTTTATCCTGATTACAAAAATAATATATGTTCATTGTAGAAAATTTAGTAGTTGAAGGTATCGTGAACACAGTTGAAATCAGTCTAATTGCACCATTGGAGATGGCCAGCATTTGGCATATTTTAGTGTGTTTTCTTCCAGACCTCTGCATATGTGTGTGTGTGTGTGGTGTATAAGAGTATACTGAGCCTTGCTATGCATTTTTTTTGTTCTTGGATAAAGAACATTTTATTCATTAGAGGAAAATCTTTGTCCCCATGATGGATTGCATATAGAGTTTTTTTTTTTTTTTTCAAAAATACTGCTTTATGATACCTTGTTGATTTTGGAATAATTTTAGATTTTTTTTGTAAAGATGGTACAGAGAATTCTCACACACCCTTGACTCAGCCTCCCCTAATGTTAACACTGTCTAGAGTTTTCTGTCAGTTTTTCTATCTATAAATTTTCTTCTAACTCTGCATGAGGCTTTTGGTTTTCAGTTGGATAAAACATGCCTCTCTTCCACTGTCTTTCTAGGTTACTATAACAATAGTACCAAAGTGGCTGTGAAAACCCTGAAACCAGGCACTATGTCTGTGCAAGCTTTCCTGGAGGAAGCCAACCTCATGAAGACCCTTCAGCATGACAAGCTGGTGAGGCTGTATGCCGTGGTCACCAGAGAGGAGCCTATCTACATCATCACCGAGTATATGGCCAAGGGTGAGCATGCCCCCCAAACCGAGGGCTTTTGAAAGGCTTCAAGCTCCAAAAGTAAAACGTTTATTTTTGGGGGCGCCTGGGTGGCACAGCGGTTAAGCATCTGCCTTCGGCTCAGGGCGTGATCCCGGCGTTATGGAATCGAGCCCCACATCAGGCTCCTCCGCTATGAGCCTGCTTCTTCCTCTCCCACTCCCCCTGCTTGTGTTCCCTCTCTTGCTGGCTGTCTCTATCTCTGTGGAATAAATAAATAAAATCTTTTTTTAAAAAAACGTTTATTTTTTAATTTTTTAAAAGATTTTTATTTATTACAGAGAGAGAGATCACGAACAGGGGGTAGGGGTAGAGGGAGAAGCAGACTCCCCGCTGAGCAGGGAGCTGGATGCAGGGCTCCGTCCCAGGACCCTGGGCTTATGACCTGAACCAAAGGCAGAGCCTTAACCTACTGAGCCACCCAGGTGCCCTGAAGTAAAACCTTTAAGTGTTCACAGAATGTTCCAATAATTTTAATTCCAAAACAGCATACTCACTACTAAGAAGTGAGAACACATGGGGAAACAAAGCATTTTCATAAACCACTTCACCAAAAATATTATATGTATTATCTGTATTATAGAAATAATATATAATCTTTCTATTTTCTCTGCATTTGTCTTCATATTCATATTAGTCATAAGAATCACATGCAAGACATAGAAGCCCGTTCATAAATATTTGTCCAAAAAAGACATATTTCAAATAAGAGTATTTGTTATACCTTTAAAATGGGAGTTCTCAAAATCCTAAAACATGTTCATTTTCCTCTCTAGCATTATTAAGTGTTCAGGGTGTGACTTCAAAATGTGAATATTTTTAAAACTCTTAGAGGTTACATTCCTCTGAAATCAGAATCACTGAAGAAGAGGTGTCCTGCAACCATGTTTTCTCCGACCGGTATTACCTTCGGATAATAGGGCTTGAATTACTCCCCTTCTTCCTCCATATCAGTTAGAGATACTAACAAACTGCCAAATGGTTCTTTAAAAATCTTTAGAAGGGGGGCGCCTGGGTGGCTCAGTCGTTAAGCGTCTGCCTTCGGCTCAGGGGGTGATCCCGGCGTTCTGGGATCGAGCCCACATCAGGCTCTTCTGCTGGGAGCTTGCTTCTTCCTCTGCCACTCCCCCTGCTTGTGTTCCTTCTCTCGCTGGCTGCCTCTCTCTGTGTCAAATAAATAAATAAAATCTTTTAAAAAAAAAATCTTTAGAAGGAATGAAGGAAGAAAAGAAAGAAACATAAGCAATAATAGCAAATTAACAATCATCTCATGCATCATGGAGATCATAGCATGATGTCTCAGCTGAGTAGATTAGAAAGATGAATATTACATTTTCTTATTTAATATATATAAATATTTCAGAATATCAGTCACTCAGAGTCCTTCCAAAAAAGGACGTTGTTTAAAAACAAAAACAAAAACAAACCCACAAAAACAACAACAACAAAACAAACAAAAAAACCAGCCCCTGTGGCTTAGTTTCTGGTTTAACCCAGAAACCAGGCTCAGGATAAGACACTTTGTCGTTCAGTCAATACTTGTCGAATTTAGCAGCTAGTCATATTTGAATCATAAAAGAAAATACCTCATCACGATACTTAGCCTTTATTGAGTACTTACTGTATACCAGAGTGTTCTTGATGCTTTCCTTGGGTGATCTCCCTTAATCTTCTTAGCAATCTGAAGGCAAGTACCATTGTTCTGTGTTGAGGATGAAGCAGCAGAACGTTTATTGAGCGCTTACCACCTGCCAAGCACCGTGGCACGTGCTTTAAATCTGTCCTCACAAGGCCTCTGGTGAGAGCTAGTAGGACATTCCCTCTTTCCAGGGACTAAGACATTACAGGTAACCACCTTGCCTAAGGTTGACCCTTTAAATTCTAAGAGAAAAAGCAGGTCTTGTTTTAGAGATGAAGCCTTAAGAAGTAGGAGGGTTTATCGACACACTTTCTTTTAGGGACACAGCACAGTACGTTCATCCGATACTCATTGAACATTTACAGCACGCGCTGACTTCTGTGCTTTTGCTGGACACAGAGAGGAGCGAGCCTAGCGCAGTGCCTGCTGCAGGCAAGCCCTCTATGAGGACCTGCTGGTTTCTGTCTCTGAGCAGCTCTGAAGATCAGGCTGGATCAAGTGGATTGTGGTGGCAGGTGCAAAGTGCTCTGAAACGCATAGCTAGAAAAACAGTGTCCACCGTCACCTTTTCTTACCTGGCCCACACACCACATTTCACATCAGGTCAAAGGTGACAGGTTAGAGGGGACTGCGTTTGACCAACTTCAGGAAAAGGCACCATGGCCATACAGAATCACGAAGGCTATCATTCTGTGGGTTCCCTCTCTAATACTAATGATCGTTTGACTTTTGTTTGGATTTTGGTCTTACGTGTTTGAACTACACTCACTGGTTCCTCTTCTGTCAACAGGCAGTTTGCTGGATTTCCTGAAGAGCGATGAAGGGGGCAAAGTGCTGCTTCCAAAGCTAATTGACTTTTCTGCCCAGGTGAAGTATTAAAAATCCAGGGTGCACGTAAGTTCGCGAAGACCTCCCTGCTTCAGTGCCATGATGTTCCAGGGAAAAGGCATTTGTGTTGGGTGTTTCCCAGGAGTGGTTCTGAGAAAAAGGCCTTCTGAGGTGCACGTCCTTGGAGACAGTGATGGGTGTTTCACACTGAAGGCATGTGTGTGCCTGTGTCTGGCTCTGACTTGGATGTCACCTTCCCTAAAACAAGGCAGCTTCTTAGACTTACGCTCATGCCTGCCCCAGCTAGAGAAGCACTGCGGCGGGAGGGGTCACTCGGCGCTCTGTTTTGGAGACACAATCCCAAGTGGTCTGAGCACAGCGCGTAATAAACGATTCATATGTAGTAATAAGTTACTCATCTAAGGTACAGGTGCTTTTAAGTCCTTAGTATTCCTGAAAACAGAGGAACTATATTCTTTTCCTTATCTACCCCCTTCCAGTCCTTCTCATTGGATACATCTTTAGGGTTCTAAGAAATATTCATTTATAATATTTCTAGTGCTAGTCTAGAAGTTGCAAGTTTGTTTAGTTTGGAATCACATGTTTCCTGAAACGTGTTTAAGGGCAGAGGGAAGTTACCCAGAAACCCAGCAATGTACCTGGTGTGTCAAGGAAATGTGGGTTTGAATGATGCCAGCTACTGACTATTAATAGTCTAATTGTGTCTATTAGTCATTTTCAGTAATTTGCTTGTTTTGTTTCTCAATACTGGCCGTGGGTAGTTCATGTTGGGAAGGTCATGTGCCATAAAGCCATGTAGCACAAGGGATTTCCAGAAGTTCTGGAAAAGGGTCCCCTTTATGATCTTCATTTCTTATTCCCATTTCTTCCTTCAGACCCTCTTCAAGTTGGGAAATTGATAAGGCCTTCTTGGGAAGGTGAGATCGAAGGAATGAATTAGTATGCAGGTAAAGTGCTTCAAGTAAGAGAGGATCAGAACACATATTCTACGGTAGAATATCATGGACAGAGTTGGGGCTCAACATCTGAAGACTGGCATGTATCATGACTCGTGGCTCTGACTCGATAACCATAACCACTCAGGAAGTCTTTTGCCTCTTTGGGTTAGTTTATTCACCCATCAAATGGGAATGGTAATTCCTATTTTTGTGAGATGTTGGGGGTCTAATCTAATCACATCGGCATGGATACAAACACTTCAGAACCTCTTGGTGGAAACTGAGGGGATCTTAGGGATGACAGTGTCCTCATCATTCTGGTAGAGGTGTGTGATGAAGTCACCCAGCTCAGGCCCCATCTCATCTATCCAAACTTGGCAAGCGTTAGTAGGTTCCTTATCTGAGTAAGAAATTCAAAGCTGATCTGGAACCCCAACATCTAAGATGGAATGAAACAAGATTGCTATGGTAGAACTGGGGGAAGGGAAAGAGTCTGATAGCTCTGACTTTACTCAAACTCTCTACACTGGCCCCGGAGCTCCTCTATGGACTCCAAGGGTTCCAGGACCATAGTTTGAAAACCACTGCTCTGCAGTAAGAGGAATGATTACTTGGATGAATGCAGCTCTAGATCCTATGTAGATAGGGAGTCAGAAAATGGAGAAAGCAGCAGTTAACTGATAAACTTGTGTCACACTCAACATTGACAAAGGAGGCCTTTGTTTGGGGTGGTGATTTAGGCATCCCCTATGAATGAGACACTTGAGGAGTATAGTGAAGGTTTGTTGTACCCACTTCTCAGAAAGGGAAGGGGGGTGGCTGACAGGGATATGGAAAAGTGGGGCATGTGGCCTGGAGGCCTGAGTGGTCATAGTTCAAGTGCAGCTGAGGGTCTGATCTGTGTGTGCCTACAGTTCTATAGGGTTATGTAGGAGCTGCAGTTGTATGGAAATTATGCATACCAGGGCGTGTAACATACCTGGAAAAGGACTTTATTTTGTCACATGAGTATTTTTTATTTGATTCTGCATGGCTTACCTTATGAAGAGCCTTATCTCAACATAGTCAAAGTTTTTATGGTCCAACTCAGGGTCTCTGTATCTATTCTTTAACTTTCTACCTTACTACTATTGCTAAAAAAGGTAATTTTTTTCTAACTTACAAATGAGTTGGGGGAAAAGGTGCTTTCTAAAACTTTGTAGTTTGCAAGGAAGATTATCCCAGAGCCTGGCATTGACCATGACTTTGAAATTGTAGATTCCAGGTGGCTTCAGTTGACTCCCCTGTCAACTGTGATGGGGCTGAGCCCCCCCCCCCAATGAGAGGAGGGGCCCGGGATAATCATGGCCACCACCAAACCAGTGTTCCAAATCCAGCTCCTGCTAGATAAGCTTGTGTTTCCCTGCCAGGGTCTCTTTCTTAGCAGGGGCCACTGGGTAGAACTGGTGGGACATCCAGTGTAAGTGCATGGAGGGTGAAGTGTCAGTGGGAGAGTCAGCAGGTCAGCACCACCCACGATGGCACTAAGCTTGGGGTTCTTCACAAAATTCATTTTTTTGGCAACCAAATAGGATCTCCTTTTGAGTCCATCTTTGTTCATGGTGCAAACCTCACTCAGAATCTTCCCCAATCTTTCCCTCAAGGTGGACCTCCTGCGACCCCATGTTGCCCCACCTTTGATTACCATCTGCTTCATTTGCTTGTGACTTTTCTTGTATGATACTGATAACACAAGAAGAGGGCCTGAACCTTGGCAACAAGGAGTGGGGCCTGCACGTCTCACTTTCAGTCTGAAATCATGTATCTTACACATGGCTTTCTGTGTATACCCAATGCCCATTCCCACCATGATATTGTCAATTCCCTTTGTGACCAGTACTACCAACACTCCTCTGAAATTCTTTCTCTATACAGAAAGTCATCTCTGAACTTTTTCCCCTTTTCTTCTCCATCATGTGCCACCAGTTAATTCCATCACTTCTCCCTAATGGATAAGATGAGAATAATAAATGTAAATAATGATGGCCCAGGGTGATCTAGGATACCTGGTGCCCACATACTGGAATGAACCATCCTTTCTATACCTTCTTCCACTTGACTCTTTAGCGTGGACATAGGGTAAAGCAGAAGGATTTATATGAGTCCATATTTGAACTCTAAACTGAACAACGAGCAGGCTGTAGTTTGTACTTTCTTCTGTTAGCATTCTCAGTAGCATCAAAGAACACAAGAAGATATAATTAAACTCAGCTGTTTTTCACAGTGAGGGGTGGAGAGTAGAAAGAAACCAGCTTACTTAATCTCAGCCCCAAAAGAATAAGGGAATCGGAGTGAGGGACAGCACTGGGACTTTTCCCACAGCCTCTCATCAGCCTCTTCTTCCCTCTCCCCATGACCTACTTCCCCAAGCTCTCCTTTTCCCCTCACCATCCTCCCCTTACACCAGTCGAGACAGGAAGCGGGTGAGTGCACATGACAGCCTCTCCTTCATGTGAGAGCTGATTTCATCACTTCCTGTCTCAGGATGAGTCCTAAAAAGCTCTTCTGAGCCCAAGCGTAATTCACTCTGTGCAACCTGTGTCTCAGCTCAATTGCCATTTAATGGAGAGGAAGAAATCCCAACTACAGTAGCTCCACCAGTGCTCTCCCTCTAGTATGACATGAAGCGATGCTGTGCTCTTTGTGCTAAAATCGGAAAATTACCCCTTGGCGGAGGAAGTTTAATACTGTCAGAGCAGAGATAATGCATAATTCCCTCCCAGCCTTTGCCTCCTGCAAGAGAAGAAAAATGAACTTGAAAAGGCAGGGGGTTGAAATCTGGGAAATCCCTTCAAGGGAAGTGGAAGTGGAATTGTAGACTTGTACAACTGAGGGGACAGAAGTGGGAAATCCACAGTTGCAAGATGGCAGTCAGAGAAATCATCTTGTAATTCAGGACGAGCGAAACAAAGCGTTTCTTGCTCTTTGGTGGCAACATCACTGAAGGGCAGAAATGACCAAAAATGAAATGGACAATTGTGTGTGAGTAAAGCTGCAGTAGAAACAGAAAAGTCAGTTTTTGTTACAATTGTGGCAGTAAGTCCCCTTTCTTTAACTCCTTCCAGTTGATAGAGCACTTCTATGTCCATTATCTAATTTGAGCCCAACTACCTTGAAAGCATTTATATCTTTATTTACTACATTTTACAAATGAGGAGATGACCTTGGGCTTGTTTACGGTTACAGAGCTAGTGGCTGGAATTGCTGGACTCAGTCCTGCGTCTTCTGACTTTAGATAACCTGTCCTTCCCTCTGCGCTGTCTCACACTTGCATTCCAAGGTCAGAGTTGCTCCTAGGTTCGTTTTGTACCTGACACCATGCTGTTAACGCATTTTTACCCCTTGATGGGTTTTGCTTATCAGAATTAATGATATCTAGCTTCCTTCCCCAAGAAATATCTATTGCCAAACATAGATCTTTCTTTCACAAAGTGATTATGCTCAACTGTATTTTGCCCCTCCATTACATTTAAGACATATTTTAAGTTGGAATTTGGTAAACTGAGGAAGGTCGGAAATCTCCATCCCTGTAATTCTCAACCTTTTTGAGTAAGAAGGCCACTTGCCATCAGACCTTTTAAAGTACCCCCTCATTATAGTATCTGCTGACTGAGAAAACAAGACATAGACTGAGAATCCCTTGCAATAACTGTAGGTTAGGACCCACCAGTCTGTTGGTGGTAAATGAGTGTCTGGAAGGAATTTGCTGCAGAAGTTTGTAGAGTATTTGCCAATACCATGATGTGTCTGCTCATTCTACCTCTCTGTAAAGAACCTAAAAGATAAGTTAGGTTCTCATTCTGCAGTTCACGGCTAACCTTCACCCCCCCTTCCCCCACCATAATATAGTGAAGCAACCGCTTTATTTTCCAGAACTTTATTAATTAACCCCTGATTCATGGTGTCATCCCATTTAATTTACTTAAACTGGAGGAAGAATTGCGTGGAGAAAATGAATCAGATCCAGTGGCAAGGGAAAGCCTCAGGTCGCAGACTTGTTTTGCCCCGCAGCCAGGAGGCCAGATCTCCTTTCCAATCCATATTTGGTCTCACTTCTTCACCCTGGAATTCTCACGCATCACTCTGTATTGAGGCCCCACGTTTCCAATTCTCCTTTCAAGCATGGACATCTCCTCAGAGGGGGAAAAGGCTGGCAAGGAAGAGATATTTAATTCTACAAAATAATCTGAGCGGCACACTGCGCAGGCTGATGGGGCGTGGTAATCACCCAGGATACATTACTAAGGAGCCAGGTCTTAGAATGTAAATCCCAAGATAAAATATGGAGATGGCGGCTAACTCTTTGTACAGAATATGAGAAACATCGCTATTGATGTGATTGAGCTATTGATGATGTGTATAGAGGGGAAGGCATTGAGCCTTCAGGGTTGGAAAACCTGCTCCTGCCTGGGCACAGTCATTTCGTACGCCCATCCTCATCTGTAAAATGAGAGACATAGGTTAGGTTTCCCACAGCCTGATGCTCCAACTCTAAAATTCCACAACTAAGAAAATCTACTGAGGATATCTATGTGAATCATCACCCAAAAGTGAAATGAATGATTTGGGGTGTTCAGAGGACACTGGTGTGAGATTTTGACATTGCCGTACGTAAAGGACGATGAATGTATCACAGGGATACAGTACTCTGGAGCCTGTAAATGCTCTCTTTATCTGTTTTGTATAGTGAGTTTTATGTCTGAGACTTAAACTTTGACAGTGAAAACTTACAAAGGGACGCCTGGGTGGCTCAGTCTCTTAAGCATCTTCCTTTGGCTCAGGTCATGATCCCAGGGTCCTGGATAGAGCCCTGAATCAGACTCCCTGCTCAGCGGGAAGACTGTTCTCCCTCTCCCTCCGCCTGCCTGTCCCCCTGTTTGTGCTCTCTCTCTGTGTGTGTGTCAAATAAATACATAAAAAATCTTAAAAAAAAAAAAAAAGAGAGAAGAAAGAAAGAAAGAAAGAAAGAAAGAAAGAAAGAAAGAAAGAAAAAGAAAGAAGGAAAGAAAGAAAACTTGCAAAATGGGCAAATGAAACTAGAGGTCCTTTCAGAATTACAAAACTGGATCATAGGCAGTTTCCTTCTGAAAAAGTTGAAAGAATGGGAAACTGTCATTTAAAAATAGTATAAAACGAGAACCCTCTTTTCCCCCACTTTGCTAGGTGGGGGTGGGGATGTTTAGTGGGTTTACGTGGAGGACAACCATGACTGGCTGTTTAAAATAGCAAGGAAGGCAGACGTTGTTACGCTTGTTTCAATTTTGATTGGAAGGCTTTCTAGCAGCAGTGAGAAGCTTAAGCTAATGTAAACGGGAGGACGTGGTACTTCTGGTCTGCATGCCAGATCTTCCTCTTAGCTCAATTATTTTGTCCACGGGTGGCAATTTCTGGTCAGTGCTACTGTAAGTCACAAAATAACTTCCTCTTTAGGGACTCATCGCGGAAGCCTGCAAGGCCAGAGTTAAAATGAAGTAGTTTAGGAGTGGGCAGAGTTTATTATCAGCCGCTCACAATTTTTAAGTGGAGATGGAGCACTTTGAAAAGAGCAGCAGAGTGTGTGAATTCTGATTGATCTTCGTCTGAAGCCCTTGGCTTGCTTTCCCCACGTTCCCCTCACCCTCTTGGGACACCTCCCCCTTTTCACCCACAAACATGTAGAGAGAGCAGCCTGGCGGATCAGTAACGGCGGTGGATGGCGCACAAGGAATAGGGCAAGGCCTTCCTGGGATGGGTGCTGCAGGCTGCTTTCAGAGCACGTGCAACAGGATGGAACCCAGGGGGCGAGGTCACAGGAAGAGATAGGCTTCCTGGAAGAGGTGACCCTAAGAGCCATGGTTAGCCCTGCTAGCCTGGGAGGGGTTGGATGTAGGGAGGAGTCTTTGAGGGAACTTGGTGCATAAGGACACAGAAAAGGGGCACGAAGGGTGCAAATGGGGCGTGTGGAAAGAATGGGAGGGGGGACACAGAGCTGAGAGAAACTGGAAGTATTGTCCTCTTTTGAGTTACATTGGAGGCACAGTTAACTGTTCCATCTAAAAGGATGTATTTGTGCCTCCACACCCCCCCTCACATGCCCTCAGGTCGCTTGCTGTAGACAGGAGATGGAGGGGGGACTGGAGCTGCAGACCGACCTTTCAATGGGGATTTGATGACTTCCCAGGGAGAATGGGTGAAGGGAGCAGAGCCCCAGGCAGAGGACAGAGGCCAGCCTGGGGACAGCAGGAGCTGCGTCCTGGGAGACAGCCTTGTAAGGAGGAGGTGGGAACTTCCATTGGATTTTTGCAACAAGGAAGTCCTTGGAGATCTTGGAACTTGGCTACCCCCTCTGAGTGTAGCAGTGTAGGTGAAAACCAGAGGCCTGATCTCGAAGCCCTTCCCTGTTCCTGGTTCTCCTCCCCTTCTCCCAGTTCTTTGAATCTTTCCTTTGTCTGTAGAGCTTCCTGTCTCAACCTGGTTGGCTCTTCTCACCGTCCTGCCCTTCCTTTCAGTCCTCCCCCACCTTTCCCTAGCCATACACTCGAAACAACTGATTTCTGTCCTTACTTCAATGCAATTGGATAGTCTTTATTTTCAAAAGCAAGTTAATACTGATTTTTTTCTATGAAGGAGAAAAAATGAAACAAAATTACCTAAAGAGAGATTTTTAAATGATTGATCTTTTTTAAAAAAATATGCTTCTGTAGTGTGCTGTAGAAAAAAAGCTTTCTTCCCCCATCCTTGGAAAGTGGGCCTTAAGAATGTTACATTGGTCGTGAAGTTGCATAAAGTATAAACATTTTTTTAAATTAAGTCACCAAAAGTCCCCCCCCCCCCATTTAAGAACAGTTTGCTGTCTTCAGAGTTTATTCTGAGGTCAGTTTGGCGCCTGGAATGCATTTCCCCGGTTTCATTGTGGTGGTTTCACAGCCTCTGGCCAACATAGCAGAGGCCTCATTCGCTGTCCTGCAGCAGGGAAATTGCATTTCTGATCTCCCTGGTGCAGCTCAGCAGCCAGATTGAGGTCCTGCCCCAGGAACCCGGGGGCCAGAGATGCCACAGCAAGGAGGGGGCCGCCAGGGGGCAGCTGAGCGGTACGTGCCACCATGTGGCCTCACCCGCTCCTCAGGAGGACACCCTTTCTAGAAAACCCCTTGCTGGCCCCCTCCTGCAGCCCCCAGGGCTCCTGCCCTGGGGCAGCAGCCAGAACCGGGGAGGTTGCAGTCCCCAGGATGTCGGCCTGCAGGGGCCTCCCAGCCTGGCTTTCTCCCACCATCCTTCCCCCACTCCAGAGGCAGCTCCTGGAGCCTCTCTTCTTTCCACCCCTGGCCCCCGATAGACAGCTGGTAAACAAACCCTCTCAGTTCCTTCTTCTGAAATATATCTCCCTCCCCCCACTCACCATCAAGTCTCATCTGAACAACGGTGGTTGCCTATTACCTGTGTTGCTGGACTGAGTGAGGAGAAATTCAGGGCTCCCAGTGACATGTGACTTTCGGATAAACAAGGAACAATGCTTTAGTAGCAGTGTTCCCTTTGTATTTTTTTACCTGGCAACCTCTTCTGAAGGTCTCTTTGGCTTCCTCCTCCCAAGCTACATGGAGTAGGCAAGGCCAATTACATAAATGTATGTGTGCATTTTGTATTGCAGTGAAATATACATAACATAAAATTTTACCATTTTAACCATTTTTAAGTGTACAGTTCAGTGGCATGAAGTGCATCCACACTGTTATGCAACCATTCCCAATATCCATCCCCGGAACTTTTTCATCTTCCCAAACTGGAAGTCCCCACCCGTTGAACACGAACTCCCCATTGCCTTGTCTCCCCGGCCCCTGGGAACCACCCCTCTCTTCTCTGTCCCTGTGAAGTAGACCACTTGAGGTGTCTCACCAGTAGGATGATTTTGAATCCCTGCTTCGTACCTTCAATGGATCCCATCACATTTGTGAAATGTCTTGATGGCCTATGAGCTCAACTCCCCAGCATCCTGCCTTATTCCTATTGGGAGCCCACCAGCCTCTGTTCTATCTTAGTGCCTCTCCCAAGCCTCCTCCCAGAAGCTACCTCTTCTTCCATGCCCCCCCCCCAACCTCCTGTTCAAGGACACCTTCGCCAATCTTCCCTCCTAAAATAATTCCATCCCAAACCCCCCCACTCACTCCATTCTCTCTATCTTGGCCTCCTGTTCGTTTTTTTCAGAACGCTTACAGCAATTTAAATGTTTTGATAAGTTTCAGTTTACCTTTTGTATCCCTAGCACTTAGTGCCTTGTAAATAGTAGGTGCTCAATAATATTTGTTGAATGACTATATTGACCAAAGTGGGGACTGCCTATATTCAGTTTAAGACAATAATTTCTTTATTCTCTGCTTCATAAGCTCTGGGTCACTATTCAAGTATATTTAGCAGTAAAATATTTTCCTGATAGATTTATTCTTTCTCTTCCTCCAAGTGTGTTTACTTTCCTGCACAAAACTTACCTTGTTGGTCTAAATAGAAGTGAGAAAAGAAGAAGGAAGTAGAACACAAGTATCTGGGCCTTGATGCAAAGACAAAGAGCTGCTTTGTTTCTCCTTGTCGGTGGAATAGAGAATGCCAGAAGGAATGAGAAATTATACGGAAAGGTTTAACACTGAAGCCAGTAGCGGATGCATTAAACTTGGGGAGGGGGGAATACCAAGCAAGGTTTTCATTCCACTGTGTCCCTCGGATCCTTTGGCGGCCTCTCCCTGGGGCTGGGGAGAGCCTGTGTCTGTGCCTGCAGCAGCCAACAGAGGCAAGAATACTGGAATTCAAGTGGCAATGGGGCTGGCTGATTCTTCTTCCAACGTCAGGATTTCCAGCTCCTGTTAAGTGTTCTATCCACATCTCCTCCCGTGTCTAGAACATAATTGTCTGGGTGACACCTTGTATTACAGAACCAACTGCTTGCACATTTGCTAATGAAGATCATTTTCATACTTTCTCCCTATGGAAGATCCAGACCTTCTATCTCCCTGCCTACCCCCGCCAGGAACCCCAGCTTTGAGGTCCACCCTCCCTGCTTGTTGTAGCTGTCCCCGGATCCCTGGACACTTGTCACTGCCATGCTTCAGCCCGTTCTCCTCCCAGCCCCTGGAGACCCTGCCGTTGTTTGTAGGGATCCAGGCAGGTAGGCCTTCAGGCTCAGGCCTGTCTCTGTTTTTTGACTTCCTCTCCTCCAGGACTCTGTCCTCTCTCCTCCACTGCCCCACACAGGCTGATGACCAATAGCTGTACCCCTCCACAAGTCCCAGCTGGTCCACTGGCCCCCATCTGTCTGGATCCCCACCCCCCCCCCGGGACTCCACCTCCAGCAGTCGCTTCCCAGCGCTCCCGACCCATCGAACACTCCAACTGTTCCCACGTCTCCACTCCCCTTGTTCTTTCTCTTCTGTCCTGACCAGGCTTCTGCAGACCCACTTGGGGCTCTCCCTTTGTCATAGGTTCCTTACGTCCAACTCTTTACCTGTTTTGGCTCCATATCTCACAGCTGCCCCCAATGCTGATGTGACACGCTGGCTTTTTGTACTTGTAATTCAAGGCCAGTAATGGAGGTGCCTAGTACTCCTCAGGCTCCCAGACAGCTGTTTCTCACCTTCTCCTCCTCCTCCGCCCCCAAGCCTTACCTTCTCCCCTTTCCCTCCCTCAGTGGATTTCTTTGCTGTCTCTTTTGCCAGCCCGAGAAAGCCGCCCCCCTCCTCCTGGTGGGACAGCACCCTACATCAAGCACCAGGTCCCATCCCGTCTTGCCATTTCAAGACATTGTTCTAGAAATTCTGCATTAGCGTTTCCCCCTCATTTCTGTGCCAGTCTCAAAGGAATTATAAGTTCTCCCTTTCCTCCATCTCTCTCTCTCCACCTACCTCCACCTCCATTTTTCTCCTCCCTTTGTATAGGGTCAAAAGCCCTGGAAGGACTATCCTCATTTTTCCCAATTCCTTTCCTTCCTCCTACTCTTGAACTCGGCACTGTTCAGCCAAACAGGTCCTGGCAAGTTGTGGGTGATCCCACCACACTGAGTCCAAGAGCATTCCTCTGCCTCTTCTCTGCCTGCCGGCAGTGGTTGGGGCAGCCGGTCCCTGCCTCCTCCCAGACATGCTCTCTTCACTTGGCTTCTGGGATGCCATTCCCACTGGCCATTTCCTCCTCATCTCCCAACATTTAAACATGGGAGGGTCCCAGAGCTCAGCCCTAGGACCTTCTCTTTCTCCACACTGACCTCCTAAGTAATCCCACTGAAAGTGTTGTGTCACTTTCCTGGAGCCACCATAACAAATTCCCACCATCTGGGTGGCCTAAAACATCAGGGATTTGTTCTCTCACAGTTCTGGGCACCAGAAGTTCCAAATAAAGATGTCAGCTCGGCTGTGCTTCGGGGGGTCAGGGGGAACCCTTCCTTGCCTGTCCCCCTCCTGGCTCCTGGTGCTCCCTGGCTTGTGGCAACAATGCTTCACTCTGACTCTTTCTTCACAGGCCTTGTCCTCTGCATGCGTGTCTCAAATCCCCCTCTGCCATTCTCTTATAAGACACCGGTCATGGACACCGACCGGTCATTGGATTTAGGACCCGTCCTAAACCCAGGATGGGACTCCATGGTGAGATCCTTAACTAATTCAATCTACAAAGACTCCTATTTCCAAATAAGTCATGTTCCGAGGGTCCAGGTGACCATGAATTGAGGGGGGACTCTATTTGACCCAGCACAGTTGTCTATATCTGAGTCTTCCACAATGTCTCTCTGTCTCGCTCTGTCTGCTCCCCTGAGCTAAGTGCTGACTCAGCATCTCATGACTGTGTATCAGGCATGTCACACTCAGCACTGCCGGAACTGAGCGCCGGTCCTTCCCCCTCCAGAACCTCCCACCCCGAGCTTTCTCCCCCACTGGTGGCGGTCCCTCCCTCCTTCCAGTCGTCAGGCCCCGACCTTGAAGTCATTGTTGGCCCTCTTTCCCTACATCCAGTCCTTCAGCAAATCGGGTGATTGTACCTTTACAACAGATTCACGTTCCTAATTCCTCCGGCGTTGTCACTGACCCAAGTCCCACGCCCTCTCTCAAAACAAGTTTCTGAGGAGCTGCCTAATGAGTCTTGTGCTTTGGCTCTTGCTTCCTCCAGAGCCCACGTGTAACGCCGCGGCCAGAGTGCTGCTCTCAAAACCAAATCAGATCAACCTCCTCCTCTTCTCAGCCTCCAGTTGCTCTGTGCCTCACTCGGAAGACGAGCTGAAGGCCCCACAGTGGCCATCTGCCTGCAGTGGTAGTCTTGCCATAGACTAGCTTTCAGAAGTTCCATCTTCATAAATGTTTTATTCTTTTGTTTGTGTGGAAGTCTGTGTCACAGGCTTTCCTGGACTTGCCTTATCGTAAGACTCCCCTTGGGTCCTTGTTTAAAATCTATGGATTTCTGGGTCCTTCTCTTTGATATCAGTAATTAAAAAGCAGGGCCCAGGACAAGCTGCAGGTGTCCTGTGGGCTTGGATGCGTCTGGAGAGCACTTCCCTTGAGAATTTGCTGAATTAAGCGAGTGATCGTTTTTCTAGGTCATACATCTTGAAAAGTACAGCTGACCCTTGGACAACGCAGGTGTTATGGGCACTGACCCCCTCCCAAGCAGCTGAAAATCTGTGTATAACTTTTGGTTCCCCCCCAGACATAACTACTAGATTGAAGCCTTACTGATAACATAAGGTCAGTTAACACATATTTTCTATGTTATACATATCACATACTGTATTACAATAAAGTAAGCTAAAGAGAAAAAATGTTACTAAGAAAATCATAAGGAGGGGGTGCCTGGTGGCTCAGTAAGGTAAGCGTCTGCCTTCAGCTCAGGTCATGATCCCAGAGTCCTGGGATCAAGTCCAGGGTCGGGCCCCCTGCTGGGCGGGGCAGTCTGCTTCTCCCTCTCCCTCTGCCTCTGTGTGCTCTCTCTCAAATAAATAAATAAATAAGTCCTTTTTTAAAAAAGAGAAAATCACGAGAAGGATACATTTATAGTACTGTATTTATCCACAAAAATCCACATAGAATCCCGTGCAGTTTGAACCTGTGCTGTTCAGTAGTCAAGCGTACTTGCTTCTTTTCATGTAACTGGTGGGGAGGTCTCCCTCCTTTGAGGTCATGAAGACCAGTAACTGTTTCCTCCAGTCAGTAGGCACAGAAGAAGTCTACCCGGTGAACAAAATACTTGACGATGCTTTTTCCTCAGATTCAGCCCTTCCAGCTTCCCCTCCTGCTCCCATATCGTCAGGAAAGGAACACGCTTGAGAGGCAACCTTAACGGGCTCCATTCATAAACACATGTTATTTTGGAAACTTATTTCAAGAGGGTTGAAATATAAATAAAGATGATAGCAAATCTGTCTCAGGCATATTTGGAATTGATCAGATCTCATGGTAGGTTTCTTTAAATGGGTCACAGGAAGATAAGTCAGGGGTTAATTTCAGAGCTAGAGCTCAGGCTTTCCCGGGAGTTCTTTCCAGCCAATGAAACGCAAGTTCTTGGAAGTATTTTGTTGGAGTTGAAGTGTAGCACCCTGTGCTTGTATATTGTCTTCAGTTCTTAGCTGTCTGACACAGGGTATGTCTGTCGGCCCCACTGGGAAGTAAACTCCACAAGGTAGGGCCTATGTTTAGTTGCCCGGCACCCAGAACAGGCCCAGGCTCCTAGCGGGCAGGCTGACTGGGTGCAGATAAATGGAAGATCGTCCTCAGGCTAACGGAAGACCCTGCCTCGGAAGGACAGTGATCTTCAGTCCTTTAATGTCCTTGAGTGTCCTCTGGGTGTGGTATCCAGTGAAGCCACAAGTGACTAGACGCTCAGTTACACCCCAACTGCTTTATGTTAACTTGTGACCTCTGCATGCGTGATACGGTCATATAAATGTGAGTACATACTTAGTGAATAATCCTGGAGGTCTTTCAAGGTTCCTATAACAAAAAACAAATGTTTATGCTCTGGGATATTTTGGGAAAATGTAATCCATATCAGATCTCCTTTTTTTTTTAAATATAGGTTTTTTTTTCCTTATTAGAAGTCAGTGCAGAGGCACGTGGGTGGCTCAGCTGGTTAAGCATCTGTCTGCCTTCCACTCAGGTCATAATCTCAGGGCCTGGGATCAAGTTCCACATGGGACTGTCTGCTCAGCAGGGAGTCTGCTTCTCCCTCTCCCTCAGTGCTCTCTCTCACTTTCTTTTTCTCTCAAGTAAATAAATAAAATCTTAAAAAAAAAAAGAAGTCAGTGCACACTTATGACAAAATTATTGAAAAAATATTATTCAGATGCTATTATTCTTTTTACAAGCATTTTTGTGTGTTCTTATGCTATATTTCAGTTTTATTTTATTTGTTTACTGATTTTTTAAACGTATCGATAATGGGTTAAAAAATGAAAAGTCTATACTATAGCTTAGAAACTAAAAACCCTGACTGCTTGGTCCCAATTTTAGCAACTCTAATGCATCTTTTCAGGTACCAGCATAGATTATGGCCATTCCTCCCCAGCCCCCATGGAAATGCATGATATGTACTCATGCTGTAATTCTATAGCTTAATGTATCTGGGCTACTTTTTTATATCAGTGTAGAAGGATCCCCCTCATTCTTTTAAAGCTGCTTATCTCTGCTCCAGTATAGATGTCCTGTAGTTTATTTAACCATTGCCTTATTGATGGACATTTATGTTATTTTCTGGGGGTTTTTTGTTTGTTTTTACTGTAAGAAACAGTATATGGGATAGGCTGGTGATGGGTATTAAGGAGGGCACGTATTGCATGGTGCACTGGGTGTTATACGCAAGTAATGAATCATCGAACTTTACATCAGAAACCAGGGATGTACTGTATGGTGACTAACATAATATAATAAAAAATATTATTAAAAAAAAGAAACAGTGTATGTGGAAGAGCCTTCTGTACATGTTTGTATACTTGTGCAAGTATGTTTGATAAATTGTAGGTTGTAGACCTACCAAAAGTGTACATACATTTTAAATTTTGATAGTTATTCCTGAAAGTCTTTCAAAAGAAATGAGAATGCCTTTTGCTTCATCCCCTTGCCCAAAGCAGATATTGTTATCATTCTCTAATCCAGTCCGGTAAGTCAAATTTAGCATTCATTATTGCAATTTATGTTTATTTAATATAGATGAGGTCAAACACCTTTTTCCGTATTTATTCTTTGCAGTTTCTTTTCCTGGGAACTCTTTCTTTAAACTTTTGCTCATTTTTTCAATTAGCTCATCACCGTCTATTTTAATTATTTCTGATTTCAATTAGGTTTGTACCATATATGCTGTTTTGTATGTATTGGACTGAATATTGTCATTTTTCACTTTATGAAAAATCCTTCACAAACATGTACATATCTTTGCAGTACAATATTCAACTCATATGATTATATCACAATTTCTTTAACATTCCCTTATAGATTAACATAAGAATCTCCAATTCTTCACTAATACATATAACAATACAAAACATTTCTGTGGACAAACCTTTACGTACTTTACTTCCTTACTTTAGAACCCCCGCCCTTCCTCTGCCTCCAGTAGCCAGATAACCAGATCAGAACAGGAGTGTTTTAAGTCTCTTAACATTCCCATCTTGTTCTCACAAGATGCAAAATTTGGCATTTGAACAGAGTGAATTGTTTCTCAGCTTGAGGTGTTTGGGGGGGATATCTGGGTTGGTTCACATTCCACCACAGAGGTGATCCGTATATCAAGCTCAGAAATAAGGCACTGGTTTTTCTCTTTTCCTCCCTCAGTTGGAGCAGAAGTGAACCGTTTGCTTCCTTCTCTTGTCAAAGTGATAAGCAGGAGCATGGCTCCTTAGCCACAGATCAAGGAGCAGTTCATTTAGATCGTTGTGGTAGCGCAACACTGCTGTAGCAGAGGGGACAGTAAGCAAAGGCGGTTTCCAATCCCTGAGTGCCATTTATCCACTGTACAGAAGTGGTCAGTCTCTTTCACGACAGGGATGGTGGGGGAATCTTTGGCAGGTCATCCCCTTTACTTTCTCAGGCAGTTGGTAGAAGAGAGGGGGCTAGTCATGCAGGGTCCGGAAGTCGGCTTCTGCCAAGGTTGGTGGCAGCCTCTCAGCCAAAGGGAGCCGGCAGGCGGAGGGCTGCCAGCTGGCGTGCCCAGGGCTGCACTTGCATATGGTGCCGGCAGCTTCCCGCCACTTGTCCCTCGGCTCAAAATCAGCTCTGCTGTTTGTCATTTTGCCATTATGAGCCCAGTCTGGATTCGGGCTCTTTCTTTCTGTGATTAAGATCTGTAGCAGTAGTGGTCACGAGAGCAATAATCTTGCATCGAGCCTTTTCCATTCTCCTTGTCACTCTCATCTGGGCTTTACCAGGTTGCTAAGATTATCATCACCGTGTTGCAGAGTGGAAAGCTTGAGGCTTCAAGAAGAAACTCACCCCCGTTTTGTATAAACCCAAGCTGAGTCATTCTAAAGTTTCTGAACCCTGGTCACAACTGTCTGACTCTGTCCTGAGGCATCATCGGTAATCCCTCTCCTTCCTGCCAGTCCCTAGCTATGTATTCACATGATGGCCAGGTTTAGCTGAGGCTAGATTGAGGAGGTGCCGGAGGGGAAGAAGTGACGTGGGAGGAGCTGTGGCTGCTTCCCACTTTGGTCTGGTCCCGCCCAGGCGTGCATGGGTGCTCCCATCTGGTGCGCCGCCGTGAGCTGCCACACCTCGTCCTTGATCAGAAGCTGCATTGCACAGGTGGGTGGGTGATGAGTGCTCTGCTGGCTGCTCTTCCCACAGCAAAGAGTCTTCGCTGGGTGTTCATCCTGCTTTCCAGGACAGTTTTGTGTGTGTGTGGTTGGGGGGGGGTGCAAAATACATAGAACATAAGACTCACCATTGTAATTATTTTTAGGTGCGCAGTTCAACGGCAATAAGTACATTCATGTTGTTGTGTAATCATCACCACCGTCCGTCTCCAGAACGTTTTTCATCTTGCAAAAATAAAACTCTATACCCACTAAACAACTCCCCATTCTCCCTCCCACTGGCCTTTGACAACCACCTTTCTCCTTTCTGTCTCTATGAATTTGACTGCTCGAAGTACGTAATGTGAGTGGGATCGTACAGTATTTGCCCTTTTGTGACTAGCTTATTTCACTTAAAGTAGTGTCCTCAATTTTCATCCATGCATGTGTCAAAATTTCATTTCTTTTTAAGTCTCAGTGATATTCCATTGTGTGTATAGATCACATTTTGTTTATCCATTCATTCATCAATGGACACTTAGGTTGCTTCCAACTTTTGGCTCTTGCAAAAAATACTACTGTGAATAGGGATGTACAAATATGTTACATATTGTACAAACACCTTTTAATTTTGAGGGGGATATACCCAGAAAGGGAATTGCTGGATCACAGAGTAATTCCATGTTTGTATGGTAATTTTTTTAAGAACACCCATTCTGTCTTCCGTATGGCTGCACCATTTTACATTCCCACCAGCAGAGCAGGAGGGTTGCAATTTCTCCACATCCTCACCAACACTGGTTATTTTCTGCTTTTTTGTTTGTTTTTTGCTTATTTGTTTGTCTTTGTAGCAGCCATCCTCATGGGTGTGAAGTAGTTCAACAAGTTTTCGTAAGAGAATATCTATGGAAATTAGTTGAAAAATGTGTTTTTCTAAAGAAGGTGAATCTCCTTATGGAAACTTACTGATTTGAATATGATTTTCAGTGACATTATGAGTGTCTCCCTGAGACATCCTTGCATACTGTTGGATGGATTAAATGTTGACCAGTCATAGGAACCTCACCTGCCCTAAGTTTGCATATACCAGATTGCCCTCATCTTTGAGCTTTGAACGTAGTCTGACAGACTGAAAACTTTAACTTGGCCACTTTATACACTATCTTGTTTTTTTATTTATCTTGTCCCTCCTTTTACCTTCCTGTGAGCATTCCACTGTTTTTACCTCTTTGTAAAGGAGAAGCCAGTCTAGATGAAAGGTTAAGAGCACAGGTGGTGGGACCAGCCAGACTGGCAGTCAAATCCAAGTTTATCCAGGAAAAAATTACCTTCTCCAAGACTCAGCTTCCACATCTTTACTGTGAATATTGCCTGTCTCATAGGCTTGTTTTAAGGATTATAAATGCCTGGCCAGGTGCCTGGGCAGAGTAAACATCCAATGTAATCGTCACCATCACCACCATCATCAAAGTAATACATTTCACTACTCCTTAGCAGTTTCACTTGAAAGAGAAGAATAAAGAAAAACAATAATAACCAAGTAAAGCTAAAACAACATTTCTAAGAAATTTTCACTCCAAAACACATCAAGGAACGAGCACTCTGTTCCATCCCTTCCTCTACCAAATTACGGATTGAAGAGTGTAGGACTCCAGTACGGAAAGATCAATGAATATTAATAGAAAAGGGTTTCTATAAAAACTATCAAGGGCTATAAAACAAATGTTGCCATATTTGGAGTACAGACAGAATGTGTTCTTACTTAAGCTTTCTTTTTGAAAGCTCCCTGTTGTCTTTACATTCTATTTTTCTATGGTCATTAAATGGTTGTTAGGTCAGTTAGGATTGTCCCTAGGGGCTCCCTGTTACAAAGGATCCTTCACATAGACTGTAAGTTTTACCCAATTGCTTTTCATTGGTTCCATTCCAACTTATTAATATTATCATTATCATTATTTCACAAGCTTCCTGGGACTTTCAAATAAGTCCCCTTATTTGAATTCTATTTTTCCCAAGTGTAGGAAGGAAATACATATCTAAAGAATGAAGTTATCGAAGCCTACTAGGACAGGTAAAGCAATAAAACCAGATTTTTATCCTTTGCTGCCTTTTGGCACTTTTCTTGTTTAATTTCTCTCATTGCTTGTCTAGATGACAAATGTTTTCCAACCAGCCAATTCTAAGACAGGTTGTATTTTCAGTTCCAGATTCTCATTTAGCCTGGAATTTCCTGGGGCAGATTTTAGCTTTGCTTGAGAGATCACATTGAGTCCCTCAATTAGGTTCCTTTCATTCCTTATTCCCTCCGTCATCTGACTCAAATGTGGGCTTCTTCTCATTAAAATAAAAAATGACTCACTAAGCAAGATAGCTTGTTATTTGCCAATTTCTCAGAAAAGTGATAGTAATTAGGATGAATACAGGAACACCAGAGCAAGACTTCCAGAGCAAGGCAGTCCACACAAACATTTTGTTGTTTGTCCAAAGCATCACTCAGATTCTCTGGGGAAAGCAGCCCAGTGTGTGTGCCAAGCAAGCCATCCGTAGAGCACAGGCTTGGGAAGGGCTACTGAAGGCTCAGAGCCCGAGCATCTGAACAGGAGAGAGCCTGCTGGAAGCTGGGACGTACGTACTGTGTGGGATGCTAGGTTGACACGCTTCTGATTGGGCCTCTAAGAAAAACAGGAAAAAATGAGTGACCTCTGTGGTCATTGCTAGCAAGGAAGGTCACTTGCGAGGAGGATTATTTGAGCTCTGCTTTGGTATGTAAAAACATAATTGAGATTTTTTTTCCCTCTAGAGCTGTATTCCACATAAAATAAGCCCATCGGCCATTTACCCAGTGGCTGGAGTACTTAGGTATTTCCTGCCCCAGGCAGAACTGTACTGAGGTCCCCAGTTGGTCACCGGCAACTCACTTCTCAGGGAATGCATTTGATGATGGAAGGTGTGCATCACTCAGAGAGTGGGCGCCGTGTTGCCTTCCTCAGAGCAGCCCAGGCAGGGGTGTGTGAAGAGGGCCTGCTGAGCTCCCCACCATGTTTACTCCTCTTTTTGGGAAGAGGAACACAGACTTTCCATCTAAACGTTAATGTTGGAGAAGGAATTTAAATGAGTTAGCTCAGCTCAAATGTTTCTGAAAACTTTGGTCTGATTTCTGACCTTGTACCCTGGGAAAAAAATGTATTTGCAAAGTATATAGAAGTCTAGATTTCGTGCATCGTAAGTGTGCACACGGGCATGTACGGGTGTATACGTGTTCGTGCTTGGTCGAAAGTGATGAGCAGACAGAGCAGAGGCTGCAGTGCTTTACAAAATGTTGTCGTTCTGAAAACTGGCATGTGCTTACATGTATTTGTGTGTGTGTAAGATCACATCTGTAGATACGAATATATCAGAAAACAGACACGCGCTGGCAACACTACCGTGGGCGGTGTGCCCATAAGTGCCCTCTGAGATGCTGAGGAGGGTCTGAAATGCACCCCTGATCCCACTCCCCCACCAGCCAAGACAGCTGGGTCGCCTGCCCTGGAGGACATGGCACCTTCTAACTTGTTGTGGGCCATGGAGGGTACGTCTGTTGGGAGGGATGATACTTTCCATCTCATGCCAGCAGCAGAAGAGGCAGGCCAGCGTAGTTGGGATCAGGACATTTGATAATACCTTTTTTCTCTGGTGGCATGTGTGTTTTTAGCCCGTTCGTTTCCCCCATGCAGACACTGTATGAGCAATTTCTTTTCTTCTGATGCTGCATCTAAAAGGCCCCTCTGAAAAACTGCATTGTTTGGGACTGGAAGTCAGCTTCGTGAGCACCTGACAAGATAAGACTGCCCTTTACCTTGGGGAACAGCATTTTTAATATGGCTCCTTTGCCTAGAACTTCACCAGAGCGCATGTGGGTTACTGGCTCAGGGTCACTGTCTTAATTCCTCTCAGCCCTTCCAGGACGGCAGAACACAACACACACACACACACACACACACACACACACACGCTCATGCACACGCCCAAAAGGGAGAAATGTCATCATTATATATTTCCACTGAAGGGTTAGAAAGAGGAACTAAGAAATGTATATTTGCCACACTCTGTGAGCTAAAGACCATGAGAAATGCAAAGCACACCTAAACGTAAGTCGGTTAGCTTTAACCCCGGAGTAGAAAAACATCACTAACATTGTCTTCTTACATGATTGCTCTCACTTTAGGTAATGGGGACACTTTTTATTTCAACTTTCCAGAAGCTTCACACCCTGACTCTCTCATTCAGAGTTAGGAATGAGTACAGGAACACGAGAGACATGCTTCATTCCCTTGTTAGACTCAGCAGGGAGTTTACAAGAGTTGAGGTCTTCTCGCATCTGTACATCACCGGGCCTGGCGTTGTGAGGCTGCTGTGGTCCAGGATGAAGAGAATCTCTTTATATGATTTAAAACATGAAGATCAAATCATTCCCAAGTCCTCTAAGGAATGGCCCAGCCCCGGTACCATGATATATATAGAGAGAGACCACCATCCCCTGTCCCAAGCCGTGAAGCTGGAGGAGTCTCTCCCTGAGTGAGAGGAAACACAGAGGCTCAAGACACATATGTCGAGCTGTTGATGGACTAGGTCCAAGGTCAGCCAGGGCATCCCAGCACCTCAAGCATCTGGCCCTGAACCTTAGCCTGCCCCCACGTGACACCTCCCTCCTGGCCCAGGCTCCTTACTGCTGGTGTGAACACCTTGTTCCTTCTGTGGCTTGAGCTGAGTTGTATGGTAGCTCCCCCTCCCATTATGAGGACAGCAATCCACTTGTGAGGTTGTAGGTAAGTGTTGAGACGATGAGCTCCTTTCAATCTATGTAAAACTTTGGGGTTTTTTTAATAAGATTTTATTTATTAATTTGAGAGAGAGAGAGAGAGCTCCCCGCCAAGCCAGGGAGCGTGATGCAGGGCTCTATCCCAGGACCCAGGGATCCTGACCTGAGCGAAGGCAGACACTTAACCAACCCAAGCCACCCAGGTGTCCTCTTATGTAGAACTTTGATTCGTAAAATAGCTTAAGTTTAAAAGCATATGATCTAGTGTCTTGAAACTTGACTGTGTGTGCACAGCACCTGGAAATCTTGTTAAAATTCTGGGTCCGAGTCCAAAATGCCGCACTTTTGCCAAGCTCCGCCATGGTGTTAAGGCTGCTCCTGGCCCGAGGGCCACATTTTGTGTCACGAGGGCCTAGAGTGGTTCTCCGCCGGGACTGCCCATTGGAATCACCTGGGGAAGCCCCACTCCCATAGATTCAGGTGTAATTGGTTGAGGGTGAAGCCTAGGTGGTGGTGGTATTTAAAGATCCCCAGGGACACAGCCAAAGTTAAGAAATAGGAGCATAGGGTTAAGACTTAAGTGCTAAATGCACAGAAGGGAAATTCAATTGACTCCCAAAACATTGCACTAACCTGTGGCATGGCTCGGAAAGAAATTTCCTTTCAGCCTCATGAGAGTTCTAAGGGGAATGGCAGTTCGGCTTTTTTTTTTTTTTAATAATATTTAGATCATTAAAATCCGCCAGCAAGAATAAGAGAGACATGGATGGTCGGTGCTGTGTCCTAGAGGCTCTGTCCGTGCCACCAGCGCACATCTGTGTGGGTCAGTCTGCGTGCCTAGAAGGGGCTCTGCGGAGGTTCTCAGGGCCACGGCCAAGGGCAAGTGCAGACCCAGCCTGAGATGGCGGCCCACTTCGGCCCTTGGGGGATCCTGCTCCAGTTTGTACATAGCTATTGGAATGTGACCTAAGGGCCCCAGGACAGGAATGTGCACGCCCTACACCTGCCCTGAGGGATTTACATTCCTGCGGCGATCATAGGTAAACAGAGGAAGAGCAAGGGGCCCTGGGACCACGCACATTAGCAGACGAGGGTTGGGTAAGGCTCCTTAGAGGAAGTGACATCTCCACTGAGGCCTTCGGAATGACTTGGCCGGGCCCAGGGGCCAAGAGTGTATGTCCTAAGCAGAGGCAGCTCTGGAACCAGGATATGGGACAGGAGCTGGTCCCGGGGGAGGAAGCAAGGGGGCTGAGCAGGGGCCGGGTCACACGGGGCCTTTGCAGCAGTGGTAAGGAGTTCAGACACTGGAGCCCCTGGGTGGCTCAGTCGCTTAAGCGTCTGTCTTCAGCTCAGGTCATGATTTCATCAGGGTCCTGGGATCGAGTCCCGCATCTGACTCCCTGCTCAGCGGGGAGTCTGCTTCTCCCTCTGCGTGCTGCTCCCCCTGCTTGTGTTCACTCTCTCTCTCTCTGACAAATACATAAATAAAATCTATTAAAAAAAAAAAGTTCAGAAACTTGTCTTGAAGCTAGTTTGAAGCAGGTAGTGACCTGGTTGGACTTGCACCAAGGATTTAAGCATTCCTGTGGAGGGATGTGGTGGCCCAGACTGTCAGGAAGCGAGGGCAGGCCAGGCTGGCCAGGCAGGAACCTGACTCCAACGGCACCTGGTCGGGGTCATGCAGCCTGGTCTTCTGCACTTGACCAGCACTGCTCCAGGGCCACGCGTGCTACTCTTGCTTGGAAAAACTGTATGCTATTAAATTGTCATTTCTACAAAAGCAAAAGATCAGACCTCAGTTGTTCTTCTGATGTATGATTTTCTCTGTTCGAAACAATATTCCTTGGTGTCAGTCAGATGCGAACTGCTGGGCTGATGGGACATTGAGACCTGCCCAAGTGTGTGCTGATTATTATACGCCAGCCAGACGTTGTGGCCACGAAAATCTCATCTGCCCAATTCCTGCAGCAGTAGCTGGCAACAGAGTATTCTGGTACTATTGAAAACCCAGCGCATTTCCTAAAGAACTTCCTGAGAAGAGGCTTGGTGACAAGGTTGAAGGTTCCAATAGATGCACGTGAAAACAGACAAGGTACAAGGTGTGGCTTCTGCCTGGAGGTGTTTACTGTCTGGCAGGCATAACAACAGGTGCACGAAACAGCATAAAAATAAAGGCAGAGCTATGATCAGTAGGGGCAGATGGTTTTTGTACAAATTGACCATTGACGGTGGGTAGAGAGTGGAGAGCCATCATCCAAGAGGAGTTCAGGGAGGGCCCTCTGGGCAGAAGGTAAACCTAGGGATTGGCTGGGGGAGCGTCCAAGAGATGCAAAGCCAGGAAGCTGAGCTCCAGGCGAAACGGCCCGGCCTCACTGAGAGGGGTTTTGAACTGAGGGCACAAGTGGGGAAAGCCAGGCCCTCAGAGCTGAGCCTGCTGGAATTTGAGATAGAATCCAGAAGAATACATTCATTCCTATGTGACAGAATCCTAATTAGAGCTGTCCTTCTCACTGCTCACCAGACCCGGCTACGTACGTAGTTTGTAGTTCGCTCCTTCCTTACTTTTGTCCATCCTTGATTCTTCCCTTCCTTCCTTCCTTCTAGATCCTTATCTTTATAATTTGGTAATGTGTTCCCTAAACATCTCATTCTGATTTCCTTAAAAACCCAGTTTTCTAGCAGGCAATGGAGTGGCAGTTTCACCTCCCCTACTTGCTGGTTTTGTTGAAATCTTGGACTCTCTCCTGCTGTCATGCTTTATGGTTGGGATGAATCTCTCCATTCCTCCTGGAACACTGAGCGGGGAGAACTTGGAGAACCGGTTCTGCGGGCTGTTGATTAACTGGACTGCAAGGATGATGCTGACCAAGGACATCCTGTTCCTGATACCTCAATCATTTATTCGTATTAGCATGTTACTTTCTCCAGCTCCGTTTGCTCATTTGAACCACTGGGATCATGATATCTGTGTCTCTAGGTGCAAGAATTTAGCAGGATCTTAAAAAGATTCCTCACACATTAGAAAATGTCAAGACATGCAACTATGTTAAAAATCCCGTTGAGACGTGATCCCTATCATTGGAGATTTGGGGTGGGGACAGTTATTTTAGAAAGGACTCAAAATAGTCGTTATAATTTACTCATTGTGTTGAAAACTTGAATGATCAGAATAACTTACATGAAGGGATTTCAGGAACTCGTAAGTCCTTGATGGTCGTCTGTGAGAGCCTACCCTAAGTTGAAAATGAGAGCCTCTTTCTGGTTTCAGATTGCAGAGGGAATGGCGTACATTGAGAGGAAGAACTACATTCACCGAGACCTACGAGCAGCAAACGTTCTGGTCTCTGAGTCCCTCATGTGCAAAATTGCAGATTTTGGCCTTGCTCGAGTAATTGAAGATAATGAGTACACAGCAAGGGAAGGTATGTTGTCACTCACCATCTTTACGATCTTTACATGTTTTGTTATTTAGGGGTTTTGGGGTCTGGCTTTTTTTTTTTTTTTTTTTTTTTTTACAAAGCAATTACAATAGTCATCCTTAAAAAAAAAAGAACCCATTTGGCAAAATGTTCACAATGTACCATAGTTGCTGTTTGTGGGTTTGTTCTAATATTTTTAAAAATTATTCTCCTGATTAACTCCACATACTGTTTATAAAGTTTACAGATGTTGTCATTTGTATTTCAGTTAAGCAAAGGAAAACAAAAAGACTTGGCAAGTTCAAAATTCTTTGTTTATATTGTATGTTCAAGCTTTTTACCCAAACAATGAAGTACACTGTTCCTAACTATAGAAAAGACATTTGCAAAAATAATTCTGTATCCTGTATTCTGGCCTTTTCATTGCAAATTAAAACTTGGAAATTCTCACACACAGAGAAGTAAATGTAATGCGCTCCTTTATTTAACTGCATTCCGTGTTCTACACATATTAAAACACACAGAGAGAGCGCCTGGGTGGCTCAGTCGGTTGAGCATCTGCCTTTGGCTCAGGGCATGATCCCAGGGTCCTGGGATCGAGTCCTGCATCAGGCTCCTTGCTCAGTGGGGAGTCTGCTTTTCCCCCTGCTCACGAGCTCTCTCTCTCTGACAAATAAGTGAATAAAATCTTTAAAAAGAAATGGTGAGGGAGGGAGGGAGGGAGGGANGCCCATGATGTTTCCGGCAGTTCTCCTCCTGCCTCAAGATTGTGTTCTCTTAGGTGGGGGACAACTTATCCTCCACAAAAAGGCAGGTGAAGGAAAACAGTCTGAGGAAAGGGAGTGGAAAATAATAACTAAAATGTAGTGAGGAGTTGCGGTATGGCAGGCACTATTCTAAGTGCTTTTCTTTTCTTTATCTTTTTTAAAAGATTTATTTATTTATTTTAGAGAGAGGGAGAGAGCACAAGGCAGGGAGGGGCAGAGGGAGAGGGAGAGCAAGACTCTCAGGCAGACTCCCCAGTAGGCGTGGAGCCTGACACGGGGCTCGATCGCAGGACTCTGAGATCATGACTGAGCCAGGTGTTTAACTGACTGAGCCATCTAGGTGCCGCTCTAAGTGCTTTTCATATGTTATCTCATTTATGTTTACAGTAGCCCTATGTAATAAGCCATATTGTTGTTGTTATTATCATCATTCCCACCTCATAGGTGAGGCCACAGAGAGACATTCAGCACCTTCTAAGGTCCCATAGTAAGTGGGAGAGCCAACAACCAAACCCAGGAGATGTAGCCTCAAAGTTCACCCGCTAGAACGTATTCCACCGGCTCTGTTGAATTGGACAAGACTGGTGCCTCACAAAAATAACTCTTCTTGCGTGAGACAGGTGGCTTAGTGCAGAGAGCATGGGTTCTAGGATTAAATAGTAGCCATTTTTTCAGGGCCACAATAATATTTACCTTTTGTTGGTATTTACCCTCTGCCACGCATGCAGATCACCCCAGTTAACTCTGGCACCAACCTTAGGGAGGTTCTGTCCTCATTTTATAGATGAAGGTGCTGAGAAAGCCCAGAGACAGTAAGTGGCTTGCCAGGGTCACACCAAGTTGGAAACAGCAGAACCAGGATTCAAACCAAGATGCGCTGTGTGGGACTGACACCCCCCCCCCAGTCAGGACCCCTCCTGGAGCCACCTGCCCCACCCCCCACCCTTTCCCCCTGCTGCTGCCCAGCCACGCAGGGTCAATTCCCAGAACGTGCAACAGTGAGTGCCCTGCACAGCCTACCTAGCTGTTCTGTGAGGCTTTCTGCTGTCTTTATGATCTTGTTCAGGTTTCCAATTTGGGTCTGACCCCACAAGAAATTCTATTTTTTTTTTTTTAGATTTTTATTTTATTATTTATTCGACAGAGATAGAGACAGCCAGCGAGAGAGGGAACACAAGCAGGGGAGTGGGAGAGGAAGAAGCAGGCTCATAGCGGAAGAGCCTGATGTGGGGCTCAATCCCATAACACTGGGATCACGCCCGGAGCCGAAGGCAGACGCTTAACCGCTGTGCCACCCAGGCGCCCCCCCCCCACAAGGAATTCTAAAGCAAAGACCTAATAAAGGCAAACAGGTTTAAAATCTTTTAAAATGGTGGGTGGGAACCCCTAGACTTTCCAGGATATAGGGATCACATTCTGCGCCTGAGTCCCTACTTTCCTCGAGGTGTCCCTGCAAGTTACCCCGAGCCAGGTTTGTCCCTTAGCCTCTCCAGCTCCCCGTGAGAATCCCAGTGGCATTACTGTCTCTCTCTGGGCAGATCACGGTGCTACCCAATTCCTAGAACTAGTAATGTTCGGGCTGAGCAAATGAAAGCAGGAGACCTTAACATTTGGAGTAGTATTTAAAATCCCCATTGGTGTGGGCTTACGGAGATTTGTGCACAAGAATGTGAGCATCAGGAGCTATTTATATCCCATATAAACAGTTTGGGTTCGTTGGAGAGCATTTGAACTGAAGATGTATGCTTTAGAGGCTGCTGTTGGGGGACAAATACACAAGCTAAGAACAAACACATTTGCATTCTGTGTCATGTTCTTTTGTTTAAAGCGGGCTCGTTATGATGTCTCTGGGAGGATACACAGGAAACTTTGCTTCTCACAAGGGGAATGCCCGAAAGGGAAACAGGAGGGAGGCAGCTATTTTCAGTATAACATTTTTGTACCATCTCTGTTCTGTACTATGTGCATGCATTACCTATTCAAAAGAAATAATTAAAATTTCCCCAAAAGAAGGAACATATGAAGGCGACATGCCCATGACTTTTTTGTTTCAGCTCAGAGGCCCAAGTAAGACATGTCTTCTCCCTTAGGTGCCAAATTCCCCATTAAGTGGACAGCTCCGGAAGCAATCAACTTCGGATGTTTCACGATTAAGTCTGATGTGTGGTCCTTTGGAATTCTCTTGTATGAGATCGTCACCTATGGGAAAATTCCCTACCCAGGTACCGTTTCCTTACCTATTTCCATTCAAGGGGTCTGTATGAGAAAAAAATGCCAAATGGTAGGAGGCATAAAAACATAAACCCATATCCAAAAGCTAAGAATAAGCCCTTTGTTCTAGATGATGATTTGGGGTGGAAAGTGTTCTAAAAATGCTTAAACACTTCTCTGCCTTCTTATTTGATTGCGTGCATCTTCTTTTCTCCTTCCCCCCCCCCCCGCCAGCAACGAATTCCACCTCTTAGTGCCTAGAAGGTAGTGGCACCATCACAGGTGTTGCAGATATGAGGACAGAGTAGTAGGTTAGACACAGGTTCTCCTCCGAAGCAGTGCACCTGATGGAGGAGGGAAGAGACACAGGAATGAGGATTCGCAGTGCTTTTGTGTTAGTCTTGAAACAGATTTGTATCAAGTACTTCGGAACCTCTGCCTCTTTGGGAAATAACCACCTCTGTTTATCAGTTAAAGATCTTTCTGATCTGTAACTTACTGAATGTGAGGACATCCATTCGGTGTGTCTAGATTCCTAACACCGAAAGCCCTTGGAGCCAGATCGCACCAGCCTTCCCTTTAACTGAGATCGCAGCCTGAATATGCAAGAAGGATTTCTCCCAAAGCCTTCACATTAATGTTAGGCTTTTTACAAAATCAATGGATATGATGAATTCAAAATTAAATCTTTAATGTTTAAATCGTTCCCTCATTGGAAAACTATCTGAGGGTGCCGGGCACCCCCGAGGGGGCCCGATGCAGCAGTCACAGCTCCTGCGTTTGTGAGCTGATAATTCTAGTAGGAAGAGACTGATAACAGTCAGGCGACAGACAGACTGTCAGGTGGCGCAGCACCCTGTGGAGTGGATTAAAGATTAGCAAGGAGGAGGAGGAGGAAGGTTTCTGGTTTTATACTGTGATCCTGGTAGTAGCAGGTTTGAGGAGGGAGCCCCAGAGCTGTCTGGGGGGCTGAGCGTCCCATAGAGGAAGCAGGCACTGTATGGGATCCCGAAGCCCCGTGGTTTGGGTCTCCGTGAGAATTTGCTGGATGAATGAATGACATGTTTAAGCCATTTAACATCTAGATAAACACCATACTATGGATGAGAAAAACTTGAGGACAGAGCCGCAGTGTGGCGTTCATGCTCCTTATCACCCTCTGCTGTTGGGAGGGGCTATAGGGAAGTCGGACCAGGGGCGGGGGGGGGACAGGGGGGGGGCGAGCCTTGAGGTGGTGCCTACGCAGTGGGCTGACTGTCCCAGGACATCCCGCTTGTCCTAACATTTCATAATCTGACTGCCACTCTGCTGCAGATGCTGCAGTGAATGCAAACATTACTGGAAAAAAGGGAAAACAGGAAAAAGAAGTATTTTCTTGATCAATCCTGATATCTGACATTATGTATCTATATCTATAATCTATCTCTATATCTGTAAAATACGGAAAATGTTTCTTGATCAATCCTGGTATTATGCATCCATGTCTATGTCTGTATCTATCTACAAAGAAAGATTGTCTATTCAGATTATATATATAATCTGATATCTGATCAAATGAACATTTAATGTCATCAAATGATCTGTGATATGTCTGACGTGCTCCAGAAAGGCGTGCAGATGAGGCCGGTGAGGCTCAGAGAAGGGACTCTTGCCCAGAACTGAATTACTCGCTCCTGGCAGAGCTCCTTCTGAACCCCAGGCCCTTGTGCCTCCCAAAACCCTTGTTCTCATCCACTATGCTCAATGTCCAGGATTTAAAAATGTTTAGGATAAAACAATCGTTTAAAAAAAAAAAAGCAGTAGAAAAATGGTAAAAAAATAAAATAAAATAAATAAAATAAAGTATAAAATAAAATAAGAATACAGTAGGACCAACCAGGAAGCACTGACCGGTCTACTCCCCAGGTAGCTTGTCCACTGTAAGGACGGCGGATGCAAGAGATACCATCAGGAGCTCTGGATTGATGATGTATTCCGGTCATGAGAGTTGTACATGAGGAGAGCCTCTAGCATTAGGAGATGCGAACAGAACTGAACAATCCTATTTACATAAATATGGGAGGACTTGATTCACAGGTAGCACAGAAATCGGTGCACATCGCCAACAGGGGCCACGTCCATCACTGTTATGAAACAGCTTGTGGGAGAGACCCCACTGATAATTGAGTTATCTGGGCATATTTTCTTTACCCGGAAGAGTGCTGGATATGTTAAGTTTGGGTCTTTTTTAAGTGGTTTAGAAACCATATGCCTAGCTTTGCAAAATAATGGGAATAAGAGAAAGGAGGGGACAAAACAAAGAGGAAATAAGGAAGTCACATATAAAGTGAACATGTATTTTTTAAAAGAAATGAAAGACTAAAAGATGAAATATACCAAAATGTTACTACTGTCCTTGGGCAATGAAATGATAGATTATAATTTTCTTTGTGATAAGCTTCTGAAGTTTCCAATTTTTATTTTTTCTCATTTTTAAAAAATCACTTTATAAAATATTTCAGTGCTTGTTTATGTAATATACATGCATCAAAAAATCAGGTAGTAAGAAAAGACTTCTAATGAACAATTGCCTCCCTGGCTTCATGCTCCTCAAAGGCATTTACTTTCAGGAATTTTAGCTATTTATTCTAATATTTGTTGCTCAGAATTCAAAATATTATGCTATTATCTCTTAAGTAAAAAATTTTCCCCATTTTACTTATCATTAAGGTAAGTTAGATCTCATGGTTCTAACTCAAGAAATCCAAAAAGTATATGGTAGAAATTGCACGGCTTTCATTCCTCATCTCCAGCCACCCTACCTTCCCCTTACCCCCACTGGAACCATTATTAATCAATTTCTGGTGAATTGAACAGAGACTTTCTAGAAATATCCATGGAGATACCATTAGAGGTGTACCAAATACACATACTGTTGGCTGGGTGCCAAAACTGATATCACCAACAGAGAGCAAACTTCTGGGAATAAGAGAGTAAAATACACAGTTTTGTCAGTAAAAGTTACCTATCAAAATTCTAGTAGTCAAATACTAAATATGGGGCAGTAGAGGGTAGGAGTGTCATTTCCCATTTTGCAGTCCTTTGTGTTGAAATAGATTCGTTGAACAGGCACATCTAATATCACAAACTTCTGTGCACACCAAATGTAATTCAGGAAAAGTCTTTTTCTTAACACGTTTTTTAGAAAGAGGCCTTGCACCTATCTATCATAATTTGGGCAAATGCCCCAAATCCTTTGTCTTCAACTACTGTTAGTCAAAAATTTCAACAATCTTCTCTTGAGTTTTAAAATGTTTAGCCCCCCCCCGCCCCCACAAGCTCAAAGCAATGAGGAATCCTTTTCTTCAAGCCTTCTCTTGTTCTCACTGAAGAGTGAACACTGGATGAGTAAAGACAGTTTATCATGGTTGCTGCTGTACATGACTTTGGAGTTGGTCCTCATGAAAATTTGAGGCATCAGAGTTGGTATTCTGCTTCTAATTCATACTAGGACTTTTCCCAAATAGGACTTCTTCTTCAGAGACTCATGACCTAGATAAAATTAAATCAATAAGTAAGTACCATTATCAAATTTGCTTATGTTATGAGTGCTATATGCCAGCCCTTTCACCTAGAATTTTAAACAAATTCCTCCCCTAGATCTGGCTTCTTGTGTGGCTGGGCCGAAGCAGATTGCTTCTGAATCCTGTCCTGTGTCTTGGATCCCGTTTCTTCTATGGAAGAACTCAGCATCTCTCTCTATCCCTGAAATTTCACTGGTCATTGTTACGTTAGGCTGGGCACTTGTTTTGTCCCTTCTATTGGAAACTTATAGCCATGAATTCTGGGAAGTCTTCACCTATAGCCTCCTTGGAAATGTTCTCCTCTCTACTTCTGTTCTCTTTCTGAGTCACATGCTAGAAGATGGGAGACTCTCTGAGTCTCCTGTCTGCTCTTCTGTTTCTGTCACTCTGTCCTTGAGCACTGCTCGAAGGCTCATTCCCTCACCCTTCCATTGATGAGATATGTCTTATGAGAATGAGGGTCTGTGGGTGGTCCAGGCATCCTTGTTAGCGCCCTCCTGGGTCAGCATCTTCAGGTCTGTTCTCTGGGACCCTCTAGTTTCCTCAGAAGAGAATCTTCCAGGTCCTGCCTATGGGGGACCAGCCTGGCCATCAGCATTCTGGGGGTGCCCTGGGAAGAGGGCATTGGTGTCTTTCGTTGTTGTCATTGTATTTTTTTTTATTGTGGTAAAATATACACAGAATAAACTTTACCATGTTAACCACATTCAAGTGTACGATTCAGTAGCAGTAAGTATATTCACATTGGTGTGCAACCATCCCCACCCTTCGTTTCCACAATTTTTTCATCATCCCAAGCTTAAACTATAACCATTAATCAATAACTCCCTGTTGCCCTACCCTCCAGCCCCTGATAATCTCTATTTTACTTTCTGTCTCTGTGAATTTGACAACTCTAGGTAGCTCCTGTAAGTGGAATCATATAGTATTTGTCCTTTTGTGTCTGGTTTTTGTCACTGAAGGCTGTGTTGTGTCCTCAAGGTTCATTCAGGTTGTGGCGTGTGTCAGAAGGGTCTCATTTTTCCATCTTGAGCCTTTCTCCTCACTCCTGTTCTTTCATCCCACACTTGACCCCACCCCCACTGGCATTCCTGAGCGTGGGGCTTGTCTCCTGCGGTTTCCCCAGCGTTCACCTGGGGCACCTGCCAGGCGGGTTCCAGGTATAGTCTATCTGCAACAACCAACCTCTCCCTTCATGTGTGCGGTGACTCCATGAGGACCCTTTCCAGGGCATGGTGGGGTGAAACATCCTACCTGTTGCTGGTTTCTCTCTCTTGTCGGTACTTCGGTTTCACGTCCCTCCTCTTGGCTCAGCCCACTTCTGCCTCTGTGTGACAGAGGTTTCATCAAAGATGGCATTTAAGTTTCTGTTTCTTGTTCTCTTTTTGTTTTAGGATGAATTAAAGGGGGGAAAGGAGGTGGGGCCAAAGACCCTTACCTCACTAGCTTACAAGCAAACCATAGTAATGTTCATATATGAATTTTCTAAAGAAAATAGAGGGGATCTTTGTGGTTGGGGGTTTGTTTTGCTTTGCTCTTACAGAGATAAAGGAGGCTTGAAAATGACAAAATTTTCTGAAGCCTCCTGTCTTTTCTGGCTGGTTCTTCCCAGACATGTCCAGCATCTTAATAACATGTGTAAATTGGAATCAGGGAACTCATTTGCTATAAATGCTCATTTTGATCACAGGCAGTGCTCAAAGCAGCAATGAAAAAAATCGACTTTTTGGAAGTATTACCAAGTGGAAGACTGTGGTCTCATGGCAGCCGCCACTTCCTTGCTCACACACACAAGAGGGCCCCTTGTCTGTTCTCTGCTGTACTGCATTTTTCTCCTTCCTGTCCTCCTTCACCAAGTTCTAGTCTCTGCTACTTCCTACCCACTCCAGATTTCACTTCCTGCTCCCCACCTACCCCCCTCTCCTGAGGGGATCCTCCCCCATTGGGCTGTGAGCCGTTTGTGGACAAGACTCGGCCTTAAACGTCTTTGTATCTCTCAGAGCTTAGTGTTAGCTCACGTCCCATAGTAAGCACACAAATGCTTGTGGAGAGAATGGAGGATGGAATATGAAACTGCTTGCTTTTATGATCACCGGCCAGTGGGTGTTTGCTTTCTTTAACCTAGCAACACAGCAATAACCAAGGATCAGGTTTAATCTTAGGGTCTGGTTGAGATCTCCCTCCCCCTCTCTTTCTTTCTTCCACATGACTTGTCACTTAATAGCCTTATTTTGCTTGTTGATTTACTCGTGTGTTCAGATTTCTTTCTTTTCTAGTCCTCTTACCAAGTCAGATTCCCCCAGGCAGGATGGAGCACACCTGGCCTTTATCTGTATCATGGAGAGTCCTGCAGAGTTAGGAAAACATATGAGAACAAGGAAGGAAAAATCTGCAGTGGGACAAAGTGGGGTGGGGTGGCTAGAAAGTCTTCTCTTCTGTGGGCACGTTCTGACCTTTCATTCAGCTGGGGGTTCTCCACGCAGAAAGTGAAAGAGAGATTCCTGAGAGGTTGGCCATCCAGCTTTTCTATCATTCCGAATGTTATTCCTCCTCCCAGGGTCCCAGAGCTTCACCCAAGGCCCATGTAGAAGCAAATACAGGGATTTCATCTGAAATTTATCCAAGTGAGCAGGGTTAGTGACGAGCCAGAGTAATGCTGAAACCGCATACTTTCTGGAGACTGGAACCCCAAATGAAGAAAGGTCTGGAAATTGGTCTCTTGGCTCCAAGAGAATGAATTGAAGTCTTCCTGTTAGAACATTCCAATTACACAAATATCTGAAGATTGTGTTTCAGAAGACTTGAGCAAAATTAATTCACCATGTAAACAACTTTCAAGAGATCTTAGCGTCCATAAAGTTTGCTTGGAACTTTCCATTTCAAAAACCAAGGACTCTTCCAAGACAGAAGTAATCATGTCTTCTTTCAAGGGTTTAAAGCCAGGTAGGGCCTTCAGTCACTGTGTTCTTAGAAAAAGAAAGGTTAGTTAAAGGCAGAGGAGTTCGAAGATCATGACCCATGGTAAGACATAAACAGAAACCCCACTCCACGAATAGAACCAAAGTTTCACAAAACCCACACTAACTTTTACTATGTGTGGTGCGTTCTGATTTTCGCTGTGTCATTCTGTCGTGATTTATTTTAAAAAATACTGGTAGCTCCCTAAAAAAAAAAAAAATCAATTTGTCGATCTCAAATGGGTAGCAACCCAGAATTTGAGAAACAGCGATTAGAGGATACGTTCAAGAGAAGGCTCTGTTTCAAATCTAGTAAAAGACATTTGACTTCTAGTGTCTTTTAGAATCTTCCCAGTGTCCACCAGTGGTAAAAATCTATGGTTGTGGAGAGGAAATTGGTTGTGATAAATGGAATTCCTCATGTGCCAGGCATCTGACATATTCTGCCTGAAAATATGCTGCATGAAATACCTTTTCCCCTACAGAATGCGGCATCCACAAAACAGGCAAAACATGCAGATGTGGGTAGGTCCTGCTAAACCGCTAAATGAGCGTATTCCTCTATCCCATTTTAATCTTGGAGGAAAATGTTTTTTGTTTTTCCTCAAAGCTGCTCTTAGTATCAAAGACTGATATTTCAGCTTCTGAACTACCCTGAGTCATTTGACTGCATTAAAAGCCACCCTTCATTACCAGTCCTGTTGTAGAGCCCAGTAGGGATAATGAACACTCCACCTGCTTCACTGGATGTTGAGAACACGCATATTCCAATGTCAGTGCGAGTTCTGACTCTGGCCTGTACTGAAGACTTTGTAGAGGACAATTTAATGATGGGGCATAATCCATTGGACTAGCTGATTTAAGGATTTTGACTTCTTCCAGTAAACTTACAGGGAAAAGCTGATTTTTAAAAATACGTATACTGGTAAGAGATAATGTACATGAAGATGATTTTTTGGTGTATGTATTACAGGTAGAAGCTGAAAGCAATACTACAAATGACATTGAGATTGGGGGTGAGGATTGGGTTTGAGTAGGTCATTGAAGGATCAGTCAAGTGCACTATCCCTCTGCCATTAAAAAGAACTTGCTCTCTATTCTACTTCCGTTAGCCTGTTTTCACTCAGGCAAACTGAATACTGTCTTGATCCCCTTCGTACTAAAATTTACATTATTTAGTTGCTCACAGAAATCTTCTTAGCCTCCCTATCTGTTTGTGAGGGCTGCTGTAACAAAATGTCACGGACTGAATAGTTCAAATTAATTTTCTCACAGTTTTGGAGGCCAGACGTCTGCGACAAGGTGTGGGCGGTTTGTCTTTTCCTGAGGCTCCTCGTTGGCCTCTAAATGGCCACCTTCTCGTGTGTCTTCACTCGAGCATTACCTCAGTGCCCACACAATGCCCACACATCCTGGGTCTCTGTGTCCTAATCTCCTCTTCTTCCAACGACATCAGTCAGATTGGGTTAGGCCCCACCCTCAAGGCCTCATTTTAACTTGAATACCTCTTTAAAAATCCTGTTTCTATAGACAGTCACATTCTGAGGCTCTGGACTGAGGAGTTCAGGAGTTCTGAGGACTTCAACATATGAATGTATTTGGGCGGGGCCACAATTCAGCCCATAACCACCTGTAAGGCTTGCTCCAAGAATGGGATGCAGGATGGGGCTCCTGGGTGGCTCAGTCAGTCAGTTAAGCGTCTGCCTTCAGCTCTGGCCCTGACCTCAGGGTCCTGGGATCAAGCCCCGTGTGGGGGAGTCTGCTTCTCCCTCTCAATCTCCCTCTGTGCTTGCTCTCTCTCACCCTCTCTCTCTCTCGCAAATAAATAAAATTTTAAAAAAAGAAGAAGAAGAATGGATGCGGGATGTGGGGAGCAGAAAGACCACTGCAGTGCTCGACCCTGGGTCAGGTTTCTCAATGGTACCTTTCTTTTGCTTTAGGGAGAACTAATGCCGACGTGATGACCGCCCTGTCCCAGGGCTACAGGATGCCCCGCATGGAGAACTGCCCAGATGAGCTCTATGACATCATGAAAATGTGCTGGAAGGAAAAGGCAGAAGAGAGGCCAACGTTTGATTACTTGCAGAGCGTCCTGGATGATTTCTACACTGCCACAGAAGGGCAGTATCAGCAGCAGCCTTGATGCACAGGGAGACTCATGGCCATTTTTGCCTCCTGCAAAAAGAAAACAGGACAATAGTGGTTGCAGGACAATTTCCTGCACTGGGATCATCCACCGTCCCTGCTTCCTGAAAGTGAGGCTAGGTTACTCAGGAAGAACACTCTCGACATGGAAGAAAAGTATTCTCGTTCTCATTGGCTGATGCACCTGGTTGCCTCTTGGACTGCTCCCAGCTGGCAATCTTGCTTTGCTAGACCAACATCTGCAGACAGCGGTCTGAGAAGAGAACACCTGTTCTGTCCAAAATGCGCCCACGCTGGCCTCTTGTTTACAGCTCCATGTGTGACTCCGAGGTTCAGAGGCCACTGCAATGAATCTCAAATAGTAACAGACTTAAACTCATTTATAAAAGTAAAGTAACCAGATGCATATCATGACCCTTCTTTGCATTTTCTCTATGCTTTGGCTTATCTGTTAAAAAATTACTAATCCAATCTGTTACATTTTGCAGGTGAAGTCCGAAGGTTACAATGGTCTCTCCCAGGTTTCAGTGAGGTTCCCCTCACCCTAAAATCTGAGACTGTTAAACATTTTCCTTCCATGGAGACTGCTTAGAACCCCCAGACATGAAACAGAGCAGCCACAATGCTCTTCTGGTCTGTCCCTGTGGAAATATCCCTTATAAGCGTGCAGAGCGGCTGTGTGTCCCTGCGTGGACCCCGCCGATGGCCAGGGCTGGCCCAGACCTCTCAGGAAAGGGACAAGGGCCTCAGGAACTGCTCTGCCCTAAGAAGGAATATTTTTAACAGTCCAGCTTTTCAGTTCCACGATTTCCTATATGGAGACTCTTTTGACAACGTACTTTGGGACAGTAATAAGATTCTAATCTCTGCATGGCCTTATAGGGCCTTATAAAACATAAGAATGTTCTTTATTGCTTCCAATGATTTGAACATTATTTTAATGATGAAATGTTAATTTTAATTGTACTTGAGAAAAGTAAAAATGCCATCTTTGGGTCTATTTTGTGATTCAGCAATCTCTTCTAAATTGTGTAAGGTGTGTGCGAGACTATTTATACGAGGATATGAAAGCACAGTAAGTGGCTGAGGAGGCTCAAAAGGGCCCCCGTAGCAAGGGATATGAGAGGTTTTGTTTACTAAATTTTTCTACTGTACGCTTTGAATAGAAAATGCTATATCACCCTGTTTCACTTATGCTCTTGTGCATATACCTAATATTTCTATTTTTTTGATTTTATTTTAATACACCTGGCCCAATAACATCTCGAGCTTTTTCCTTGTGTTTAACATTTCCAATTATCATCATTGTAAAAATAAGTGCCATTTGTGGAGGGAGGGGGATGAGAGGGGATTCCATATAGTTCTATCATTTAAAGAACTTGTACAAGTTCTCCATCTTTTGAGCAAAAAAAAAAAGAAAAAAGGGGAAAAAAATGAAAACCAGGAGTTGACAGCCTGGATATCCCTTAATAGGGCCAAATAGGATTTGTTTTCAAATAGGCTTAGCAGGCATCACTAGAATTTCATTTTAGGTGTGTTGTCTAGGTGTTGGGTACCTAGGGGAAGGGATAAAATAGTCTTCTGTTCCCTAAATTTTAACCTATTTTCCTGTGCATTTTTTTTAATGTCCTTCCTAAAATATTCTAAAGTTCTTAATTCACAAGAGCCACACTCACAAAGTGGAATATTATCGCCATATAATGTCTGCACCGCTGATGACTTGATTCACAACGGTCCGTCTTCTGCATACACCTGCCTGTTCACATTTCATTTCAGAATCACACATATGGCCCAGCATGTTATGTGGTTTTGAGAAAGTGTAAAGAATCCCGAGGGCAAAAAGAAGTCTCTAGAAAATTAGTAAGTTTGTCTTCACCTTGTTTTTCTTCTCTTGATTCTGCTTTCTTTTGCCATTTTACATTCAACTTTCTCTCTCGATCAAGTCTGTGAGCCTTTCCTCCGGCACCTTGGGCCTCGTCACTCCCTTTCAGAATCTGCTCCAGCCACGTCATACTCAATGGACAGGGAGCTAGTGTCTTCCCTTGTCAGGAAGATTCCAGCTTCCTCATGACTGGCAGGCAGAAAGAGGGGCTGACTAGGTGTTTGTGTCATGACAGGGTCTCCGGTGGGGTGCAGAATGCCTGGTATCATCACACCCACGATCTTTGTCAAGGACTTGAAAGGCTGAATGGCCACTCCTCTGCCCCGCAGACCTGCCTTCATGGTTCTGCAGTGAAGGATTTGTATCACCACTCGAAAAGCTTGGTGGATATACTGTGTGCCCAGGCTTGAGAGTCACTCCCTCGCTTTGACCCAATATTGCAAAGTTAACTGCTCACAGGAAGGACAGCCCTCTTTCCTCAGATGGTTTAGTTGCCCCAAAGGAATGAGGAGTCCAGGAGGAAGGAAAAGGAGAAAGTTGCCTTTTTCCTTAAAACAGCCGTGAATCTGAGGTAAAACAGCCTTGACATTGGTGTTCTCAGTAGAAAGGATGCTCTGTGGACCCTCCAGGCAGACCTCCCTGGTTCTGTCAGAATCGCACTGGAAGAGCTTACTGCCCAGGCCTTCTCCCAGGGAAGATACTATACTGCAGAGGCCTCGATTCCTGTCCCCAGTGAGGCCAGTAAAAGAAGGGACTGTACTTATTTACTTACACAGTAGGATAGATCGAGGGCACTGAAATGTTAGGTTTAAGCTCATTTCCGGTGCTGCGTGTGGTGATGGCTCTCCTGTCCTCTCCCCTCCCCGAACACTGCATCATCGGGGCAGTAGCCGCCGAGAGGTGGTGGGCACTGCACACCAGCATCTGGTGCGCTGGGCTGAAGGGAAGCCGCTACTCCTCCCCGCGCTCCGCAGCCTTCACCATCGTAACTCCGCCCTCCACTGCCAGTTAGTTTCTTGCGTGCTCAGAGGAGATCACACCCCCACCTTTCCTCTCCGCGTTTCTGTTTTCGATCTCTGCCTAGTTGAATGGACATTGCAGTTCTCTATCTGCCACATTTTGACGACCTGAAGTTCCTGGGTTAAAGGAAGATGAGCCTTGCCGTTCTTCCTGATAGGAACGGTGGTTACAAATACACGAAGCTAACTTACATCCACCATTTGCTCAGTGCTCTCTTTTGCACTTTGTAAAACGTACCTGGAACGCACACCACAACCCTTGAAGGTATGTATGGCCAGTGCTACGACTTACTTCGTGGCTGAAAAATCAGATGTAATTCTAATTTTGGAAAACAAGTCATGCAAGAATTCAACTCACCACTCACACCTTTGAAGAAGACAATTTGTAGAGACGACACTTTGTTTTCCTCTTTTCTTTTCTCTCGTTTTAAAGTAATCTCTGTGCTCATTGTGGAGCTCAAACTCATGACCCCCCCGAGGTCAAGATTGCATTCTCTACCGACTGAGCCAGCCGGGCACCCTGAGACTACACTTTGGAATAAAATGCTTTGATAACATTTATGCTTCATTTTATAACATGAAGTTGTATGAAATGGATAAAATTTTATTCCAGAAAGTTCTTAATGTGACACATGTATAGGAGGAAAGACTTCCGATTTAATTTCCTGTGTTTTTATGAATCTAAATACTTCAGGTAGAAGTGAGTACCAAAAGCATCACTGGGTTCCCAAGATGGTCACCATGTGATCTTGGGGATTTCATTTACATGTGGAAATAATAGGGGCAGTCTTGGTGGCCTCCATCTCTAGGTTGTTGGAAAGATTAGTCAGAAATAATCGGGATTGGGCAGTGATCAATATTAGCACAGAATTTCTTGAATCAAAGGTGGCTTTATTTACCCACTCAAAGTAGATACCATGTCACAAAACAGGAAAATAATACACGAATTGGTTTTTTTTACACTTATTTGGGCTTGGACAAAAGTCCTTAATCCCTCCCTCATCTGCTATCCTTAAGGTGAAATCTGTTTTTGATTTCAGATTTGATTTTGTTTTTTATTTAAAAGGTTAATGCAATGGGGCGCCTGGGTGACTCAGGGGGTTAAGCGTCAGTCTTCAACTCAGGTCATGATCCCGGGGTCCTAGGATCGAGTCTTGCATTGGGTTCCCTGCTCGGTGGGGATTCTGCTTCTCCCTCTACCTTCCACCCTGCTCGAGATCTCTCTCTCCAATAAATAAATTAAATCTTTTTTAAAAGGTATGCAATAAACATATTGAATATTTGGTGGTAAACCTTCAGTGAACACTGGAGAAGAAACCTTTAATCAAATAAAGCATTTCTGCAGAAAAATGCCTGAACTCACACAAAGTGGGATGAATATAGCCTGTAAATAGCTTCAGGTCAAGTTCTTCCATCAAATGATTTTTAAAAACAAACAACAAAAACCCAGCTTGATTTTCAGAGTTTTGGGGACTTTGGAATTGTGGATAGCGGATAGTTTTGTACAACTCTGAGATCTTGAAGAAGGTGCAAGACCACAGGACCTTGTAGTATCGGTGTGTCCGATTCAGATGGAGGACGTTGGGCCTGTGGGTGCGCAAAGCCCATTTCCCGCAGCCATGTTCCAAGATGCAAAGTAGTTTTGAGTCTCTTTGAAACAACACAGGCATGAAAATAATCTCTGCTGGAATTCACCTCAGGGAGGTCTGACTCTTAGCAGTTCCCGTGAGGAAAATATCTGGTGGTTTTAGTTGACCACAAGAACTACCAGTGTGGTGTGGTTGCTAAAACAGTTAAGGAGTGTGGTAGGGAGTTATGTTAGGAGCTCAAAAAGGGCTCAAAAAAAAAAAAAAAGATGTTTTTTCTTCCTAACACGCAATTGAGACCATGTGGAAGCATTACATTCAATTCTGAACGCCTGATGGCGGGTTCTCAAATCATAACTGCTCTGGAAAAGTCACTTTGATGTGGGCGATGGGGTATGCGTGAAAGAACTGGGAGTGTGGACTTCTTCAGGCAGTCGGGGGTGGGGGAGCCACGGCACAGACATTCTGATGGGAGAGATAAATGGGAATCATTTTAAAACATTTGCTTATCCAATAATTATGTTTTAAATCCTACTTTGTATGACGTTTTGAAAGGGGCTCATCACTCCTCATCTCTGTTTTGTCAACGTACTTCAAACAACGTGTTCTATGGGCTAATAGTAGTCATTCAATACAGTGCTTTCCTGAGCACTTGCCTGAGGACAGGGAAGGTGGCAGACGTGCAAGGGACAGGGACTGTCTGTCTTAAATTGCTTGCTTTAAGGGGGCAAGTTGCAGGGATGATACAGGTAGTGCAAGAAAACTATCACAAGGGGGGGAAATAGGTTTGAAATGGGAAGAAGATCATTCTAGGGAGAGATGGCAAAGCTGGTTACAGGAGCAGGCACGGAGGTAAAGAAAAAAAGGCTTCATTAAATAAGTGACATTCCAGAGCGGCTTTGCAGGAAGCCCTCACAGGCAAGTGGAAAGGAGTCGCGGGGAGAAGTTTCAGAGAGGATACAGCAAGACAAGCAGCGAGCAGCAACGTGGGAAGCACGGGAGGACAGAGCTCCCCCGACTGGTAGCATTAGGGCGCTGATACCCAAACTTGTGATTGCGTCAGAATCACCTGGAAGCCTCATTATAACAAATCACTTGCCCTCCGCCCCGAGTTTCTGGTTCTGGGTCTAGGTAGGTCTGGGGAGGCACCCAGGAACAGCAGCTGATATTCCTGGCTCTGTACCACTGTTTGAGAGCCCCCGGACGAGCAGGTGGGGAACCCAGCGAACCACAACAAATCCACCATGTGGAGAACATATGGAGCCCCAGGTGAGGAGTGCGGCCTGTATTACAGCATGCTGGTGGTAGCCCTACGCAACTGAGGGAGCCTCACAGGAGGCCAGCGGAGCATTGAGCCTGCGGCCCAGGGACTGCGGAGCCACGTTGCCTGGCTTCCTAGCCTGGCTTTGTTTATTGTACTCAGCTACAAAATAGGGGTAAGAATAGTACTCCCCTCACAGGGTTATTAGGAGGAATAAATGATGTAATATTTCACTGTGAGTGAGGCACAGAGTCAAGCCAATGTGTTTGTGAAATAAAATCGTGAAATCAAGATGTTTGGTAATCAAGATGTTAAATAAAGGGGCACCTGGGTGGCTCCGACGGGTAAACATCTGCCTTCGGCTCAGGTCATGACTCCAGGGTCCTGGGATCGAGTTCTGCATTGGGCTCCCTGCTCAGCGGGGAGTCTGCTTCTAACCTCTCCCTCTACCCCTCCCCACCCTCGTGTTCTCTCTCACTAACTATGCTCTCTCTCTCTCTCAAATAACTAATTATTTTTTTTAAAGATGTTAAATAAAATGCAATGTCAGAAAAGCACAGTATGAAGTCCAATCAGCGAACAGTGTTAGGGACGGATGGACGGGCAAAGCAGCAAGGAGGCTGTTACGGCTGTCCCAGTGGGGAGAACATAAGCTCCCTAGCTAGGATTGCTGTGCTCTGGGAGACACTGCAGACACAGACCTCCTGAGGGCCTTGCCTGGCATCCTGAGGCTGGGTTTCTTTAGATGTGGAATGCAGGGGTACAGAGATCTGTTTGTGTGGTTTTTGTTTTTTAACAACCTCCCTCACCTGTGAGATCCGATTTCAGTATTCAAATTATAACCCTGATAAACTCAAGCAGGGAATTGGATTTTGGAGGTGGTAACTGTTACGGGTTGAATTGGGTCCTTCCAAAATTGTATGTTGAAGCCCTAACTTCCAATACCTCAGAATGTGACCTGATTTAAAAATAGGGTTGTTATTAGTTAAGCCAAGAGGACTTTACCAGTAGGCCCCCAGTCCAAAATAATGGGCACACTTATAAAAAGAACATTCTGGGAAGAGATAGAACACCCATAGAAGGAGGACTATGTCAGCAGCCCCGGGAAGAAGAAGCCCAGGAGAGAAGCCTGGAACAGATCCTTCCCTCACGCTCTCTGAAGGAACCCACCTGCCAGCACCTTAATCTCAGACTTCCGGCCCCCAGCACTATGAGATGATACCTTTCTGTTGTCAAAACTACCCCGTTGGTGGCACTTTGTTACAACAGTCCTAGCACGTGAATACAGCAGCCTGGTAAAGTTATAGGAGTGGCTGATAAAAGAGAAAATTGTGAAAAACAAAAATTGGGAGAATCTGCAATTAGGGAGAAGAGAGCTAGGCCAGCAAACCAGATAAAGCAGTGTCTGCTAAGGCAGGAAGGAGGAGAGCTAACCTGGTGTGCCGTCCAGGGTCTAGAGACGGGGCAACAGTGTGTCTCAAAATGTAGGTTTCGTACTCAATGTACTCAAGTGTAGTGAGGCCAACGGATGAGGAGACAATGGCCATTGAAAAGATGTTGGGGGCTCAGTCGGTTGAGCGTCAACTGTTGGTTTCGGCTCAGGTCATGATCTCAAGGCCGTGAGATTGAGCCCCATGTCAGTGCAGAGTCTGCTTGAGATTCTCTCCCTCCGCCCCTCCCCCAACTCATATGCTCTTGCACTCTCTCAAATAAATACATCTTTTTAAAAAATGGAGGAAGATAAAAACAGGGCAGGGCAAGCAGGCATTTTGTCTTGACAGGGGCAGAAGCCCTCCGAGTGTAAGAATTGCGCCTCACTTGTACCCCATCCCCAGTGCCCAGAAAAGCCCTTTCAAACTCCAGCGGCATCTGGAAAGAGGTGGGAGAAAAAGGATTGCAAAGACCTAAAGAGAAGGGGGTGCAAGGATGTCCCCCCCGAGCTAACAGGGGAGGAGACAGAGGGGGATGTAGTGGGGGCCCAGCTCATGGCTTGGTTAATGCAGCTGAAGAGGCAGCCACGCCATGTCATGGAAGTGACGCAAGTGAACTGTGAAGATAGTAAGCAGGGTTCGGAAGAGCTGAGGTGAATTCAAAGAAGGAGATGGCAAAGGGGAAGACCTGACCTACAGAGCTCAGCCGAGCATCCTAGCTCACGGGGAGAAAGCCCCGCAGCACTCAGGGCTGCCAGCGCCACTGCCCCTGGCAGCTGTGCTCTGCTCCCCCTCCAAGACCGGGCTCCTGCTCCAGCCCAAGGGAGGTTCTGGTCTAAAGAATGCAAAGCAACACCAAGGACAGCTATTAACGCTGAATACAGGAGTCTGCAAGGGCTGCCATCACAAGGCACCACTGACTGGGGTGCTAGAGCAAAAGAAATGTATTGCTCACAGTTCTGGAGCGTAAAAGTCCAAGATCAAGGTGTTGGCAGGGTTGGTTCCTTCTGAGGCCTCTCTCCTTCGTTGGCAGATGCCCGCCTTCTCCCTGTGTCCTCATACGGTCTTCCCTCTGCATGTGTCTGTGACCTAATCTCCTTTTCTTATAAAGATACCAGTTATATTGGATTAGGACCCACCTCATGACCTCATTGTACCTTAATTACCTCGGTCAAGACCTTCTCTCCAAATACACTCAAGTTCTGAGTTACTGGAGGTCATAGTCAATGTATTTGGAGGGGAACACAATTCAACCACAACACTCAAGTCTCTTCATGGAGAATATGTAGTAAGAAGGCAACCAGATGTCATCGAACTGCATCAAGAGTGGAGAGCAGTTAGGATGTCCATGTTTCCTTATAGAAAGCATCAAAGCCCACACACTGCTTCCAGCCCCCTCTTGCAGCCACAGGGCTCTGGACAGGGGCTCCCATCTGGGGTCTGGGCCCTGGCTCCTCCGGCACTGGCTCACCCTACCCGAAGGCCCTTGGAACCTCTCTAGCCCTAGCTTGCTCAAGCCTCCTCTGCGGGGGCACAGGGTGATTGAGTATCAGGGAAGACAAGGATTTGAAAGTGCCTCCCCAGCTACAACGAGCAATGCTGGCCGCAGGAGGTGGGGAAGTCTGTCCCGGTGCGCACATAGACCCCCGGTCGGAACCCACGTTTCCTGAGAGGGAGAGACAGCCCCTGGAGGCCCGAGCGAGGTGGGGCTTCCAACTAGCAGCTGGGTGGGGCTTCAAAGAAGGACAATGTAAGCCAGAGAGAAAAAAGAGAGGCGAGGAGAGGAACATCAGGGGTGAAAGGCTGCAGTGCTTTGACTCCTTGTCAGGCAGGCAGTGGAGGGCCCCACTGGAGCGGAGCAAGGGCCTCGCTGAACCTGCCCACCGGGCCTCCCGCAGCTTCCGAAAGCAGTGCCAGAGGGGGAATCGACCCTGGATAGAACGCTCTGGAGCAGCAGCAGGCCAGAGTAATCTCTGATTCTTAGGATGGAAAAACACGACGGGCGGTGCGCTTACAGCCACAGTCTGGGGCACGCGCACTTACACACACACACAGGTGGTAATTATCATCAGTAGCGATCATCTTCCACCATATCATTATTCCAAGGAATACGTAAGTATGCCAAGCTTTTTTTTTTATTTTTTTTTTTATTTTTTTTATTTTTTTTTTTTTTTAGATTTTATTTATTTATTCGACAGAGATAGAGACAGCCAGCGAGAGAGGGAACAAGCAGGGGGAGTGGGAGAGGAAGAAGCAGGCTCACAGCGGAGGAGCCTGATGTGGGGCTCGATCCCACAACGCTGGGATCACGCCCTGAGCCGAAGGCAGACGCTTAACCGCTGTGCCACCCAGGCGCCCCCAAGCTTTTTTTTTTTAAACATAAAATTATTTCAGAGACAGAACGCTTTCCTATTATTACTTGCCAGAATCTTCAGCTGCTGTGGCTTTTGTTATTAATGTCATTTAAAATGACTTTTATCTCTAAGAAACCGGAACTAGTGGATAAGACATAGGAGTGAGTTAATCTCAACTATGGGAGATGTGTAACAATAAGATACCAGCTGTTCACCCATTTATTCCATCCACTAGTATTTATCTATCACCCGCCACGTTGGGTGGTGAACTAGCTGGAGTGTAGTTCATTTTAAAGAACACCTAGACACGCACCTCGCCCCCACCATGCACACACACCCCAGAGTGATTCTGTTATCACTTCTCTCTCAACAGCAGCTTCCCATCTGTCAACAGCTTTAAAAATAGCCAAACCATATTGCAGAGAGCTGCTCGGGTTGTGGGAGGAAATGAAGAAAAAGAAGAAAAAACTTAAGGATCGGATTAAAACTCAATTCCAAAGAATCAAATAAGAAAGAAAGACTTTCCGTCTTTATATATCAATAGTGTAACAAAGAATGCCGGTAAGGAGCAAATTCCCCCGTGCTGTATGTAAGCTTCTGGGAGGCATGCTGTGGGTTAGAAAATGGGGTTGTCTGTCAGAAGACTAACGTTGAGGCAGAGGAAGAAGCAAGAGCACCTTCAGGCTCCACACAGCAGAACTCGAAAGTGGTGAATCCCCACCAGACACATGTTCTCAAACCAACACTCAACAACAGGTGTGAGGTTTACAATCTGAATGTGCAGGGGTGCCTGGGTGGCTCAGTCTGTGAAGTGTCCGATTTTTGGTTTTGGCTCAGGTCATGATCTCAGGGTCCTGGGATCAAGCCTCACTTCTGGCTCTGAGTTCAGTGAGGAGTCTGCTTGTCCCTCTCCCTCCGCTCCTCCCTACTCTCTCCCTCTCTCTAAAATAAATAAATAAATAAATAAATAAATAAATAAATAAATAAATAAAATCATTTAAAAAAAACAACAACAAATAAAATCTGAATGTGCAACCCTGCAAAGAAACTCCCATGTTATTACACCAGGTGATGCAAAACAAGGACTGAACTCCCTCCTATGAGAGAAAAATAATTGTAAAACTTTTTAAAAAGGACGGAAGGAAATCTACTTTCATTCTTTTTTTTTTTTTTTTTAAAGATTTTATTTATTTATTCGACAGAGATAGAGACAGCCAGCGAGAGAGGGAACACAAGCAGGGGGAGTGGGAGAGGAAGAAGCAGGCTCACAGCGGAGGAGCCTGATGTTGGGGCTCGATCCCATAACGCCGGGATCACGCCCTGAGCTGAAGGCAGACGCTTAACCACTGTGCCACCCAGGCGCCCCTACTTTCATTCTTTTAACAGATCTCCTCCCATCAAATGTAGGAGTCTAGCTTCTGGTATTTTCTGGGGTTTTCAAACTACTGTGTGAATTTTCAGTGAACATTGTGGCTAGTACTGCAGTGTCATTAAGCAGAGATCTTGGGGAGAAATTCAAATTCTCACTGTTCTGCCCACTATGCGAGTGCCTGAGAGGGTGATGCGGCCAGTGCTGCCCAGGATATAAATCCCTCTCCTCCTGCCCTGTGTTAAACAAGGTGGAAATAACCTGGTCACGCAACTTCCCTGAGTTTCAGCATAGCAGTGAGAATGGGTGCAGAGAAGGCCAGCTCCCCAACTCTGAATTAGACATCATGTCTATGATAAGTCTTCTATCTCATTAAAAGGCCTCCATTCTGTTGAGATTCTCAAACAGTGACTCCTTGCTTATTTGGATAGTCAGGACAATATGTTTCCTTTTCTTTCAACGATTAGCCTCATGCAATTTGCCCAACTTTGTAAAATCTAATCATGAATTAAGAGCTTCAAAAATTTTGACGCTAGTATTGGACTCAGCTCAACTTCTAGAAATCTTAAATTTGTAAAAGTACTTAAGTATCTCATAGACTCAAACGCACTCCTTTCATCACTATTTATAATTCGAAAATATCGAAACTCTTTAAAGAACTAATTTATTCAGTCTCTATGCATTAAAGACCTCCTATGCATTCAGAATTATGCAATACACCGAGGATATTTATGGGCCAATTTTAATCAATTACAAGGAAAGGTTAATTGATCTATGTAGAACACTTTAAGTGATATATACTAATGAGGAAGGAAAATGTTCATAATGTATTGTTAAGCAGAAATAACCCAAATATGAATTATTTACAAAGAACGATTAGACCTATTTTTTTAAAAAAGAAATAGTGAAAAGTATGCAAAGTAAGGAAAAAGGAGAAGGCTCTTCAAGAGAACACACTCAAGTAATAAAGATTGAATTGAGCTTTTTTCTCTTTTATCTTTCAATTTTCATTATCGTCTACTACTTTAATAATGGAAAAGAGAAAGCTCAAAGAATAATGGAGCTAAATACTATTTGTAGACTTAACAAAATCTATTAAGAAGCAAACAGATTGCTTTAAAAAAACCACAAACCCATAGTGATGGGGACATGTTAAAAGGGACACAGGAGCCAACCGAAAGCTCGCAACAGTCAAAGGTGGAATAATTTGAGTAACCAAATAAATCAAGAAGTATTGGATTATAACCCAGAGTGTAAAATAAAAATTCATGAGTCTATATTGGTATAAATAAATTCAACAAATAAGTGGAGAAGAGAAAATTTTCCCATGCAGGAGAATTCCAAATAATTTATGTAACTATTTCACCCTCAAAGAGGTGAAGCATAGCACCCCACTCCTTAAGCAGTCACTGTGCATAATGACTTCATTCCAAGGAGGACAGTATGGGAAGGGAGGGAAAAGGTAACTTGAGAGTGAAGAAACTTGACAAAGACTGCCTCAGCCAGGTGATAAAAGTCAACATTAGCACCGGTGATTAGTCTTGTCAGTAGTGTGTATCCTTGACAGGATAAAATGGCACTTAACGTCTGTGGTCTTCCTCTCCCAACTCTAATCTAATCATTAGGAAACGTTGACACATTCCAATGCAGGGGCCTCTTATACGATACCCAACCAGTAACACTCCAAACTTTCATGGTCATCAAAAATGAAGACAGTCTGAGAAACTGTCACAGACAAGGAGCCTAAGGAAATACAAGAACTAAACCTAATGTGGTATCCTGGATGGGATCCTGGAACAGAAAAAGACATCAGCTAAAAACCAAGGAAGTCTGAATAAAGTGTGGACTTTAATAATAATAAATCAATATCAATTCATTAGTTGTGACAAATGTACCATAGTAGGGGAAAGTGGATGCAAGATATGTGGGAACTTGCTGTACTAGCTATGAAATTTTTCCGTAAATCTAAAACAGTTCTAAAAATAAAGTTTGTGGGGCACCTGGGTGGCTCAGTCAGTGAAGCACCTGCCTTGGTCTCAGGTCATGATCCCAGGACCCTGGGATGGAGCCCCTTGTCTGGCTCCCTGCTCAGTGGGGAGTCTGTTCTCCCTCTGCCCCTCACCTCGCTCATGCTCTCTCTCTCAAATAAATAAAATCTTTTTAAATTTATTTTTAAAGTAAAGATTGTTAACAACAACAGAAAAGTAAACAAGTTCAACGAGTCTGTTCTCGGTACAGTGAAGCCAAGAGTTACCATCCTGTCATTTACATTTACCTAATATCTTACTGAGAGTTACATTATTCAAGAACTCCCTGTTTGTTTCAAGTGTAGGTGCTTATTCATAAAGTTAAAACTTTATTAAGAACAAAAAGGAAATGGAATATTTTTATCTGACTTCTGGGAAACACAAAGTAACAAACCAACCCTGACAATAGGCTTTAAAAAATTTAGTACTCCAGTTAATTCCTTCGGGGGGACAGCGCCATCTAGTGTTTGGTTACACAAATGAAACAATGGTGGTTCTGGTTCCTTTTCTATGGGTTGCTATACGTTGGCTTAAAAGAACAAAGAAATGGAAATATATCTCTACCCCATGTGCCCAGAGACTGCTCATCATCTCAAATGACCGAATAATCCAATTGAAATAACCTGGTGACATTTACAATTTCAGCCTTGAATCTTTCAGTTTATAAAGTGTATGCGTCTATTTTAAAATTTCAGTCCAAAAATAATGTGTATGAAAGAGATTTTATCAGAAATACAAACTCATGAAAATGTCTAATAGTGTAGTCACTGTTTAAAAGTTATAAAATGACTTACGTCTTATAAAACAGCAGATCTCCATTCCAGCTGTCAGTTCTGGAAACTGCAAAGCTGTGACAAGTTCCTATTGTGTTGACTTTAATCCAACCCTTACGTCAAGACCCCTTGCTTAATAAGTCCATGCCTGTTTTAATGAGATTGTTATTCATCAAGTTATGTCTTTATTAAGAATTAGTAGTAAAAAAGGAAAAAAAATGGGCTCCATGAAGGTCTTAAACGTCTCAGGTGAAAAGACTCAAGTGATTAGTTAATATATATTGTTTTTGAACCTGAATGATTTTTCAAAATGTGTCACAAAAAGAAAGGAACACAGCTGAAATAACTGGCACCTTCCAATTGCAAATAACCTAAAAGGTAGTTTGTCTAGAATATAAATGGCAAAAATTTACTTTCCACCCTTAATTTCCTCTGTGCTTGGCATGTAGAACAGGTTGGGGAAAAAACTCTTTCCAGTTATTAATTTGAATGACGCTTCTTGTTCTCTTCTGACCATGTAGATATATTAAGATAGGCCCTAAAAGCAATTATTTCCATCATACCTGGAATTAAGAGGTGTGCCCTTGTAAGAAGAAGTCACCTCTCAGGGTAAAATTTGTCCTGGGTTTTGTTTTTCAGATTTCATCAAGATTTAGTTAGTTGGGAGCTTAAAGGCACTGATAACAACTTAGCCAAGTTACAATTTTTTTCTAGTGCTTTGGTTTGCTTTTTCACATAAAAACTTCTCTTAGGTTTGAGCCTTAAAACTTTTCCTGAAGGTAGGGGTGCCTGGGTGGCGCAGGCATTAAGCGTCTGCCTTTGGCTCAGGGCGTGATCCCAGCGTTATGGGATCGAGCCCCACATCAGGCTCTTCCACTGGGAGCCTGCTTCTTCCTCTCCCACTCCCCCTGCTTGTGTTCCCTCGCTGGCTGTCTCTCTCTATCAAATAAATAAATAAAATATTTTTTTTAAAAAAAAACTTTTCCTGAAGGCAAGCAAATTATTGTCCAACTTCAGTGAACCAAATTATTGTCCAACGTCAGTGATGATGTCTGAGTTATGATGTGACTACGGACAATTTACCCCATTTTATTCGTTAATGTCTTTGCTCTGGAAATATCAAAATCGCCCAGCTACAAAACGAACCAGTGACAGCAAGAAAACAGAAAATATCTGAAATGTAAGACACATAATAGACAGATGCAGAGTACTTTCTCCTAAAAGGTTTAGCCTCAAGAGAACTATGTGGTAATAAACCAGCATACAAGAATTTGGACAAAATTGCCTCTGACAATAAGCATGGTGATAACCAGAAATGGTCACCCCTTCTTCCCTGGAAGCCGGTACCTCCCTCCCCACATTCCCCACAGCACCTGCCCTGTGCAGCTCTAAGCTGGAATCGTGGCTGCAGAGAGGTGTGTGCCAGGTGCCTTTCCACGGTCCAGCAGCCGAGCTCAACCATGCTTTGTTGGTCCCCAGGTCGCCTCTTATCAATAGTGATGCGTAGGAGATAAAACAGAATTGTTTTCCCCTGGTACAGAGAGAGAAAGTTGAATACTTTTCCTGGTGATAGAAACAAACAGAAGTCATCTAAGGAGGCGATGATGCTGGAACAGAAAATAAGAGTTTGGGACAGAGTCAACGGTCATCCGACGGTGGTTCTCATCTGTGCTAGGAATCTTCAGGAACAAGAAGCAGCAATTCAAAAGCCTCTGCCCGCAAGGCTCTAAACAGAGGCTCTAAACAGCAGCTCCAAACAGCGGGGAGGAGCACCTGGGTGGCTCAGCCGTTAAGCCTCTGCCTTCTCTCAGGTCACGATCCCAAGGTCATGGGATCGAGTCCCGCTCCCTACTAGGCAGGAAGCCTGCTTCTCCCTCTCACACTCCCCTTGCTTGTGTGCCCTCTCTCTGTGTCAAATAAATAAAATCCTTTTTAAAAAAATAAACAACGGGGAAACTTCTGTAGAAGATGTGCGTAAGAAATAGATGACCCAAACAGAGCGGTCAGGCACAAGGCTGGAGAGGTCCCCAGGACCATGGGCTAGGGTCTTCCTCCTGCCAGCGTATACTGGATACAATTATGCCGGGCACTTTGGAGACATTTCCCCTTTCACAGCATGAGCTTACCAGAATAACTATCGTGTTGCTTTCCTTCCTGAGCTGAAGCAGAGTAAGGACGAACTAGAGCACATGTTCAGCCCAGACAAAAGCTAGCCTGTGTTACAAGAGAGCACCTTCATGACCCTCCAGGCTCTGGAAGAAGAAAAGCCTGCATTTTACAATGACCAAAGACAGACTTATTTTAAGGCGGGGAAGGTTTTATGATTCTGAAGATTTTGCTTTTTTCCTCTCAAAATCTAGGACATGACAAAGGATGGAATTATTGTTATCAGTCTAAAAAGCCTGAGACGTGGTGCATTTCTTTTTAAGTCTGTATCATAAATGTTCCGTACTGTGATGGTTTTCACAGATTTAGAGCTTTCAATCATCTTCAGATCTCTTAGCACCACTGCACTGGTCCTTGGAGAGGAGAATAGGCAACAAGCCTCTAAGGCATGTGAGAGAGGCAGTTTTACCAGGAACAAAGCACCACGAGGAGAAGTGATATACCACCACTAACTCTAACAAAAATAGAAAACAAAACGAAACACTGGCTGGAACTTTATGAAGAGGGCGTTGGAATCTAGTGGTGCTGGGAAGGAATAGCTTTCGGCTGTGCTAATATGTTCTCATGAAAATGAGTGGGTCCTTGGGCCAAGAAGAGAGGAAGAGAGAATTCATCCCCTAAACAGCAGAGGAGGCCAGCAAAGAGCCAGGAGAGCTGTCCTATCAGGGTGAGTGGTGGGAGTAAGCCCATGGGGCGCTCTGGGTAGTGGGCTCAGCAGCAGTGACCTGAAGGCTCTGTGGACTGTCCCCTGCTGTCTGTGGAAGGCAAATGTGATAGTTGTTGTTACTGGATTTCATTAGTTAAACACCATCTGTAAACGGAGACTAACACCATCTGTAAACGGAGGCTAACGCCATCTGCCTCTCGAGGCTATATTCGGGAATCGGTGAGCTAATATGTGTGAAGATGTTTACCACACTGTCTGACACAGAACAAGCACTCAACAATTTTATTTTTCATATCTCAAAAAATAGCATTAAGGATACTTACAGGTAAGAATTGCTGGACGTTCGATAGGCATATTCCAGGTGTTGGGTTGGGCTACTGCCAAGTGAAATATGACTTCCCCCTCTCGCCTGTGGAGCAACCAGGAGCCCTCAGGCCATGATGTGAGGGATACTTTCCACACCTGTTACTTTGGAGCCAAGCCAGCTTCCATATTCTCCTTTCTTCTTTGCTGAGAGTCCCAAGGATGCTTTCTTCTCAATGGCGGCCACCACTGGGCCTATCCGTTGGGATTTTTTGTCTCCAAAACAGGATTCTTTTCAGCTCTCACTTTCTTGCTCTCTCCAAAGATGAATATAAGCCCCCTGCACATTAAGAATAATCATAGAGAAATAGACATTATGAAACAAAAAGTTACAAAATCCAGCCATAGGGGCACCTGGTCCTCTAGCGTCCAAAACCTCACTCAACAAATAGAAGCCCCAATGGGGTCCTGCTCTCCCTTCATGTTCTCTTGAGAGAGTGAGGTTTCAATGGATAACCACGTCCCACCCTTGATATCAAAAGGCATGCCGGATTTAGTAGAATTTTCTTTGAGAAATGTCTTTTCATAATAGTTATAATTTGATTTAAAAAGAAATAAAAGTTATAGGCAATGAGCACATTTCCTTGTCAGTTGAAGGAAGGAGGATTTCAGTTTTAATGCACCTCCTCACCATTTTGGTGTCTGTTGTGTTTAGCAACTTCAGAATTGTTCACCTACTTCACAAAATTTTATACATAACTGTAATTATAAAGATATCCCTTAGGGCTTGAGTGGACTTAAAACATTTTAATGACTTTCAGTGACACTTGTAGGTGAGTTGAGGTCACAGAGATTTATAATTGAATGAAATCTGGAGTATATGTCACTGCAAGTGTGAACACATTCCCTACCAACTAGCCAGGCAGATTAATGACCAAGTGGTTATTTCATTAAATTTTCAAGTAAGAGTTTTTAAAGAAATGTCCCTCAGGAATCTCTTCAAAGTTGCAATTAAATTGTGCAATGATTTAAATTTTCTCTAATAAATTTCAGCCTAATCCTGAGTTCCTGGGATTAATAAAAGCATATAGAGATATCTTATGCTGTAAGTTCTGGAACCTCCTAAAAAACTGAAGAGGCATTTTTAAAGAAACAAGCTGGGCATAGCGGCAGGAGAGGGTCCTGAGGGCTGGTCTAATGGCACCACTCTCTACATAAGGGGTTAGGCAGTGCCAGGGGAAGACGCCTTGTTCTCCAGTCCCAACATAACCACAAAGAAGAAGGAACGCCATAGCACCTCTCCAGAGATGGACATTGGAGATGGAATCTGGGGATTTGGTATGATTCCCCTTGGTTCTCAAGAAGGCCCACTTAGGAGGGGAAGAGATTTGAACATGATTCCAGATTTATTTCATTATCACCATGTACTACTGTCATCCTCCACAGCACCCTTGGAGCATCAAGGAAAATGAGAAAGAAAATAAGCAAGGAATCTGTACCACTCAGTGGGGCTCCTCCTCTTCAGTCAGTAACCAGGATATCCAGACCATGGATCTCCAATGGAGACTGTCCCCCAGGAGATGTGGAGAGGAGCAGGATGGAGGGACCTGGTTTAGTTTGCACCCTTGGCCCTCCCACCCATTTTAAATGAGGGTGTCTTACACAGTTTTTTTTTTTTAATTAGCTCTTTATTGCAGTGTAATTTTAAAGGTACAGTTCAATGAGATTTGACATGTCATCTAAGCACCACCACAATAAAAGATGTAGAACATTTCTATCATCTCAGAAAGTTCCCTCGTGTTCCTTTGCACGTCGGCACCCACCCCTGCCCCAGGCAACTGCTGATCTACCTTCTGTCACCATAGTTTCACCTTTTCTATAATCTCATATAAATGGAATCATGTGGCATAAAGACTTTTTGCTTTGCTTTTAGAAGATGAATTACCTTGTGGGCTAACATGTCCCTCCCTGGGTCTCTGTTGCCCTTGGTAGTCACTGGGGTTCTGGCAACTCAACTTGTGTGGCTGCAAAAGCCCTCCAGTCATGTTGACAGCTGACCATCTTGCATGGTCAGTAAAGGACCCTTACTGCGCACCAGAAAGTAGATGGGGGTCTTGCATATTTATCAGGAGGAAGAACTGGAAGAGTTTCCAGGACTATCATAGCATAACTTGGACATCTCTTCACCCACCTTTCAAAGCCTTCCCTTTCCAACCAGGCATGAGGAGAGAAAGTAGAGTCCTGACACAAGTATCTCTCACTGGTGGGAAGAGGCACTGAAAGCCATGATCAGGTTTAGATTGTGGTGTGTGTGTGGTAGGGGAGGGGATAAAATCTCACCACACAAATCGGGTTTATTTGTTTGTTTTCTCCCAAGTCCCAGGTCAGCTTGAATTTTCTTCAAATAATGCACCTTTTAAAAGACTTATTCTGGGCCAAAAGAGTGGAAGGAAAATTCTTCCTTAGGACTAAGTCTATGAGGGGCTATTGGGGGCTGAGGAGAAGAGTGATGGCATCTGAAGGAGAGTATTATTCAGACTCAGTGACAGGCCCCATACTCAGGGCTCCTGGCTGGGTCCTCAAAAAAGAGTAAAATACCCCTGGGCTGAGATGGGTTTGACCTGGGGGCAGGGGGTGAGGAAATACATGAAGGCCTAAAAAGAAGGAGAGAGTAGGGTCCCTTGATAAAATCAGATCGTTCAGACTCTTACAGATGCACCTTCTTCCAAAAAGGCATCAATAAAGAAAGCCAGAAAGCAAGAGGGTGTTTGTTTGTTTGACTCTCTCCTAGGGAAGGGCATGAAAGTCAATGTTTCCTGTCTATCCACTCTATGATAGGTACCATGTTAAGTGCTTTAGATCCATATTTTCATGAAAAAGAAAAAACAAATTATAAACTTTTCCCTGCCTCTTTTGAGAAGGGAGAAGCTGACTTGGGAATGAAAAGAAAAGGGATCTTTTAAAGAAAAGTAACAGGAAAAGAGTAAGAAGAGAATGAAAAATGCTAAGGGTTTATAACAGTTTGCAGATTATCAGGGCAAGTATGCTCTGATGCTTTGCTGGGTGTTGGCCAGATTAATTCAGTAGGATCCACTGATGAATGAAAGAATTTTTAGATCCAACTCAAGGAGGGTTGAGGTTTTTTTTCAGGGTGATTATAGAAAAAACAAAAACAGTGTCCAAGCGTAGCCTAGCCAGTCATTCTCACTCAAAGAGAGAAGCATAGAAAGCCAAGCAAGTCAAGAAAAGAGAGATCTGAGAAGGCTGAGGGTCGTCACATGCGAGGGAAAAGGAATAAGGAGTCAGGACATGGGCTAATAATCATTTTTAATGGAAATAATATTTAATGGCAACAGCTGGTGTCCTTGTACCTAACATACATAATCTCATTTTTGACAACCCACTATGTAAAATGTTTAGCTTCTTACTCTCACTGGAATGGATAAATAGTGGCATGGTTATTTGTGGATGGTTCCAGAGGATATAGACATTCTGTAAAGGATTGGGAACCCCCTGGTTCTAAGTCATAAAACTTCCCTCTATATGCAGCTTCCCCCAGAAGAGAGTATCTCTTCTTTGGCATCCTCTTAAGCTAGCTCAGAGTCCTGCCTGATGTCAAATAGCATTTCAGGACAAGTAAGGTACCACAGAAAAGACGGTCCTGAGCCCCATACTATTTCTATATCTGAATCATTGCTTGTGGAAATGGTGAGGTGGGGATTGTTTTTACCAGCTATTTCAACGTGAAAGTAAGTATGTTCCCATCCAGCCCAGCAGGTCATCCATTTGTTGGGTGCCCACCTGTTTCCAGCCATTGTTCGTTCTCATCATTAGTTCTCCAGAGCCCATCAGTCTCTGGGCGAGTCCACGAAACCTCTCCGTCTTCACTCACGCTTAACACTTTTGTGCGCAGCACATATGTCAGATCCAAATGCAAAATAAAATCACATCTTTTTCAGCCTCATGCTTTACTGTGGTAGACAGGAACTTTAAATGACAAAGGATTTTTTTTAATTACAAGGGATTACCGAGATCTCGCCACATCGTGGTACTTGTGCAATGGCTTAGGAAAATGTCATTGTATCACAAGGTAGTTACAATTTGTCTAAAATTAGTACAGTCACCCCAGCTTTTTTAAAATTAGTATTAGCATGATATGCCTTTCTCCACCTTTTTACTTTTTATGTATCTGAGTGTTTCAAAGTATAACGTATTGATAGAAAACCTGAGGTATAGTAAAGTCAGTAATCAGGAGATGATTGCAGTTAAAAAGACAGTTTATTACTCATGGTTCCTAAGAGGAGGGGACACACCATACCACAGGGGGCCACATGGGGAAGCATCAGGGTCAGTTAAGAAGTGGAGAGAGAGGGGAACTGTTGGCAAGAGTCTTTATTGTGCTTTCTTCAGCATGAACACAACAAGGAAGGACAAGCAGGCATAGGATTGGTTAGTTTGCATAATTACAGTGGGCTCCTGGGCATAGGGGCACCTGGCTCTGGTAGTTAGAGCAAGGGGATAATGACTCAGTGTGGTGGGGAGTGTGGACTCTGGATTGATTAGCTTGTATTTGAAAAGCACACTCCAGGGGTGTCTGGGTGGCTCAGTCTGTTAAGCATCTGCCTTTGGCTCAGGCTATGATCCCAGGGTCCTGAGATCGAGCTCCACATCAGGCTTCCTGCAGCGGGAAGTCTACTTTTCCCTCTCCTTCTACCGCTCCTGTTTGTGTTCTCTCTCTGTGTGTCAAAAAATAAATAAATAAAATATTTAAAAGAGAAAGAAAGAAAAGCACATTCCACTGGGGGGAGGGCAATGTGGGAGGCAGGAAGTCAAGGAAAGGTGACTAAGGTATATTATTGGGTTGCCGAGAAAAAGACATGTCAACATACACATGTAGAACAGATGCTAAAACACAGTTTCCTGAAGCTAGAAACACAGTTAATGTACCGAGTCCTAATGTTTAAACTGAGCTGGATCTTTTTTTTTTTAATCCAATCTGACAATCTCTGGTTTTTAAGTGGTATGTTTAGGCCAGTCCCATTTAAATTGATTGTCACTATAGCTGGATGAAAATCTCCCATCTTTGTAAATGTTTTCTATTTGCTGCATTTATACTTTTTTTCTCCCCACCACTTTTTACCTTCTCTGGTTTAAATTGAGTATTTTATTTGATCCTATTTTATCTTTCTTCTCTTATATCATTTATACCTCTTTTAAACACATTTTAGTGGTTGTCCTAGACTTTGCAATATACCCCGCAACTAATTGAAGTCCACCCTCAAATAATACTATATCGCCTCATATAATGCAGTTACCTTATGCTAGAATATTCCAAGTCCTTCCTCCAACCTCTATGACATTGCCGGCATTCATCTTACTTATCCATATGCTATAAACAACTAACACATTGTTGTTTTAACTCCTTTAAACAGTTTCCTTTCAGACCAGTTAAAAACAAGAAAGATCTGAGTTTTAGATTTAGATCATTTTTCTTTTGCCTGAAGACTTTCCTTCAAACCTTCCAGGGTAGGTCTGCTGGCAATGAGTTCCCTCAGTTTTTTTGTTTGTTTGTTTGTTTTGTTTTGTTGGGTTTTTTTTTTTTTTGGTCTTTGAAAGTCTTTATTTCTCCTTCATTTTTGAAGGCTAATTTTGCTAGATATAGACTTCTGGCATATTCTAGATATAGAATTCAATCTTCAACACTTCACTCTTAAGATTTCACTCTACTCTCTTCTTGCTTGCATGGTTTCTGAGAAGTCAGCTGTCATTCTTTTTAAAAAATTTTTAAAGAATTTTATTTATTTGACAGAGAGAGAGATCACAAGCAAGGGGAAGATGCAGAAGGAGAGGGAGAAGCAGACTTCCCGCTGAGCAGGGAGCCTGATGTGGGGCTCAAGCCCAGGACCCTGGGATCATGACCTGAGCTGAAGGCAGATGCTTAACCGTCTGAGCCAGGCAGGCGCCCCTCAGCTGTCATTCTTACCTTTATTCCTCTAGAGGCAAAACGTTTATCCTCACTGTAATGTCTTCTAGTTTTCTCTTTGTTTTTGGTTTTCTGCAGTTTGAATATGATATGCCTACCTGTAGATTTCTTGGTATTTAACTGACATAGTGTCTTCTGAAATTCTTGGATTTGTGGTTTGATGCCTGTCAATAATTTTGGAAAATTATCAGACATCCCTTCAAATATTTCTTCTGCTCCGCTCTCTCTTTTACTTTACTTCTGATATTCCAATTATGCATGTTATACCTTTTATAATTTCCCCATGGTTCTTCGATGTTCTGCTCTATTTTTTCATTCTTTTTTTTTCTCTCTCTCTCTTTGAATTTCAGCTTGAGAACTATCCATTGACCTACCTGCAAGGTCACTGATTCTTCCCTCAGCTGTATCCAGTCCACTGATGAGGCCATCAAAGACATTCTTTATTTATGTTACTGTGTTTTTGACTTCTGGCACCTCCTTTGATTTTTCTTTAGAGTTTCCATCTCTCTGTTTACATTACCCCTCTATTTATGCAAGTTATCTACTTTTTCCACTAGAGCATTTAACACATTCATTGTAATTATTTTTAATTAGCTTTCTGATAATTGGTCCTAGCTGAGTCTGGTTCTGATGCTTGCTTTGTCTCCATGTCTGTGTTTTTCTTGTCTTTTGGCACACCTTCAAAACATTTTTTTGAAAGTTAGGTATGTTTTATCTGGTAATAAGAACTGAGGTAAAAGGCTATTTGTGTAAGGATCTACGTTACCCTGGTTAGGAGCTGGGCTGTGTTTAGTTTTTTTTCAGCTATAAACACTGGAGGCTTCACTTTCTGCTAGTGGGTTTGTCTTTTCCACCCCTCTTGCTTTTGGGGCTTTCCTTTGACCTGCTGTGTCTTGCAGCTCTCTCAGCTCCTGTCCATTATGACTATGGTTATTATTGCTGTTAGCATCATGAGAGGCTATGGGGGGGAGGGCATTCTCTAATTTTGTAATTAAGTCTCCATCTGTTAGTTGTCTCGTCTCAGGAGCGACTCAGAAGTGTTTCTGTTCCTTCTCCCAAGCAGAGCTTTCATTTTTCTTTGCCCCCAGTTCTTTTCTTGACTTCAGCATCTCCAGATACATTCCATGAAATCCCTTGCCCTGTTGACTATGAGTTTATGTACTCATTTTTTTCCTTAGGTGAGACAGGAAGGCTGCAGTAGGCAGGAGTGCCACGTTTCCTTCCTCAGTGAGGATAAGGTTTCAAAATTGTCCCTTCGGCCCTTCCCTTGGGGGTCAGTCCTTTGTCAGGGAGAGGAATCTGGGAGGGTTTCATTTTGGCAACTCTTTATTCCTGATAATTCACTTAGGGAGCTTTTTGGAATCCTGCTTGTGAGAACCTGGTGGGGTCCCTGGTGGAGAAGCCTGTGAATATGTGGGCCCCACTGCATGACTGTAGCCCCAGGAGTTTTTCATTGCCTTGCTAGTCTGTTCTCAGTCTCTGGTAAATTTGTCAAAATCAGTGTTTAAATATTCTGACCAGCTTGGCATTTGGCAACTCCTGCTCCATGTATCTTTCTGGCTGTGATTGACTCTCTAGATTTAGGGGAGGTGGTTTGCCCTGTGACCTCAGTTTTCTGATGGTTACAAGAAAATTCTTTGATTTTCAGTTTCGCCAGCTTTTTCTTGTCATAAGGCAAGAAGTAATGACTTCTGAGCTCTTTATATGTCAGAGAGAAATCACTCTAACATCAACAATTTAAATCACTGTGACAAATGTGGCTCTTCATAACGCTGCAGCGAGGAAATGAAAAAGAAAGAGGAAAACCAGCTCTTCTGGCTGCAATTGGTTTTCATAAGGCCCATCAGAAGAAACATTTGAGGACCAGATGAAGAATATCTTTGAAGTGGGTTTAGGAATTAAGCAAAGCAGAAACGAATCTACTAACAATAGGGTGACCTTATAACATAGCATCCAAACTAGGACATTTTCGAGAGTAAAAGGGAAAAATGCCCTTAATTACATAAAAACAAAGACATAAACCAGGACTGTCCCAGACAAGCTAAGATATATGGGCAACCTTACTAACAGCCAGTCATATCATAAAAGACAATAAAGGTCAGGAGATCAGTTTAAAGTAATTCTTTTTTCTCGTCACACTGACTCCTTATTATGTCCGTAGTTTTGCGCATCTCCTCAGATTTGCAGTGTTGGGTGATTTATTTAAAAATGAAAAATGAGTTAGCATCTATTATTTCCTAGAACTCCATTCTAACAAAAAACTTTGTGTTACTGAACCTTACTAGAGTCTTTGCTGTATCCACTTTAAAATAAAAATCCTAATACTTCTCTAAACTTGTTAAGCCAATATTCTCAGACCTCTAATCCGAACTAAAACAACAGAAAGTCTTCTTGGGGTTATGGAGTATAACATCATTCCTACTAGTTACGGTTTATAGCCATATTTGGAAGTTAGCATCACATCCATGTAGAATCATGGGAAAATGATTTCTTTTCAATATTATTCCAAAATTCTAGAATTTCAAAGCTGAAGGGGATTTCTGAGATCATTTCAGTCTAAACCTTTATAGAGAAGGCATCTGAGTTCCAGGGAGGTCAGATTACTTGCTCAAGGTCAAACAAGAGGGACAAACAGGAATTGGAATCCCCATCTTCTAATACCGAATCCTGTGCCCTTTTCAACTGCACACTGTGTGTGTATGTGTGTGTGTGTGTGTTTAACTTGAATGTTGCTGTGAGATTATCAACCAATTTTGACTTTCTTTCATTCTGCCAGAATGTAATTATCAGAATCTGCCTTTGTTGCACACCTTCCCTTTCATTCATGGATTTCATGGTCTAGCACTTGGTAATTTTTTTTAATTATAGTGAAAGCACTTAACATGAGATCAACCCTCTTAACAGACTTTAAAGTGCACAACACAGTATTGTTATTGATAGGCACGATGTTGTACAGCAGATATCTAGAATTTATCTATCTTGTGTAACTGAAATTTTATACTCATTGATTGGCAATTCCCTATTTCCCTCCCTCCAGTCCCTAGCAACCACAATTCTTTGCTCACATGACTTTAACTATTTTAGCTCTTTTTTATAATCCTCTTATTTTACTTAATGTCAACACTGTGGAATTTAAATAGGTTATGTTCTGTCTCTGATGTGATTATTTAATTTTATTTCTTGTTTGTTATGTTTTATGTTTTGCTTCCTGTTCCTATTTCAAGGAGGTTGAAGATATTGGGGCCTGGGGAAAATAGTTTCCAGGAAAGATTTTGATATTGGCTTTTCAAATTTAGACAGGGATGTAGTTGGGGGTTGAGGCTACTCAGTACCCCTGTAAATGGTCGAGCTCTATTGTTTCTTCTGCTGGGAGAGTGAGGTGACTCTAAGTGTCCCAGGTCATTGGGGATGACAGAAGGATGTGGACTGGAAATGAATAAGACTTTCTGTCTCTTCTATTCAAGTTGAAATTCATTTGGATGAAAAAAAATGTCTGTGTGCCAGGCACTGTATGAATTACTGCCCTGGATCTAGACAGAGTAAGACATCTTCTCAGGCAATGTCCAATCAACTGGTGACAGGAGGTGTGGGAGATACACAGATAACTCAGGACCAGACTGAATTTGCCATTTACCAAAGCGTGTTATCAAGTGTTGATAAAAGTGTGATTCAGTTCTGATGTATCAGTTACCCAGCTCATTCTACATGTCATCTCTTACAGTGTCTGTCTCCTTTTCTAGACACAAGCTCCTCGAGGTCATGCCTATCCAATCTTGCCTGGCACCGAGGAGATGCTTTATAAATCCTCTTTGCTAGAGGAGAGGTGTGAGCAATGCACTGGGGGGACTCAGGTGGGTGAAAACAGAGCAATGCTGGGAGTCAGGAAGGGCTCCATGGAGAAGGTGTTCTTTGAGACAAACCTTTGAGACAATGGCAGGATCATAATGCACCCAGACGGGGAAGAAGCAGAGACCTAAGCATAGGATACTGGGAACCCTGGGAAAGAGGCTGTTTAATCAGAGCTCAAGACAGGAGCGGTGTGCTGCAACTGAATTACTAGAGAGATGGGGAGTTGTTTGTACTTAATTTGATCATGTGGTGACATGGCAACACTGACTAGTCAGGAAGACAATCTGGTGAACGTGCATTTGATGGGTTAGAAATGGGGGAGGCAGGCAGATCAGCTGGGATGTTATTGCAATAGTCCAGCTAACAGCTCAAGAAGGTTTGAGCAGTGACATGGAGAAAGAAGTAGAAGGGATGGAGTCTGAAGTTCTTATGAACCATAGTTCCCTAGAATATGCCAGCCCAGGGGAAAAAATAGGATGAAGACAACAATAATAAAATAATATATATTTTTCCATCCTCCCCATCAACTGTTCTACAACCCACAGTTCTTTCAAATTCTTCCTTCCTCTGGTGCCAGGTGAATAAGCAGATGCTGCAGAACTTGGCACAGGTGGCTGCTGCTGCTGCCAATCAGCGGCGCCAACATGGCAGGACACACTTGCCACTAAGGCGGTTGTATCCTCAAGTGGGGAGCGCTCCTCACTCCCAATTGTTATCTGATTTAGGAAACAAGGCTTCCTTTTGTTCTCAATGTCTTACAGAGATTTCTCTTCTGCTTTTTATAGCAATCTGCCTTTCCCCTACAACTCAGGTGTTTGTGGAAGCTGGGCAGTTGACAAATTTAGCAACAAAGTCTGTGCTGTACTTAAAAATCATTTTTCTCTGGTACTGGCTCCCTAGCTTTGGATGGAGTTCTCCTTGCCCCCTAGCGGTACATCTCAGCAGTGGATGAAAATAAACTACTAGAGCGACTCCCCTCTCTGGTCTAGTTGACTCGTAGTTGGAGATCTTGCTTCCCACTGGGGAGAAGTGCATATGTTTGTATGTCTGGCTACTGAGACAGATGAGGTGGGTAGTGGTGAGGGACTGGTGTTTGGGGAGAAGAACTGGCTAGGGTCTCAGGGGAGGACGAAGGGTTAGAGACCTCCTTTCTTTGCTCAGAGGAGTGAATAGCTTTTCCATTTTATGTATGTATGTATGTATTCGTTCATTCATTCATTCATTTATTAGATTTTATTTATTTCTTTATTTTTTTAAAAGATTTTATTTATTTATTTGACAGAGATAGAGACAGCCAGCGAGAGAGGGAACACAAGCAGGGGGAGTGGGAGAGGAAGAAGCAGGCTCACAGTGGCGGAGCCTGATGTGGGGCTCGATCCCACAACGCCGGGATCACACCCTGAGCCGAAGGCAGATGCTTAACCGCTGTGCCACCCAGGCGCCCCAATATTTTATTTATTTTTTGAGAGAGAGAGCACAAGCAGGGAGAGCTGCAGAGGGAGAGGGAGAAGCACTCTCCACTGAGCAGGGACCCTGACTTGGGCTCGATTCCAAGACCCTGAGATCATGACCTGAGCCGAAGGCAGATGCTTAACTGACTGAGCCACCGGGCCCTGCTAGCTTCTCCATTTTAAACCACTGTATTCTTCAAATGTTATTTCTTTTGTCACCTCTATAAATATGAAAGTCCATTTATTCTTCTAACAGAATTTTTCACTAATTATTTCCTCACATGGGATGTTTGTGGCTTGATATGTATCTTTTCATATGTAAAAAAGATGTGCTTATGAAGGCAAGGTTTTAAAAGTCTTTCTACAGATGAAGTGTAAGGTTTAACTGAATTTGTTGATCTTATTCTAAAAGTATTTTCTTTTTTTATCGACATATAATTAACATATAACATTATATTAGTTTCATGTGTACAACATAATTATTCAATATATGTAAATATCGCAAACTGATCACAGCAAGTCTTGCTAACATCCACCATCATACGTAGTTACAAATTTTTTTTCTTATGAGAACTTACGAGTTCTACTTTCTTAGTAACTTTTGAATATATAGTACAGTATTGTTAACTAGAGTCACATGCTGTACATCACATCCACACGACTTGTTTATTTTGTAACTGGAAGTTTGTACCTTTTGACCAATTCATCCATTTTGCCCACTCCCCACCCCTGCCTCTGGCAACCACCAATCTATTCTCTGTATTTATGGGTTTGGTTTTTGTTTTTATTTACTTGTTTGTTTCTTATATTCCACATCTAAATAAGATCATATGGTATTTATCTTTCTCTATTGGACTTATTTCACTTAGCTTAATGTCCTCAAGTTTTGTCCATCTTACCGAATGCCAAGATTTCATTCTTTTTAATGGCTGAATAATATTCCATTGTGGAAAAAATATGTATATATATCACATTTTCTTTATCTATTCATCCATCAGAGGACACTTAGACTGTTCCAATGTCTTGGCTATTGTAAATAATGTGGCAGTGAACATGGGGGTGTGCATATCTTTTCACGTCAGTGTTTTTGCTTTCTTTGGATAAATACCCATAAGTGGAATTGCTGGGTGATATGGTAGTTCTATTTTAATTTTTTAAATAATAGCTACACCAATTTACATTCCCTTCAGCAGCGTACGAGAGTTCTTTTGCTCTACAACATCGCCAACACTTGTTATATCTTGTCTTTTTGAAAACGGTCATTCTAACAGGTGTTAGGTGATAGCTATGTGGCTTTGATTTGCATTTCCCTTTTTAAAATTTTTCAAAGTTTTTAATTCCGGTAGAGTTAACATACAGTGTTATATTATTAGCTTCAGGTGTACAATATAGTGATTCAACACTTCCATACATCACCCGTGCTCATCACAAGTGCCCTCCTTAATCCCATCACTTATTCACCCGTCCCCACACCCTCTCCCCTCTGGTAACCATCAGTTTGTTCTCTAATAGTTAAGAGTTTGTTTCTTGGTTTGTCTTTCTCTTTTTTTCCCTTTTCTCATTTGTTTTGTTTCTTAAATTCCACATATGAGTGAAATCATGTTATTTGTTTTTCTCTAACTTATTTCACTTAGCCTTATACTCTCTAACTCCATCCACGTCCTTGCAAATGGCAAGATTTCATTCTTTTTTATGGGTAAATAATATTCCATTGTTTATATACTACATCTTCCTTATCCATTTGTTAATGGGCCTCTTCCATACCTTGCCTATTATAAACAATGTTGCTTTAAACAAAGGGGTGCATGTATCCCTTTGAATTAGTGGTCTTGTATTTTTTAAGGTAAATACCTAGTAGTGCGAGTCCTGGATCCATAAGGCAGTTCTATTTTTAACTTTGAGGACCCTCCATACTGTTTTCCACAGTGGCTGCACCAGTTTGCATTCCCACCAGCAGTGCACAAGGGTTCCTTTTTCTCCACATCCTCACCAACACCTGTTGTTCCTTCTGTTTTTGATTTTTGCCATTCTGACAGGTATGAGGTGATATCTCATTGTAGTTTTGATTTACATTTCCCTGATGATTAATGATGTTGAACACTTTTTTCATGTATCTGTTAGCAAGTCTGACAATGTAAGATACATGAAATCATACAGTATTTATCCTTCTGTGACTGGCTTACTTCACTTAGTACAATGGCCTCAAGATTCATCTATGTTGTCACATATGCCAGGACTTCCTTCTTTTTTAAGGCTGAATAATATTCCATTGTGTATATATACTGCATTTTTTAAAAAAAATCCATTCATCCATCATCAAGAAAATTTAAGATGTTTCCACATTTTGGCTATTACAAGTAGTGCTACAATGAACATGTAAGTACTAATATCTCTTTGAGATCCTGATTTCAATTCTTTTTTTTTAAAGATTTTATTTATTTATTTGATAGAGACAGCCAGCGAGAGAGGGAGCACAAGCAGGGAGAGTGGGAGAGGAAGAAGCAGACTCATAGCAGAGGAGCCTGATGTGGGGCTCGATCCCATAACACTGGGATCACGCCCTGAGCCGAAGGCAGACGCTTAACCGCTGTGCCACCCAGGTGCCCCTGATTTCAATTCTTTTGGATAAATGTCTAGAAGTGGGATTGCTGGATCATATGGTAGTTCTATTTTTAATTTTTTGAGGTACTTCCATACTGTTTTTCATAGTGGCTGCACCTGTTTCCATTCCCACCTTTAGTGCATGAGGGTTTCAATTCTCCACACTCTCACCAACACTGTTGTCTTTGATATTTTTGATCACAGCCATCCTAACACATGTGAGATGATATCTTATTGTGGTTTTAGTTTACATTTACCAGATGATTAGTGATGTTGAGCATCTTTTCATATACCTGATGACCATTTATATGTATTCTTGGGAAAAATGTCTATTCAAGTTCTTAGCTTATTTTTTAATGGAATTATGGGGGTGTTTTTGCTATTGGTAACGTTCTTGATAATATTCTCCACTCTCATCATATCTCCCACCATTGTTGGGTTCTGAAAAACCCCAATCCCGGGTCAACACAACTGTTGGCTTTCCCCATTTCTAAATCTCGAGCATGCAACTACAGAAAAAGTAATAAAATGGCTTGGTTTGGTGCCATTATAAAATCAGCCTTACCACCCCCAAAACCTTCTGTTTTCTGGTTGGCTCTATCTATCTCCTGCTCTCCTTTAAGCTTTCTCATACTTTCCTCATTCTCTTCAAGTCTTGGATTCCACAGTTCCCTCCTTATGTGCTCATGACTCTTTCTTTTATTCACAGAGACACTAGGAATTGACATATGAGCAATTACTGAACTTCAGGTACTAAACAAAGGCACTTACCTGCCAATAGGACTTGTCCTTACCTCTTCCCTTCTACTTACAATAGAAAAGGGTAAGGTGTCCCTCCTCTTCTTCAAGCTAATCCCTCTACCTGTCTCTGGATTCCATCCTTTCCACCTTCTCATGAACCCCACCATCTCCTTCTCCCATGATGATGTCATCCTTCAACGCTTTCTCCTTCACTTGCCACCCCTTTCTCCCACGTGTTCAACTTTTTCTTCTATTCCCCTCAGCCTTTAAACACACAAGTTCATCTGAAGAACACAAAGTCTGCTCAACCACATGCTGCTGGCCTCTAGCCCTTTCTCTCTCTCTTACATCGATTACAGCCAAACTTTCCAGAAGTGTTTGTGCTCACTGCCTCCATTGTCTCACCTTCTTCTCACTCCTCAGCGTCCATTCCTAATCTCCCTCCCATCTCCACCAGCTTCTTGAAGCTATTGTTGTGTAAGTTTCTGCTAAATCTAATGGACTTATCTTATTTGACTTGTATCTTATTTGACCCAGTTGATTTCTCCCTCATTCTTACGATGTTTCCTTCACTTCCCTTATTCCACAGTCCCTGGTTTTCTTGATCAGGATTTGTGATCTCCAGGGTTCCATCCAGCCCATCTTATCTCACTTGATACATGCCCCCTGGGCCATCTCATCTGTCTCTATGACTGCAGTTAGCTTTGTGCTGATGTTCCTACATCTGATCTCCACTCCAGATTTCTCTCCTAATCTTCCAATCCACTTTATCTAGCTATCTACAAAGTACCTGCACGTGGAAGTCACATGGTCACTTCAAACGTGTCAATTCAGCTCTCCAAGCCTTCTCTAGTGTTCTTTGTAAATGCTCTATCTGCTCCCCAGTGCTGGAGACATCACTCTTCACTTACCTTCTTCCTCCTAGTCAACCTATTTACAAATATGGTAGATTCTACCTTCTGAAAACTTCTCACAGTGATAGAACTCTCTCCATTCCAATTTCCACTGTTTTAGTTAAAGTTGCAATCATGTCTCATCTGGGCTTTTTTTTTTTTTTTAAAGATTTTATTTATTTATTTGACAGAGAGAGAGACAGCCAGTGAGAGAGGGAACACAAGCAGGGAGAGTGGGAGAGGAAGAAGCAGGCTCCCAGCTGAGGAGCCTGATATGGGGCTCTATCCCAGACCGCCGGGATCACGCCCTGAGCCAAAGGCAGACACTTAACGACTGAGCCACCCAGGCGCCCCACATCTGGGCTCTTGAAATGGTCTTCCAGTCTTTAGACTTCTCCCTCCCCTCCAATCCATTTTTCTACTATATCTCATCTTCTTACTCCTCTGACCAGAACCCTCTTATGTTCTCTTCTTTCTCTGAAGATAGTCTATATTCCTTAGCATAGAATAAAGCCCCTGCATGACCCGACCTGGCTTACCTCTCCAGCCCTATCTCCCTCTCACATGAATCCCTGGCTAGATATTTCATCCACTCTCAACTTCTTTCAGACCCTTTCACATGCCAGGCTCTTTTTCACCTATGGGCTGGTCCTTCTGCCTAGAACAGTCCTTCACCTATTTACTTCTTCCTCCTTGGCACTTCCTCAGCCCCACCTCCAGCCCTCTATATAATATATTCTTACTTATATTTCACATTGCTAATAGGTCCCTTGGCAAACTCCAAGTGAGTTAGGTGGATCATCTAGCTTAGAGCTGTGCGGATAATAAAACAAATACTCCCTGAATTGAAACCATGATTTTATCAAAACCATATTGAAATTCACAGAAAAACATATGATCTATCAAGCATTGCCTTCCTCACAGAGCTCGGCTGTCTTTTTCATGTGGAACCACATTCTTAATACACTCTCAAAGAATCAAGTAAAATATTAAAAGAAGTAGTACAACTGCCAAAAATTTGCAGGGAGATTACTTCAGGAATAAAACTTCAAAGTTCACATTTAAAAATCACACCCTTTTCAAAGTCTTATAAGTTTTCACTATAGGACATAAAATTATTTTTCTATAGATAATGATGAAAGCTATAGTTACAGCAAAGCATTCTTTATCTTAAAAAAACACAGAAATAGGCAATCACTATGAACATTTCCTTAAGTAGGCTCATACTTAACTCAAGCTGAAGTCATGTTATAGAAATTTTTATCTCCTGGTCTGGTTTTTAGGGGGGAGGAGTTAAGATGGTGGAGGAGTAGGGGACCTCTTTTTCAGCCGGTCCCCTGAGTCGAGCTGGATAGGTACCAGACCAGCCTGAACATTCACAGAATCAGCCTGAGACACAGGAAGATACATCTGGATCTTTACAAATGAACATCTCCAGCACTGAGTATTGAGGTACAAGGTGGGGAGCCGTGAAACCGCGCACAGATATCGGAAGATAAATGGAAGGGGGAGGGAGCTGCCGCTTTCAGGTGCAGGGAAGCAGTAACCACCTGCACGGGGGGAGCGGGCGGACTCGGGGACCCGCACCTGGGAGAAAACAGACAGAGACCGTGAGCGGGGAGCGCGCGCAACCAGACTTCTCACAGAACTCCAGGTGCTCACTGGATCCAGACTGAGACCGGGAGCTCCGGGAGCGCGCGGCGGCGGCTGGCGGCGTTAGAAACACAAAGAACAGAGACGCGCCAGCCCTGGAAGTGAGGGCTGGGATGCCGGGTGTGGGGCACACATCCCGGGACACTGCAGGATTGAGCAGCACCAACAGCAACAGAGTTAAAGTGGCCAGAACATCAGTAGAGAACAGGCCGCAATCCCTCTGTTCTGTGACAGAGGCTGAGATTCAGCCGCTGCTGCTCTGACTCTCAGAAGAGGCA
>NC_048226.1:31246008-31502297 GCF_002007445.2 Ailuropoda melanoleuca
TGGGAATGCAAGTTGGTACAGCCACTCTGGAAAACAGTGTGGAGGTCCCTTAAAAATTTAAAAATTGAGCTGCCCTATGATCCAGCCATCGCACTACTGGGTGTTTACCCCAAAGATACAGACGTAGTGAAGAGAAGGGCCACATGCACCCCAATGTTCGTAGCAGCATTGTCCACAATAGCTAAAGCGTGGAAGGAACCAAGATGCCCTTCAGCAGATGACTGGATTAAGACGGTGTGGTCCATATATACAATGGAATATTACTCAGCTATCAGAAAGAACGAATTCTCAACATTTGCTGCAACATGGACGGCACTGGAGGAGATAATGCTAAGTGAAATAAGTCAAGCAGAGAAAGACAATTATCATATGATTTCTCTCATCTATGGAACATAAGAACTAGGATGATTGGTAGGGGAAGAAAGGGATAAAGAAAGGGGGGTAATCAGAAGGGGGAATGAAACATGAGAGACTATGGAGTATGAGAAACAAACTGAGGGCTTCAGAGGGGAGGGGGGTGGGGAATGGGATAGACCAGTGATGGGTAGTAAGGAGGGCACGTATTGCATGGTGCCCTGGGTGTTATATGCAACTAATGAATCATTAAACTTTACATCGGAATCCGGGGATGTACTGTATGGTGACTAACATAATATAATAAAAAATCATTAAAAAAAAAGAAATTTTTACCTCCTGATTTTATCTGTTCCTGATATTTCTTGAAATGTCACCTTGGATGTTAACATATATTTACTCAGTGCATCATTACTTTTTTGGCAATTCACTTTTTTCTATCAGATTTCTTGCTACCCTTAATGGATCCTGCAAAAAATATTTGAAAAAGAGGGGTTCTTGGGTGGCTCAACTGGTTGAGTGTCCAACTCTTGATTTCAGCTTGGTCATGATCTTGGGGCTGTAAGGTAGGACCTTGCCGTCAGGCTCTGCACTCGGTGGGGAGTCTGCTTGAGATTCTCTCTCCCTCTCCCGTCCCCCCCACTTATTTGTGCATGCACTCTTTCCTTCTCAAAGAAGTCTTTTTAAAAAATAATTGAAAAGAGAAAATAGAGACATGAATAATTTGTTCTAGAGTAAGATCATATTACATATCCATTGGTAAAAGGGGGGTGTAGTCCATAGCTCTGGGCTTCTCACTTTTATAACACTTAACACTATAAAGATATATTTATTGAGGCAAATGGAAGCACACATTTCATGGAAAAACAAATACAAATACTCCATAAATATATGGAAATATTTAAGGGAATAAATAAAGAGCAAATGTACAAGACATAGTTTTTACCTATCATTCTGGAAAATGCTCCCAAAATAATAATAATGCCCTGTGTTGGAAGGGAATGAGCAAAAAGGCACTGCCGTACATTATGCGAAGTCAAAAGTACAAAGATATACAGTGCTGCATTGTTCACAAAAATAACAAAAAAACTAGAATAAAAAAATCTAGGTGTCTACCAAAGGGGTGCCAGATAAATAAACTGTGGTATAGCTATACAGCAGGATCCCGTGTAATCATTAAAAAGATCAGCATAGTTCCGTAAGCACAAAAATAAAATCCTGAAAATGATGTCCAAGCTATATTAATGAAGAAAAGAAAGATGCAGGACACTGTGTGGGGAGCATTATAACTCTTGAGTGTGACATGCTCTTATATATGCCTCAGAAGCTAATCCCATAGAGGTAACCCTTGCCCTTGGATTTATTTACATCTGATGCTCATCTCAGACTGAGCCTGTCTTAACACTAATGTGACTCACTTCATCACTTCTTTTTCTTAAGAGTTAGAGGGCTAACATCTTAGCTCATTTCATTTCCTCTGAGAATCTGACAAAATATTGGAACTTCTTCCCAGAAAAGTCAAGCATAAGCACATACAAAATTTTGTCTGTAATTTCAAAGTGAATTCATTGGAGTCCATTCACAGATTTCTGGTGATCCAAAGATCTTTAGCAAGGAGCTCTTTGTGAAGTGAGAACTCATGGTACCATACCACACAGAATTCTAGGAAAGTATTTTAACTAGATTTAGATAAGTTTGCATGCTCTCTTGAGTTTAGTGGGTGTGTCGCTCCTCAGATACATTCTCAAAGCATTGGAGGGGCAGTTGAGTACGATCATATGGGTATAAGATTGACCAGGGACTTAGATGGGTTCTAGTCCACTCCACTCCTACGGGGTCTACCGGTACCTTTCATCTGAGAGCTCAGGTAATTGGACCTTTGCCTTGCTCTTTCCAAAGAGAAGGTTTTCCATTAGGCATTATGCCACTGGAAAGGACAGCCTTGAAGGGCTTTCCTGAAGGAACAAAAGATCAGCTAGAGGAATATCTCTTTAAATGAACTCAAGGGCCTCTCATGCTGTGATGGCCCCTGAGGACATGATGGCCTTCTAGCATGATATAACACCTGAAGTTCAGAGTGACCCTCTAGCCTAAAAAAAAGCCCGATAATGGTATGTATACTCTATGTAATAAAGCAGGGTAAAGTAGAGCACATTTTAGAAAGGTTTCATTACAAATGGATAAAAGAAAAGCTTTAGAAATCAAAGCATTACACATTAATTATCTGTAAAATTATTTTTCAGGATGTAATATTCCCTAATTGAGATTTTTCTGAAACTGATGAATTACAAAGGATGGAAAATGTTTGGTTCTTCTTAGCAGCTGCATCTGCCTCAGATAAGCAAATGCTTGCATCTGGTCTCTCCCAGAAAACGTCCTCTCTCCTTAGATAACTAGTTGCCTTAAGACTTCAGCAGTCTGATGAGTTCAATAAAAGTCATGAACTTGAGGTTTCTTCTTTGTTATTGCTGTAAGATTGGGAGTGGCACTTCTTCTAGTTCTGTACATTCCAAGCAGAAACTAGATTTCTCTGTTGGAGAAGTTTAAACAGAAAAAATGACATGACATGATTTAAATATTTGAAAGATAATTTTAGCACTTATGAAAAAAAATAGAATGAGCCTGGGGCTGGGGACAAGGGAAAGCAGGGAGACCAGCAGGCGGGCTATTGCAATAGCCCAGGGAAGAAGTGATGGTGGACCACATGATCCAGCAATCCCACTTCTGGAAATTTACCCCAAAGAATTGAAAGTAGGGTCTTGAACACCCATGTTCACAGCAGCACTATGCACAGTAGCCAAGAGGTGGAAACAAACTCAATGTCCATTAATAGATGAACAGATAAAGAAAATGTGGTATGTGTGCAGTGGAATATTAGTCTTAAAAAGATAGAAAATCCTGTCAAATAATACAACATGGGTGGACCTTAAAGACATTCTCTTAAGTGACATAAGCCAATCACAAAATGACAAATACTATTACGATTCCACTACTGTGAGGTATCCAACATAGTCATACTCTGAGAAACAGAAAGTAGCATGGTGATCGAGATGCTAGGGGCAGAGGAAAGGGGAGCTGTTGTTTAATGAGCACAGAATTTCAGTTTTACAAAATGAAACAGTCTGGAGATCTGCTTCACCACAATGTGCATATATTTGACACTACTTAACTGCACAGTTAAAATCAGTTAAGATGTTAAATTTTATGTTATAGGTGCAAGAGAAAAAAAGAAGTGATGGTGGCATGGACTAGCAGTTTCCTGTAGGAAAGAGGGTTTCCTGTAGGAACATTCAGCTTACCATTTGTGATGGTTATATTTTTTAAGTGAGGGAAGGGGGAGGGGCGGAGGGAGAGAGAGAAAATCCCAAGCAGACTCCATGCTGAGTGTGGAGCCCAACGTGGGGCTTGATTTCACAACCCCGAGATCAGGACAGAACTGAAATCAAGAGTCAGACTGAGCTACCCATGTACCCCTGTGATGGCTAATTTTCTATGTCAACTTGACTAGACCATGAGGGGCCCAGATATGTGGCTTAATATTATTCTGGGTGCTTCTGCAAGGCTGTTTTTGGATGAGATTGACATTTAAATCAGTACACTGAGTAAAGCAGATTGCCCCTCATGCCAATATATGTGGGTCTCATCCAAACAGCTGAATGCCCAAATAGAAAAAAATGCTGACTTCCTGGGAGTGAGTGAGTTAGTTCTGCCTGATAGCTTTTGAGCTGGGACATTGGCTTCCTCCCGCCTTCAGACTTGAACACTGAAGAGGACATTGCCTCTTCCTGGCCTATCTTTGAGCCTGTTGGCCTACAAACTAGAACTAACCCATTGGCTCTCCTGGGTCTCTGCTTGCTGACTCACCCTGCAGATCTTGGGACTTCTCAGCATTCATAATCACATGTGCCAATTCCTTACAGTAAATTTCATATATTTCAATAAATTTCATATATATGTGTTATTGGTTCTGTTTCTCTAGAGCACTAACACATCATTATAAAATAGGAACCCAAATTTTATAATAATATTGTGCTAATTTAAAAGTTTTATATAATAATTTTTATTGATTTCATTTTTTTTAGTTTGAGCAAAGTAGATTGAATATCATTTTTGTGTATAAGCATAAAGTGTTTAAGACTGAATTCTCTGTGCATGTTTTTTTTAAAAGATTTTATTTGTTTATTTATTTGACAGAGATAGAGACAGCCAGCGAGAGAGGGAACACAAGCAGGGGGAGTGGGAGAGGAAGAAACAGGCTCCCAGCGGAAGAGCCTGATGTGGGGCTCGATCCCAGAACGCTGGGATCACACCCTGAGCTGAAGGCAGACGCTTAACGACTGAGCCACCCAGGCACCCCTCTCTGTGCATGTTTTTAAAATAATCATAGTCCAATGTAACCACCCATTTTAACACTTTGAAATATTTCTTTGGGATTCATGACATAAACCAAAAGATTTTTTTGTTTAAAATTTCTGATTTCTGCTTAGTAAAGTGACGTTGGGTCAACTGGTTCAGACTTTTGTCTGCTACAATTCATGTTTAGACAGATATTAAAACATGTTTCTTAACACTACCTAAAGCTGTCCTCTTCTTTTTCCCATTATCCCTCTCCCCCTGAGCAATTCAGCCTTTGTGTGAGACAACGCCCTCAGGGAGTGGGGAGCTGCAACGGTCCCATTGCAGGGTATTAGCGCCTGAGCAGGGTGAGGGGGGTGTCTGTGGAGGGACATCCAAGCACAGGGTGCTGGTGCCTCAGTGGAGTGAGAGGGGTGCCTGCATGGGTGCGGGACCCAGTGCAAGGGTGTTGGAGCCTGAGCAGGGCAAGGTGGTGTCACTGTGGTGGCAGTGCAACAGCAGCCTACTTAGGGCATCCAGCCCAAGTGGGAGGTTCTCAGTAGAGGAGGGGACACTTGCAGGAGTCAGCCCTGAATGAGGTGCTGCAGCCTGAGTTGGGTAGGAAGGTATCCAAATTTCAGTGCCTCTTTCAGAAATGTTAAGGTCATGAAGGTCAGGGGAACACCAAGGAACTGCTGTGGGCTAAATGAGACTAACAAGACCTGTTAACTCAATGGGATGCCTGATTCTCATCTGAATCCTTGTGCTCTAAAGGGCAGAATTAGGACAACTGGCATAATCTGAATGAGATGCAAGGATTAGATGGAACTAATGTATCAGTGTGAATATCCTCATTTTGATGGTTGTATTATGGTTGCGTTGGAGAATGCATTTTTGTGCGGGAAATTACATTGAAGTGTTTGGGGGAGATGGAGTGTCCTGTTGACAAATTTTACCCAAATGGTTGACAAAATGGTCTTTGTACTGTTCTTGCAGCTTTTATGTAAGTTTGAGATAATTTCAAAAGAAAAACAAAAAGAGGAATCTTTAAGGAACACGTGTCAACCTCATTTTCTGGCATTGAGGCAGCCGTTGACTGAATTGTGATAAATCAAGCTTACTGGTTTTAGTGTACTGGGTTATTTCTCTTTCCTCAGTTTTAAGAGACAAAATAGTTTTCGCTCTTGCGGGTCTTCCCTCATTTTCTTTAAAGCAAAGCTCAATGGGATTTGTCTTTGGAAAAGATTTAAGCCCACAGTGTTGACTCTTAGAAATGAAAACACTTGAGACTTGATAATGTACAATGTGCTAAGTCATAAGTGAACAAATAATGAATATTATATGATTAAAAACACCTGTCAAATGTTCATAAGAAAACAATGTCAAAAGTTCTTTTTGAAAAATACTGCAATTTTGTAGAACTATATTTTTCACTATTTATTATGGTCTTTTGGTTGGGCTTTAACTAGGTAGAGTTCTTACTCCCCTCAAGCTTTGGCTGTGAGAACACAATGATTAATAAAAATAAAAGGAAACAAATGTTTGGAATCTGTTTGCTTGAGTGTTTCTTTTGCCAGGTTATGCTTCTTGCCTCTGTTAGTTGGACTTTCTGTGAATTTATTTCACTTGCAACTATGATGCCTGTGTATCTTGTCAGGCATACACACAGTCATTTAAACTTATACATCTGCTTTTTTATCAACTACCTACTTGACTGTGAAAGCGGTCATTACTGAATTTTAGTTGATTTCTGTGCAGAAAAAATTTTTTTAAACGCTGTTGTATTCAGGGAACGCTGTACCAGGTACAAGTGAGACAAATTCAAGGGGCCACAGTTTCAGATACGTTTCATTTCCTAAAATTCAAATTTATTAATTTCCAAATATTGAAATAGCCCTTACTCTGTGCCAAGCATTGACTTAAGCACATTAAAAATATTTACTCATTTCACCTTCCAATAATGCCGTGAGGCATTTATTATTATTCTCATTTGACTGATGAGAAAACTAAGATACAAGAGTGTAAGTAACATACTCAAAGTCTCAGCTAGAAAACAGCACAGGGGTGCCTGGGTAGCGCAGTGGTTAAGCATCTGCCTTCAGCTCAGGGCGTGATCCCGGCGTTATGGGATCGAGCCCCACATCAGGCTCCCGCTATGAGCCTGCTTCTTCCTCTCCCACTCCCCCCTGCTTGTGTTCCCTCTCTCACTGGCTGTCTCTCTCTGTCAAATAAATAAATAAAATCTTTAAAAAAAAAAAGAAAAGAAAAGAAAACAGCACAGCCAAATTTGGGATCCAGATGGTCTAATTCAGGAGCCCCTACCCTTTGGCACAATGCTTCTCTACCTTTCTTCTTAATGAGAAGTACCATAGATGGGTTATCTATATAAAATAGATGCTCAAAAATCTTTAAAAATCAGTTAAATTTCAGCTCAGGATTGCAGGTGAAGCAAAGGTAGTTGCTTCATCTCGGCCTAGAGACCTCATTAAAATTATCATAGAGGAAAACCAAGGAATAAACAAACAACAAAACAGAAAATGGAAACAGAGTTGTGCATTCAACAACTTTCTGGAATTCAGAAAAACCAATCTGGCCAAATTCTTTGGGCAAGGAATTCACAGTGGAAATTAGAAAATATTATGAGACAAAGGAGAATGGAAAACCACTAAGCCAAAATTTATGAGATGAAGTGAACACAGTACCAACAGGGAAGATTATTGGTGTAAATGCTTACATTAAGAAAGAAGAAAGTCTCAAATCAATAATCTAACTTTATATCAACTAGAGAAAGAAGAAACTCAAAGTTAGCATGAGGAAGATAATACTAAAGATTAGGGCATAAACAAAATAGAGAACAGGAATAAAATCCGATAGGGACATCAATAAAACGAAGAGTTGGATTGTTGAAATGATCAAGAAAATTGAAAAACCCTTCGCTAGATTACTTGAAAAGAAAGACTACTTAAATAACTAAAATCAGAATTGAAATATGAGACATGACAACTAATGCCACAGAAATGAAAAGGATTATAAAAGAATACTACAAACACTTGTATGCCAACAAATTGAATAACCCATAGGAAATGGGTCAATTCCCAGAAATATACAACCTGCTAAGACAGAATCATGAAGAAATAAGAAATTTGAACAGACTAGTAAGGAGATCAAATCTGTAATCAAAAATCTGCCAACAAAGAAAACCCCAGGATCAGATGGCTTCACTGGGGAATGCTACCAAACATTTAAAGAATTAACACCAAACCTCCTCAAACTCCTCTAAAAAACTGGAGAAGTGAACACGTCCAGACTCCTTCTGTGAGGACAGCATCACTCCAATACCAAAGCCAAAGACACCACAAAAAAACTACAGACTCTATACAGATACTGAATCATTACCTAGTACACCTGAAACACATTAATGTTATAGGTCAATTGTACCTCAAAAAAAAAAAGAAAACTATAGACCAATATCCCTGATGAATATTGATGCAAAAATCCTCAGCAAAATACTAGCAAACCAAATTCATCAGCACATTGAAAGAATTATACACCATGACCAAGTGGGATTTTTTCCTGGAATGCAAAGTTGCCTCGACCCTCACGTATTGGGTCAAACAGTTTTCAATCAGGGTGCCAAGACCATTCAGTGGTGGAAAGGACAGTCTCTTTAACAAACAGTGTTGGAAAAACTGGATATCTCCATGCAAAAGAATGAAGCCATATACAAAAATTACCTTATATCATATATAATAACCAAAATTAACTCAAAATTGATTAAAGACTTAAACTAACACCTAAACAACAAAACTCCCAGAAGAAAACAACGACAAGCTTCATGACATGGGATTTGGCAATGATTTCTTGAATAAGACACCAAAAGCACAGGAAACAAAAGCAAAAAAAGACAAACGGGACTATATCAAACTTAAAAAAGCCTGCGCATCAAAGGAAACAATCAACAGTGAAAAGGCAACCTATAGCATGGGAGAAAATATTTGCAAATCACTTATCTAATAATGAGTTAAATATTTAGACTATAGAAAGAACTCCTACAACCGAACAAGAACAAAAATAACCTGATGAAAACATGAACAAAGAACTTGCATAGACATTTCTCCAAAAAAGATATAGAAATGGCTAACAAGTCTAAGAAAAATGCTCAACTTCACTAATCATTAGGGAAATGCAAATCAAAACACAATATAATACTGCCTCACACCCATTAGGATGGCTACCATCAAAAAAACAAAAACCAGAAAATGTGTTGTTGAGGAGGTGGAGACATTGGAATCCTTGTGGGAATGTAAAATGGTGCAGCAACTATGGAAAACGTTATGGAGGATTTCAAAAAATTAAAAATACAGTTATACATATGATCGAGTATTTACGTAAAAGAATATGAAAGCCCGGTCTTGAGAGATATTAGTACGCCTGTATTCACCGCAGCATTGTTCACCATAGTCAAGAGGTAGAAGCCACTCAAATGTTCATGGAGGGATAAATGAATAAAGAATGAATAAATGTGGTGTATACATGCAATGAAATATTATCTAGCCTTTAAAAAGAAAGAAATCTTATATGGCACAAGGATGAACCTTAAGGACATTATGCTCAATGAAATAAGCCAGTCACAAAAAGAAATACTGTATGACTCTATTTCTATGAAGTATCTGAAGTAGTCAAAGTCACAGAAACAGATTAGAATGGTGGTTGCCAAGGGCTAGGGGAGGGGAGAATGAGGAGTTGTTGTTCAATGGGTAGAGTTTATTTTGCAAGATGGAAAATTTCTGGAGATCTGTTGCACAGCAATGTGAACATACTTAACGCTACTAAACTGAAAAAAAAAAGTAATAAATGAGCCCTTATCTTTTTGATTTAGACACGGAAAAATGTGTGTATGAAATATTATGATGTCTGGGATTAACTTCAAAATAATCTGAAGGTTGCTTGGGGGAGAGGGTGAAAGTATACTTGAAGACTGGCAACAGCTGACAATTCTTAACGCTAAGTAGGTTCATTATACCATTCCCTCCACTCCTATGTATGTTTGAAATTTTCCAGAATGGAGGAGTTAAAAAAGAACAAGATTATCAAAATGAAAAATTACATCAATAAAAGTGCTAGATGAGAAAGTCAAGGAAATATCCCACATTGTATAACGAAAAAAGGCTAAAAGACCATGTGAAAGAAAGCTAAGAGACATACAGGATCTCCAGGTCATCCAATCAAAAGGAACACCAGAAAGAGAAGATAAACAAATGGAAGGCAGGAATAATATAATATTTTATCAGATGGATGTTATTGCCCTTCCACTACTCTGCTGGTAGAAATATAAATGGGCAGTCATGTGAGGGCATCAGTTTGGTAGTATATTAAAATTAAAAATTCTGATACTCTAAGATTGAAATCTTTTATCTATCCTAATAAAAGTCAGACCTGCATATGGTAAATGTTCTTAAATAAATGACAAATTCTTAAAATTAATTAATAATTATTAAATAAATTCTGGTTATTTAAATTCAGGTGCATCCATATAATGCAAAATTCACTGAAAGAAATGAAGTATGTGCAGATATAAGAAATCTCTCCCAGACACATAATTAATAAAATAATTTACAGAACAATGTTGAATATTCTCATTTATATTTTTAAAAAAGATATATATTTTAAATAGCTAGAGAAGATTATAATTACTTTTATGTATATCAAGTTTCAAATAATACACTATTAACAGTATCTCTTAGGTTTGGTTCTATGTAAAGAAAAAGTTTACAGAACAAAATGAATGGAAGGATTCACTTCTCTCAATGTTTAACTTGCTGTAGAAGTGAAATACACTATTCCTAGGATGAAGGAAATAATTCATCTTATTTTCAGAAGGTAAAACTTTGGCTTTGCCAGGTTTTCTAGTATAGTTATATCTACGTGGTCACTTTTTGGGTGAAGGACACGGAAAATCATACCCGAGGATTCACGTATACTTCTGCAAATGTCATTTGACCTAATACCACAGGCCAGCAGTGTACCCTACCCTGTGGGAATCGAGGTCCTGGTTTGAGAAATCTGTGCCCTTAGCAAGCCAGCCTTAATTTGGTAGGAGAATGTCCCCCAGAAAAACAAAGACACATACATATATACTCTTGAGATAGATGCTCTAAGTAATTTTATACCAGAACTGAGGCCTAAAGAAATATCTTATCAAGCCCACATACCCAAATAACCATGCTTTAAGCAGATCTGACGGCATGGCCAGGAATTTCTATTTCTTTCTCTTGCCTGTTCACTTTAGATCCACAGAGCTTGCACATTTGCACTTAGGGATGTCAGGTAAGGCAATGTGATCCAGCAAATGCACAGCCATGGTGGTTTCTGTTGCCTTAGGTAGCTCACATTTGTAAAACAGCAGCAGTACTTTGTGAATCCAAAGGAAATGAGTTAAGGACTGGAGAGGCCACCCACTTCCAACATTTCTTTACATCCCTCATACATACAAGCTGGCCTATAACTCTCAGAATCATTGGCACCATTAGCACTATTTAACCTACTTTTAGTTGGTTTCTATATTATGCCAAGGTCCTGCAGGGGTTTTGAGGAATTGAAGACAATTCCTTCCCAGAAAGGAAGCATTTCCCAAAATTTTAGGTGCTACATTTTGGCTTTATTACAGGCTCTCTAAATATTACCTACAGTTTAAATCCAACTCCAAAAATTTGAGTGGAAAAAATTACAATTGCTGATATAACAGTTACTTTGGCACACATCAGCTAAAATTCACAACTGTTATGAAGGCCATAAAGCTGTTCTTTCAATATCTTCTGATTTACTGAGGCACCCTTTCCCCTATTCTTTAGTCCTAAATGGCTATGTTTTCACAGAACTGTTATTTTCTCAACCAGTTGTCGGGGTATTGAGTGTATTCCCTAGACTTCTGTGTTGCTGTTATTTAAACATCAAAACAAGCTTGTAAGTACTTCTATGTGGGGGCCACACACTAGCAGGTACTTAAGCTTAAAAATGATTCTAACTGCTCCCTAGAGCTTTCTTTGCAGTCCTCAGTGTAGAGAAAGCTTAAAATTGGGTTGAAAACATGCCAGTAGCTCACTACCTGGCTTCTAATAATTCACTTCTAAACCAAGAACACCAGCTTCAAAGAATGGATCACTGCTTACCTCAGGAACCTTAACTAGACTCATATTGTAGAATTCTTCAAATAGCATGCTTATAGCTCAATATTTTTTGAACAGTTACAGTGAAATCTTTTAGCTTTCCAAGCTAATTAAAAAAATACCTGAGATTTTGTTTATCCACTTGGCATAGTTCTTCCCAGATTCAGTTCCACTCAAAGCCCTGATATCCAAATTATCTTTTGAAGTCTAAGAAAAAAGAAGTGGGATCAAAAGGACTTGGATATTACTAGTAAGAGACAGGAGATGTGGATTCAATGTTTGAGTGACCCATGTGGCTGGCTTCGTGGTGGACCATGGATTGAGACAGAAGACACGTTTTGGGGAGGGAAGAGGATTTTCATTTTAGACCTGTCAAGTTTGAGCTACACGAGGTGTAGGTTGTCAAGTGGCTGAACACACACGGTAACTGATGACAGTGGACATGATAGTCCAGAGAAGTGAAGGTCTAAGGCCAAACCCAGAGGAAAGGCATGAATTTCATGACTGTAATCCTATTAATAGCAAAACGCTCACAATTACTTTTTCTGAATTTTGTAATTTGCAAAAATGTTTACTTTTAACTATTTCAGGCAATTTTAGGATATCCATAGGATTATAAATCCTAAAAATAGAAAACCTCAATACTTTAACAGGACATCAAGAGGACGCTCATCCCATGAGCCCATTTAAACCTCATCTATGCTACTATAATGCTCCAGCATCAGGCAAGTTAAACTCACAGCCAGTTTCCTGATTTGCACTGTAGGAACAGCATTTAAGAAAATAATGCATGAACAGAGTGCCTGGGTGGCTCAGGCGATTGTACATCTGACTCCTGATCTTCCTTGGGTCATTATCTCAGGAGTTGTGGGCCCCGCATTGTGCGGAGTCTGCTTGAGATTCTCCCACTGCCCCGCGCCCCAAGCACTCTTGCTCTCTGAATTATTTTTAAAGACTTTGACAGAGATAGAGCACGTAAGCAGGGGGAGCAGCAGGCTCCCCGCTGGGCAAGGAGCCTGATCTGAGCCAAAGGCAGACACCTAACTGACTGAACCACCCCAGGCGCCCCTAAAATAAATTTTTAAAAATAAAAAAATAAAGCACAAAGAGTCAAAGTAGCTGAACAATGTTACCCACTATTGTGCCAACAGGGGTTTGCCTAAATAAATTTGCTCTACTCGTATGACATGCTTTTCTCTAAGTTAACATAAATGTATTAAGCTAACATTTACATATAAACATTAGTATAGCTCCATATTAAAAGAAATTCCAAGGACTGTATATAAAATACAGTTCTACAGATATAACCTAAATGTTAACATAAATACTGGGTCTTTTTTTTTGACCTGTTAAACTAAAATATAATTAAAAGACTTCTCTTCAAAACTGCTTAATATAAAGACCAATATTTCTAAAATATTTAATATTCAAAGTTTACTCTAGCCTAATGTCAAGAAGAAGGATGTATTAATTGGCAGAACTTACTGTTTCCCACATAAGTTACCTACCCACATACAAAGCACCCTGTTATCAGAATTTTTGGGGGGTAAAACCCAAATGTCTTTTGGAAAAGCTCTAATATGCAGTCAGTTATGAACCACATTGTATACATTCATCAACGCTAAGATCTCCATGTATTTAGTTAATACAATTCAGTTTTCAAGTGATGTCAAGTGACAACTGCTTCAGTGACAGGAGATAATGAAAACAGGATACACCACCCACCCGAAGGATATTCATCTCATTTTGACTACTCTACTTGAAAGGTGGACGAAATTTCGTAGCACAACTCTATTCTTAAAACACACGGGTATTATGAATGAAAATCAACGAGATTTAACAACTGATAATCAATTTATTAAAAAGGCTGATTTAAGCATCTGCAATGGTGACTTCAACCTCAACTCCTGGCTCAATACTGATGGAAGTAATCTGCTTAACAATCTCAGAAGGACTGTGCAAATCAATGAGTCGCTTGTGGATCCTCATCTGAAAACGATCCCAAGTCTTAGAACCTTCACCACAAGGAGTTTTTCTTGTAGTGATTCTCAGAGTCTGCAACAAAAGACAAAGAAAACCAAGCATTTATGGTTTTATGCTTATCCCTAGGACATCTACAAAACCATTACTCTCACTTATTTCACTTGAATACTTCCCACAGCATCATTCCTTTTTTACCTAAATCAACATCAATTGGACAGTATACAAAAGCATGATACCCCACCCGAGAAAAAGCAGCAAAGGGTTCAACAGTTATCTGTGAAGATCAGGTTCTTAACATGTACCGAATTCTACCAACAATTTTTCTTTCGGTTTTTGTTTTTCCCGCCCCTTCGATTTATTTCACCTTGGTAGGCATCCGAACGGGTCCTTTCACTTTGAGATTCTTTTCCTTTGCGCCCCTGATCAAGTCAGCACATACTACAGAAAAATAAAAGCATCTTTCAGTTCGTGCAAAACAGCCCGAAATCGGCGTTAAGAAATTTTAATTGATGCTGGCTCAGAATAGCGTATAAAACTATCATCATTATTCAACACAGTAATTGTCTCCTCATCGCCAACAAGGATTTAAAAGACACACTAACAGTTAAGCATAGATCATTCTTCCTTTGCCTTTAAGTTAAGCAGTTTGTCACTTGACTTCTGAATCAATCTTGTATAACAACAAAGCCAAACTCATTTTTTTTTTTCCTTCCCCAAAGGTCTCACCCTGAAGATATAGTACTGACCCTTTTCCAAAGACTTTACGTTGCGGCTGGTGAGAGTAATTCTAATTCGGTGAATCGCCACCTCCGGTTCCACGGGTGTCTTTCCGGTGTCTTTAAAAGCCTATTATCATACAAATGGAAACAAGAGTGTTTTTTTGTTTAAAACCTAAAAACGACATTAAGATACTTCCTAAGCTGCTCCACCATTTCACGACGCCCGTTACTGGACGGGCGAGGCTCGTACTGCCACCGCTTCCTCCCATCCCGGAATCCGTCCCCAGAAGGGACCTTGTCCCTACGTGTCCCCATCCATGAGGCTCTGGCCCCCGCCTCACCATGACTGCGGCGCGGCTTCCTGACCGACTTGTTCCTCGATGAGAGCGAACAGCGGTGAGTCAGGAGCAGGAGCGGGGCGCACAAACCTCCGCTGTAGCTGCGACCGCGGCTTCCTCAAAGAGGAAGGCGAGAAGCCTGCGTGGCGCTTATATAGCTGCGCTCGTCTGCATCCGGGTCCCGCACGCGTCTTCGCGCTGCCCCGGAAGAGGAATTGCCCTGAGGGCTTTGGAGGCGGCTGCGCGAGCAAGGCGGGAGCACCCGTGGAGTTGGCGGGAAAGGCGTGGCTATGGGCGCCCCCTTTCGGACCGGCGGAGTTAGAGCCCCGCGAGGTGGCGTCCCCGCCAGGGCAGTTACCGTGGTCCTTTGGCCACCTGGAAGAGGTGACAGGGAGACTACGAACTAAAACCTGAGAAACTCCTCTTCCTGGTCCACCTACCCCTGGCCTCTGCAAAGTCAAAACGACTCCTGTGGTTTTTACAGTGCAAATGTTGCTTCCTATACAAACCGAATCACTCGTTCTCTGAGCAGGTGGGTAACTTCTGAGTTTAACTCACGTGGATATTAGGAAAAATGACTGACAACCTGGGCGTGTTGTTTTAAACCTTTTTCATAGCCTGAAACACATTTTCGTGATATTTCGCCTTCTGGCGTCCCCGAGCTGCAGATGCGTCTAATCAGCTTCCAGAAAGCACCTGAAGTTGGGTTCTTTGCCTCTGGGAAAGTGACGGCAAAAATGCCTGGCTGCTGGAATTATCCCGTGCATCCGGAGGCCCATCCTGGAGACCCAGGCCGTCTCCCTAACTCTAAAACATGTTATCTCCTCTCTGTTCGGATAAGGTAATGTCGGATAAGACCCTTTAAGATCTCCGTAATACTGAGTGTATGGGACAAAGTACAGTGGAAAAACCAGGAGCGGTCAACTGACTTGGATAGCCAGGAGAGAGACCATTAAGGAGGACACATATACTTAAAGATGACAGAGTGGTTAAGTAGAACGAAATAGGTAAGACTGGTTTTGGTACAGGGCAGAAGGAAGAGTAAATAACCTCATTATTTTACAGGTGAATTGCTGAGTGCAGAAGAGTTATTTGCTCAGACACACAGAACTGGTGAAGGACAGACCTCTGACCCCTCCCATTAGGGCTTCTTCTTGAGCCTTTCTCTTCTGTTCCTTGAAAGGAAATTATGCTTAAAACTTTTATCAAATAATAGCATGAACTTATTTGTTTGGTGATAATTGGGCATAGCTAATAGCTGGCTTTCTTTGGCTCACAAAAATATGTATACCAGATTTTTCTGCCATTTACCAATTGATTTAAATATTAAAGTTTGTATATTTCTAGTTCAGTTATTCTATAGTGTCAACTGGCTGTAAAAACCATATTAGTAGAATTTGCAACAAAAAATCTGAAAACCTGCATTCTTAGTTTACTAGCTGTAACCTAAATGAGAATTCTTAACTTAGGGCTTTAACTTATTGCTATGGCTTCCAGTAAGAATGCTTGAGAAGTGTGTTTGTGATTTTTTTTTCTTTTAGGAACAAATCTGGTACATCTATTCTTAGGTTTCCCTTCCCCTTCAAGTACTTGAGAAAATGGTGAACAAATTAACTTCCTTGACCTGAGAAAAGAATTTCAGTATAGAAAAAGGCTAAATGTGGCCCAGCATGTATGGGAAAAATTGTTGGTGTGACTAGAACTAAGGAAGCAGCTGGTTGAGATAATAGAAAAATGTAATGAAAGCATTACTATTTTCAAATTTATGTTTAGTCAAGACATTTTGTTGTATTTTTCTCTTGAAAGTTAACTGCTCCTCTGGGCTCCACTTTTTCATTAAGAAAGTAATGTTCTAACACAATGTAAGATATTGGAGAAAAAGTAAAAATTAACAATTTATCCAAAAGAAGAAGAAAAGACAGTATGCTATCCTTAATGCCTTAGACCAATTACTAGATATATATATCCTTTGATGGCTTAATCAAAGCATATGCATATTATAAGATTATAAGTACTTTGCTGTTAAGTAAGTTGGCCTTTGGGAAGGTTATACCCAAATAGATACTTCCTCCAGCAGTGTAATGAAGATTTTGCTGCGAAAAGGTGGAATTAAATATCCATTTCATTTTAAAATTAAAAAAATATTCTTAAGACCATTGCAAACTTTGTGTTTTCAACGTATTTATCCATAGCCTTCCTTTACTGATTTTTGTAGGTCTTTTAAAATGATCTTGTACAAATTCTTACTGTAGGTATTTGTTCCTTTCTGTGGACAGCCATCTACTGGTCTTTTGCTGCAATGACAGTGTCATCCTACTACTTACAAAAGGAAATTAACAGAAGTTAAAAACTACTTAATTCATGGTACATGTTATTAGAAACACAATAAAGGCAAATTTTCCAAAGGAATGTGTCAAGTGTCTATTTAGACACTATTTTATTTGCAGAATTTTTTTTAAAGATTTTATTTTTTATTTATTCGACAGAGATAGAGACAGCCAGTGAGAGAGGGAACACAAGCAGGGGAAGTGGGAGAGGAAGAAGCAGGCTCATAGCAGAAGAGCCTGATGTGGGGCTCGATCCCATAACGCTGGGATCACGCCCTGAGCCAAAGGCAGACACTTAACCGCTGTGCCACCCAGGCACCCCTATTTGCAGAATTTTTTATCTGAATAACTTTGTGCTAAAATAAAGAACAAAGTCTGAAATTTAAGGATAAAACCCAGAAAGAGTTTAAAACTTTCTCTCGTGGTTACCCATGTAGTATTGGTAGGAGGGTGAAATGTGGAGGCAATTCCGTGTGGTTTAGAAGGATTACATGTGGGGACTTAGAACAGTACTGGGTACCTGACAGTAGCCAGCACTGTACTAATATCAATTTGTTTGGTCCTCACATTAACCCTGGAACATAAGTGGTGTTATTTGTATTTTATACATGAGAAAGCTAAGGTTAGGTGGCCTGCCCAAGGTCACAGCAAAAGCTGGTGTTTGAACCTCTGCAGTCTAACTCCAGAGTTTACATGCTTACCCCCTATACTATGGTGTCTTTCACTATATATTAGCTCTTACCATTATCATTAGTAGCTGTACTTACCTGTGAGGTATAAAATCCTATTATGTGATAGAACATAGTATAGCAAGGCTCTCTGTATTTTACTTTAGTTGAGGTTAGAAATTTTATTGAACTACTAATATGTATTCATTGTAAGACTGAATCCTTATTTTTTAACTCATTTTTTCAGTTTGAAGTTCTGTAGATCCTCAATGCCAGTTAACTCTATTTGCTCATTAAAATCGTTTCACTAAAGTGAGCAATGGAACAGAACTAGGGACACAGATCTTTTCATTGAGAATGATTCCTATTTAACTCACATTGGGTTGGTAATTTTTAATCATATTTAACTGCAGAGCTCACAGAATTCTCTGTAGGGGTAGAAACTGAATGTCCTACACACCAGGCCTCATAGTACTTCTTTCCCCCCTTTCTTTCTCCTGTTCCCAGGCCTGCAGGCCTAGAGATTCTAACATTTCTTGAAATGCAATCTGAAAAATTGGTCTACTTCCGTCACATAGTGCCATTTCCTAGTTTTAGCAGATAATCTGCAGAGGACTCCCATGATCACACTTTTGTGATCCTGATATCATGCAGGGGAGCCAGGGATAGATTTACCTATCAATCATTTTCCCCCCTGAGGTTGTGTTTTCATACTGTATAGAATTGGTACAACATTTTAGAAAATACCATTTACCTCCCTTTACGAGAAGATTGGAACCTATGGCTTTCACCACACACTAATTCTGCTGCATTGCTTGTGTGGTGGACAGCCTCAAATATGGCCCCCAGGGATCTCCACCACCTGTTATTCATGCCCCTGTGGAATCTCATCCTCTTGAATGTGGACATGTGTGACTTGCTTTAAACACTAGAATTTGGCAAACGTGCTGGGATGTCACTTCCATGAATAGATTAAATAGGGTTCTATATAAATATAGGTTCTATAGACTCTCTCCCTTGTTAGTTTTGATAAACCAAGCTGCCATATTGGGAGCTGCTATAGGGAGAGGAAATGAGGGTAGCAAGGAAACGAGGGTAGCCCGTGGCCAACAGGCAGCACAAACTGAGGCTTCCAGTCCAACAGCCCCCAAAGAACTGAAATTCTACCAACGACCATGTGACTTTGGAAGCAGATCTCTCCTTGGTCGAGCTTTCCGAGGAGACCTCAGCACTGCCCCCCTTAAGTATTACATCTGAGGTGAGTGCCTCCCAAGGCCTTATGCAACCTGGTCCTGGCTCTGATGGACACGTGTAGGAGAGGCAGCTGTAGTGCAGCAAAGGGGACACTGACAGGAGTTGTGAGGACATGCTTAAGTCCACTGCTAGGTCAGCCACCTCTCAGGAGTCATCCCATCTACATGGGCCTTAGTTTTCTCATTGTAAAAGGAAGGTGCTGGACTATGTGATCTTCCCACTTTGAAAGAATAAACAAATAAAAAATAAAACAAATCCAAGAATATCTCTTCACCACCAACATATCGCCAGACATTCAAGATGGCTTCTGCCTCCTTTGTCCCTCCTTCCTGCTCCCCAATACCAGAGGAGCTAGGTATAGAACCCACAGGGGAGGGGGTTTGAAATAGTAGAGGAGACTCCCCTCTCCCCATTTCAAATCCTTTGATCTCAGGTGGCCATTCATCTGATTTATCCTCAGTACATGACCAAGATGTTATTATTACTAGTGCTAACTCTCACTCGAGAATGCTGCAGTTTGGGGGTGCCTGGGTGGCACAGCAGTTAAGCGTCTGCCTTCGGCTCAGGGCATGATCCCGGCGTTATGGGATCGAGCCACATCAGGCTCCTCTGCTATGAGCCTGCTTCTTCCTCTCCCACTCCCCCTGCTTGTGTTCCCTCTCTCACTGGCTATCTCTATCTCTGTTGAATAAATAAATAAAATCTTAAAAAAAAAAAAGAATGCTGCAGTTTGGATTTTAAATGTTACAGTTTCTTTACTCAAGCATAAGTCTACCTGGTGATAGCAAGGACAAAGCTTTGAATTGGATCAATGTAGGATTTCAAACTGAGTTGGACTGAGTTTTAATAACCTGAAGTTACCGGAAAGTCATTGACTCTTTCTCAGATTTTAATTAAGGGGTGGGAAAAGATGAGTGACACATGCAGTTGAAACCAGAAATTAGAAGAATGTCAACATTTAGAAGATCTGTGTAAGTCCGTGAACCAGTATTTTCCAAGTGACCAATGCATGATACTTCAAAATCATGCATGAGTAGGGGAAAAAGATCCATTCAATGTACAAGAGAGACAAATAGATGTTATTATAGGAGAGTACAGAAAGGCCACTGATATGGTTTCAGAGTCTTATTGTACCTAATCTTTAAGAAACTACCACTTAGTCAGTGTGAGTGCATCCAAGAACAATATCCACAAATACCTGAATAGGTTATTAAAATCCTCACCCTTTTCCAATTTCTAATCTGTACTCACACAGAATTTCTACACATACTTCAACCACAGCAACATATTGTGACAGAAAGAATGCAGAAGCAGATATGAAAATTGAGCTTTCTTCTATTAAGTCAGACATTAACTTCTATTAAGTCAGACATTAAAGAGATTTGCAAAACTATAAAAACAATGAAAATAGTTATTTTTCATAAAATATGTTAACAATGAATGTTTGTTATTTTTAAATAAATTAAAAACTGTTTTTAGATTTCCTCACTTTTAGCCTCTAATATAGTAAATACCAATAGACACAGGGCCACATAAACCAAAGCTCTTTGGGGACTTCAATAATTTTTAAGCAAATAAAGAGTTACTAAGAATGAAAAGTTTGAGAATCACTGTTCTAGAAAATTATAAATTGCTAAAATTTACCCCCAGAACAGAGATATCAAGGCAAATTAATTACCATATAAGAAATTATAGTTTATAGTTACCTCTCAATAAAACATGCATTCTACCAGTTTAAGACACATGTAACCACACTACTGTATAAACTTTCCACAGCATGAAGGAAAGCTTCCAAAATTGTTTCTTTGAGGCCAGTATATTAATACACACACACACACCCCTTAAAAACAATCTCATTTGTAATATGTTTGTCAAGATATTTTTTCCAGAAATGCAAAAGAAGCTCAATATTAAGAAATTTATTCACCATATCAATAGATTTAAAAAACATATGAACACCTACTTAGCTACTGCATAGGCATTTGATAAAATTCTAAATTCATTCCAAAATGAAATCATAAAATTACTGAAAGAAACCAGGGGATAATTAAAAAAAATAATCTCAGAACATGGAGGATCTTTCTTAGCAATCAATTAATTTCTTGATGAGTTCCACCTAGTGGGGTATAAACATATTTTACTATATAATATTTTAAAAATTAGATTTCTGAACATCATTACTCATGTTGTCAGAAAAGTCATTTAAGTATTGGAAAGGTGTGAAGTCCATGGTGGCAGATGCAAGTTTTCCAAAGTCCTAATTTTTGCTTGAAAGCTCAAATTTTATCATTGGCAATTGGCTGTTAATTGTTTTCCTTGAAGTGACAGGCTCACTTTGTTCATTTCTCAGGAGATGTCTAACAAATACACATGTCTGCATTACCACAGTTTGTTTTTCAAGTTTTTTTTTCCAGTAAAATTGATGTTTGATGAAAAAGAGGCTGATTCAGCTTGCAATTCAATCTCACAAGTGCTTTTCCTCAAAACAGACATCATGCCTCAGTAGGCACCAAAACCACTTTATGTCTACTTCCAATTTGAACACACAGAATATTAAAAGGAAAGGATGAAGATTTAGTAAAATTTATCAGTTTTACTGCTTTTTTAGCATTCATCTAAAATTGTGGGGTTTTTTACTCTGAGTGAATTAAGTTTAATTCATATATTTTAGAGCCATTTAGAGTATTTTATTATCTGTGAATAACCTGTTCATATTCTGTATCCATGTTTTCTATTAGGTTATAGGTTTTTATTCAGAGATTTGGTAGGAGCTCTCTGTTATGCAGATTAGCTCTTCACTTGTGATCTGAGTTGAAGATATTATGTTTCAGTTTGTCAGTTGTCTTCTAATTTTGCTAATGATGGTTTTTACCATGCATTTTATTTTTTGTTGTCAAATTAGTTATACTTTTATTCCTTTGGATTTGGGGTCATTTTTGTCTCTCACAACTTCCTTTTTAAAAATCCCCATGGCTTTTCACTGATGCTTCTGAGGTTTCATTGTTTATTTCTTTCATCCTTCTGAGATTTTTCTGATCTAAGATATTAGGTGAATTTAAATTATTTTTTCCAGATGTATTTAGTTGTTTCACTTAAAAAAACTTAAGATTTCTTGATCTCTATTGTAGACATCTTTTATGTAAAATAATTTGTCAACACTCATTTGCTGAACTGTGAATGGTGTATAGCCGTGTGCCATGTGCTATGTACTTCTCCATATGGTTATCTTTATCTTACCCTATCTCTATCTTACCAATGTTGAGACTTAAAGTAGTGGTTGAAATAGAGCCTACTGAGTTGCATTTCTATACACGAATAACGAGACTGAAGAAAGAGAAATTAGGGAATCCATCCCATTTACAATAGCACAAAACCATACGTTACCTTGGAATTAACTTAACCAGAGACGTAAAGGACCTATATGCTAGAAACTATAGATCACTTTTGAAAGATATTGAGGAAGACATAAAAAGATGGAAAAATATTCCATGCTCATGGATTGGAAGAATTAACATAGTTAAAATGTCCATACTACCCAGAGCAATCTACACTTTCAATGCTATCCCGATCAAAATACCGAGGACATTTTTCAAAGAACTGGAACAAATAGTCCTTAAATTTGTATGGAACCAGAAAAGGCCCCGAATCTCCAAGGAACTGTTGAAAAGGAAAAACAAAGCTGGGGGCATCACAATGCCGGATTTCGAGCTGTACTACAAAGCTGTGATCACAAAGACAGCATGGTACTGGCACAAAAACAGACACATCGACCAATGGAACAGAATAGAGAACCCAGAAATGGACCCTCGGCTCTTTGGGCAACTAATCTTTGATAAAGCAGGAAAAAACATCCGGTGGAAAAAAGACAGTCTCTTCAATAAATGGTGCTGGGAAAATTGGACAGCTACATGCAAAAGAATGAAACTTGACCACTCTCTCACACCATACACAAAAATAAACTCCAAATGGATGAAAGACCTCAATGTGAGACAGGAATCCATCAAAATTCTAGAGGAGAACATAGGCAACAACTTCTATGACATCGGCCAGAGCAACCTTTTTCACGACACATCTCCAAAGGCAAGAGAAATAAAAGATAAAATGAACTTATGGGACTTTATCAGGATAAAGAGCTTCTGCACAGCCAAGGAAACAGTCAAAAAAACTAAGAGACAGCCCACGGAATGGGAGAATATATTTGCAAAGGACACCACAGATAAAGGACTGGTATCCAAGATCTACAAAGAACTTCTCAAACTCAATACACGAGAAACAAATAAACAAATCATAAAATGGGCAGAAGATATGAACAGACACTTTTCCAATGAAGACATACAAATGGCTAACAGACACATGAAAAAATGTTCAAAATCATTAGCCATCAGGGAAATTCAAATCAAAACCACACTGAGATACCACCTTACGCCAGTTAGAATGGCAAAGATAGACAAGGCAAGAAACAACAATTGTTGGAGAGGATGTGGAGAAAGGGGATCCCTCCTACATTGTTGGTGGGAATGCAAGTTGGTACAGCCACTCTGGAAAACAGTGTGGAGGTCCCTTAAAAAGTTAAAAATTGAACTACCCTATGACCCAGCCATTGCACTACTGGGTGTTTACCCCAAAGATACAGACGTAGTAAAGAGAAGGGCCATATGCACCCCAATGTTCATAGCTGCATTGTCCACAATAGCCAAATCATGGAAGGAGCCGAGATGCCCTTCAACAGATGACTGGATTAAGAAGCTGTGGTCCATATATACAATGGAATATTACTCAGCTATCAGAAAGAACGAATTCTCAACATTTGCTGCAACATGGACGGCACTGGAGGAGATAATGCTAAGTGAAATAAGTCAAGCAGAGAAAGACAATTATCATATGATTTCTCTCATCTATGGAACATAAGAACTAGGATGATCGGTAGGGGAAGAAAGGGATAAAGAAAAGGGGGGTAATCAGAAGGGGGAATGAAACATGAGAGACTATGGACTATGAGAAACAAACTGAAGACTTCAGAGGGGAGGGGGTGGGGGAATGGGATAGACTGGTGATGGGTAGTAAGGAGGGCACGTATTGCATGGTGCACTGGGTGTTATACGCAACTAATGAAGCATCAAACTTTACATCGGAATCTGGGGATGTACTGTATGGTGATTAACATAATATAATAAAATAAAATTAAAAAAAAATAGAGCCTACTGATGTGCATTATTTTTGTTTTTCATTTTTAATGGCTTTGTTGAGGTATAATTAACATACAGTAAACTGCATGTGTTTATTAATTTTTTTTTAATTTCAAAAATACTCACTTCCTGGCACTATCCACAAAGGAGACCAAGGGGCATTGACAATCCAATAACAATGAACACAACTAATGCCTGTGTTGTGGTGTCTAAATACTATTCCTCACTATAATAATCCCAGGCTCATTGGAGGAATGCCTGATTCTGGATATGGCAGGAATTTACAAAATGAGCTTGGGACAGCTTGTGTCACAAAGCAAGGAAGATTAATGGATTATGTCAGAAGAACAAGGGCCAATATGAAGAGGCTTCCATTAGTTATGTGACAATTTGAGCATCAAAATAATAATGACTAGAATTGATAGACGTTATGTATATAAAAAATAATTAATTTACAGTGATACCAAAAGAGAGAGAGCAAGCAAGTGTGTGTGTGTGTGTGTGTGAGAGAGAGAGAGAGAGAGAGAGAACAAGACCATACAGGCAGAAAAGAGAAAAATAACTCTAAGAACTCACTGGATGCCTAATAATTAACTAAGGCGCTAATGCCTTATTGTGAAAATTAGAAATTAGGAGCAAAAGTTAAACATTTATTTTGATTTTCTTATACATACTGTATTTCCATGAAATAGTTCTATTTTCAAACAGAACTTCAAATAATAAATAGGATAGAAATGATAAAATTAAGATAGCATCATTTTACAATGCTTAATTAAATAATTGAATCAGGCAACATGTAATGGATAGAACCATTACAGGAGAGAAAGGTCAAGGGGAACCTCACAATGGAGAGATTTACTGAACCCCTTGATCCATCTTAGCATCTCTCAAGGTGGATAAAGCATGTGGTTCTCCCGGAGTAAAGTACACAGCACCACATAGGAAGTATTCTTCCTCAAGAAGTTGAATGTGAACTTAGTTAAGGCTCTAAAACTAAATTCCACTTACAAGCAATATGAAGGATAGTAGAAAGAGACACCACAAGGAATCCACAAGGCAAATCTGGCATGTGAGATAGTCTATAGAAAAACTGACCTGTTTCTGAAAATACACAAACAAGGAGGGTGGGCTCTCTAGATTAAAGAATACCTAAAAATAATGTGTACACCTTATTTATATCCTGATTCATAAAACATATTTTTGAGGCAATTAGGGAAATTCAATTGTTGACAGATTACTAGATATTAATAAGGAACTATTATTAATTAAAGGTGATAATGACAATATAGTTATGTAAGAAAACATTAATACTTTTAGAGATGTTTACTAAAGGATGTAGGAATGGAATGACAAGACTTTTGTGTTTGCTTTAAGATACTTCAGCAAAGAAAAAAGTAGGAAAAAAATAACTAAATGAAGCACATTCAGCAAAGCTGTGGTAATTATTAAGTCTGAAAATTGATTATACTGTCTCTCTACTTTTGTATATGTTTGAAAATGTTCATTAAAAAACATTTTGAGATTATTTTAGAAATTAAAGCAAGTAATGATGAGAGCCAAACTAAGGTAAAGATAGTGGGGCAGCTTTGTGTTCCCAAATCCTAGTAAAATGCCTGGTTTTGAACATACTAGAATTCAGAACTACTTTTAATGAGTAAATACATATTTCTTTGTCTAAACTACAAGTTACTTTGGGAAAGAGATGTTCTGTCTTTATAGTTTTTGTATCTTTCACATATCCTGTTCATTTCTTCAACAAATATTAATTGATCACCTACTATGTGTCAGATACTGTTTGAGGGCAGATGCTATTGAAGCCACATTTTCTCTCCTGGAGCTTACATTCATTACATTATGTAGTCAATAAGGATGGATTATTTTTTGGAAAGGCAAGTGAATTAAAAGAATGGTTTCATATCATATTTATGATATTATTTAAAGAAAATAAAAGTTAAGTGGTGTAGAATAGGGAGTGACTGGGGAGTAAGGTGTGACTGTTTCTCCTTAAGATAGAATATTCAAGGTAGAAAACGTTTAAGCTGAATTCCGAGTGATAACAAAGAACTAGCCATTCTTTGAGGCAGGAAGAAGCTTGATATATTACAGGACAGAATGAAAGATGGTGTGTCTAGGCATGGTAGATGTGGGAGAAGGGTGAAAGGTGAAGTCTGAGAGGTAGTCAAGGCCCAGATCATGTTGGATCTCTTAGGTTATGACAAGGGGTTTAGGTTTCATTATGCAGGAATGGGAAGGCAATGTAAATTTTTACATTGATGTAATTTAGGTTTTTAAAACCTAAACGAAGCTGCTGCATAGGGAACTGACAACAGGAATGCGAGATATTAGGAAGCTTATACAATTGTCCAGAGAAGAGATATTAGTGGTTTGGACTGGGCCTTAGCAATATAGATGATGAGAAGTCATTGAATTTGGGATGTATTTTGAAGTAGACATGATTAGGTTTGGAAGATGGCGGAGAAAAAGAATTAAGACAACTTCTAATTCTTGGCTAGCAAATAGGTGCATTTTGAAAACCTTAACTGAGCTAAAGGAGACTTGGAAAACAGTGGGAAATAATCACTTCGTTTTGATCAAGTTAAGTTTATATTGTTAACAGTAAATGAAGACATGGAGGAGGCAGTAGGATCTTGCTCTGAGCTCAAAAAAGAGATCAAGGCTGGAAATGTAAATTGGAGGCATTACTGCAGAGATGATCATGGTACTGGATAAATCATGCAAGGAGAGTGCAAACAAAAGAGAAGAGGGCTCAGGCCAAAGCCCTGGACACTCAGCATTTAGAATAAGACCAAGGAAAAGGAATCTGTGAAGTAGGAGAAAAATAGAATAATGAAATCAAGAGAAGAAAGTAGAGTATTTCAAAAAGCAATGCTCAAACTGTGTTAGTGTTTCTTGGAGATCAAGTAGGAATAGAGAGAGAATCCAAAAATCAATCAATGTATTTATTACATTATATCACTAGAATAAAGGACAAAACCACATGATCATTTCAACAGACGTGGAAGAAAAATATGACAAAGTTCAACATACCTTAATGATAAGAACACTCAACAAACTAGGACTAGAGTGTAACTTACTCAACATAATAAAGGACTTACATGGAAAACCCACAACCAACATCCTGCCTAATGGTGACAGACAAGCAAGATTGCAGGATACAAGATTAATATATGAAAATCAATTGTATTTCTAAACTGAAGCAATAAATAATCCAAAAATGAAACTTAAAAAAAAGATTCCATTTCTAATAGTATCAAAAAGGATAAAATATTTTGGAATAAATTTAACAAAAGAAGTAAAAAACTTATAATCTGAAAATTATAAAACATTGTTGAAAGAAATTAAAGAAAACCTAAGTAAGTGTAAATACATCCCATGTTCATGAGTTGGAACACTTAATATTGTTAAGACATCACTACCTCTCAAATACAAAATCAGTGCAATCCCTATTAAAATCCCAGTTGGCTTCTTTGCAGAAATTGTCAAGCTGATCCTGATACTCTCATTGAAATTTGAAAACAATCCTGAAAAAGCAAAACAAAGTTGGGAGACTCACCCTTCTTGATTTAAAAACTTGCTACAATGCTATAGTAATCAAGACAGTGTAGTACTGGCATAAGGACTGACATATAACCCAAAGGAATATAATTGAGAATCTGGAAATAAGCTCTCACATTATAGACAACTAAATTTTGAAAAGGTGCCAAGACAATTCAGTGGGGAGAAGGAATAATCTTTTAACAAATGGTGGAAACATCTGGGTACTCATAAGCAAAAGAATGAAATTGGACCCCTACTCATATACAAAAATTAATTCAAAATTTATCTAAGCCTAAAATGTAAGAGATAAAACTTTAAAACTCTTAGAAGAAAACATAAATCTTTGTGACCCTGAATTTGACAGTGGTTTCAGAGCTGTGACAGCAAATGCATATTCAACAAGAGAAAAAAGGATAAATTAGACTTCATCAAAATTAAACACTCTTGTACAGCAAAGGATACTATCAGAAAGTGAAAAGAAAATAATTGCAAATCATATATCTGATAAGGGGTGTATATATAGAATACATAAAGAACTCTTACAATTCAAAAATAAAAGACAAATAACCCAATTGAAATATGAGCCAAGAATCTGAATAGAAAATTCTTGAAGATACACAAATGGCCAGTAAAAATATAAAAAGATGCTCAACATACTTAGCCATCAATGAAATGAAGACATAAGAATTAAGAAGACAGTGGATAACAAGTATTGGTGAAGATGTGGAGAAATCAGGGGCCCTCTTACACTGCTGGTGGGAATGTAAGATGATTCATCTGCTTTGGAGGACAGTTTGTCAGTTCCTCAAAAGGTTATTTACTATCTGACTTAGCAATTACACTCCTGAATATATACCCTAGATAAATAAAAACATATCCATGCAAAAACTTGCATGTGAGCTGGATTATTCTTAAGAGCCAATGAGTGGAAACAACTGATGAACAGATACATAAAATGGTGTGTGTGTGTATAATGTTATTTTAATATAATATAGAGTAGTATATGTATAATACATATAATGTTATTTGGCAATAAAATGGAATTAAGTACTGTTACATATTACAAAGGAATTAACCTTGAAAACATGAGGCCAAATGAAGGAACCCAGTCAAAAAGACCACATTGTATATGATTCCACTTACATGAAATATCAAGACTAAGCAAGTTAGAAGAGATAGAAAGTAGATTAGTGTTCACCTAAGGGCTGGGAGGGGAAGGAAAGTGGAGTGACTTCTAATGGGTTTACAGATTTTCTGGGGATGATGAAAATATTCTCGCATTGATTATGAGGATGGTTGTACAACAATGAATATGCTAAAAACCATTTAATTGTGTACTTTAAAAAGATGAATTGTATATGTGAATTATATCTTAATAAGGCTGTTTTTAAAAAACGAGATAGAGAATGGACCATTGATTTCACAAAGTGGAAGCAGTGGAGTGACCTTGATATGAGATATTTTAAGGCAGTATTAGTGTGGCTTGAAGTTGGGACCAGTCTTTGAAAAACTTTTACTTTAAATGGAAGCATGTGGGTACATAAGCCATTTGTTTCATTTTATCATATTTTTTTACTTCTTAATTTTTTATTGTGATAAAAAACATAAAATTTGCCACTTAAAGCATTAAGTGTACAATTCAGTAGTGTTACATGTATTCACATTGTTAGGAACGGATCTCCAGAACTTTTTCATCTTGAAAATTTGAAACTCTGTACTTATTAACAAGCCCTCTTTTCCTCCTTTCCCAGCCCCTGTTAATCACATTCTAATTTCTGTTTCTATGAATTTGACTATTTGAGTTACCTCATGCACGTGGAGTTGTACAGTATTCATCTTTTTATGACTGGCTGCTTCACTTCACATAATGCTCTTAAACTTCATCATTGTTGTAGCATTTTGCCAGATTTCCTTCCTTTTTAAGGATAATGAATAATATTCCACTGCATATATATACCACATTTTATTTACATGTTTATCCATTTATCTGTTTATGGACTTTTGGGCTGTTTCCACCTCTTGGCTATTGTGACTAATGGTGCAATGAACATGGTTGTGCAGATATGTCTTTGAGACCATCCTTTCAGTTCTTTTGGACATATACCCAGAAGTGGGATTGCTGGATTGTAAGTTACTTCTACTTTTAGAATTTTGAGGATCCTCCATACTGTTTTGCATAGAGCCTGCACCATTTTGCAATCCTATCAGCAGTGCACTAGGGTTCTAATTTCTCCACATCCTCAACCTTTGTTATTTTGTTATTTATTTTTTTGATAATGGCCAGCCTAATGGGTGTTAGGCAATATCTCATTTTGATTTTTGGTTTGTATTTCTCTGATGATTAGTGACAATGAGCATCTTTTCATATGCTTTTGGCCATCTGTATGTCTTCTTTGGGGGAAATGTCTATCTAAGCCCTCTGTCCAAATCAGCTTATTTGATTTTAGTCATTGAGTTGTATGAGTTTGTTACATATTTTGCATATTAACCCATTGTCAGATATATGATTCGTAAGTATTTTCTCCCATTCTGTAGGTTGTCTTTTCACTCTGTTTCCTTTGATGTGCAAATATTTTTAAGTTTGATGTAGTCTCATTTGTCCATTTTTACTTTTGTTGCCTGTGCCTTTGGTGTCATATCCAAGAAATCATTGCCAAGTCCAATATCATGAAGCTTTTCTGCTCCTTGTTTTATAGTTCCAGGTCTTATGTTTAGGTCCTAATCCATTTTCAGTTAATATTTGCATAAGAGTAAGATAAGAGTCTAACTTCATTCTTTTTCATATCCAGTTTGCTCAGAACCATTTGTTGAAGAGATTGTTCTTTTCTCATCAAGTGGTCTTGGCACTCTTGTCAAACATCATTTGACCGTATATGTGAGGGTTTATTTCTGGGCTCTCTATTTTATTCTTTTGCTCTATTTGTCTATCTATCCCATTAGCACACTGTGGATTACTGTGGCTTTGTAATACATTTTGAATCAGGAAGTTGTGAGGCCTTCAACTTTGTTCTGCTTTAATCAAAATTGTTTGGGTTATTTGGGGTCCCTTGAAATTCCATATGAATTTTAGGAAGAATTTTTCTATTTCTGAAAATTGTCATTGGGATTTTGATAGGGATTGTGTTGATTTGTAGGTTGATTTGGGTAGTATGGACAGTCTTAAAAATATTAAAGTCTTCTGATTAATGAACATAAGATGTCTTTCCACTTATTTATTCCTAATTTCTTTCAGCAATATTTTGTCATTTTTCAGTGTACAAGTCTTTCACCTCCTTGGTGAGATTTATTCCTAACTATTTTCTTCTTTTTGATACTATTGTAAACTGGAATTGTTTTCTTAATTTCCTTTCCATATTTTTCATTGTTAATGTATACACATGCAAGTGATTTTAGTGGCCATTTATTTTTAAATAAGTATTTACATTATAAAGAATACTTTGAAATTGGAAAATAAGAAAAGCTTTAAAAAAAAAAAAAGACACATCCACGGTTCCACAGCCAGCCCCAGACAAACAAAAACTTCATTCTTTTTCTACATGTTTTGAAAACAATTTGTTTATTTAAAAAAGTTAACCCAACTGATAATTTTGGATCCTGCTCCATTCACTTAACAAGGTAGTATAGCCAATTCTATGTTGCTATAATCACCGTAACATTTTTAAATCAACTGTTGTATTGCAATTTATTTAACCATTTTGGACATTTACCTTGTTTCAAATTTTGCTCAAAATAAATGGCTCTTAGTGAATGTTTTGTTAGTTAAAATACTTATTTTGTAGCATTTTCTAGGATGGAGTTCCTGAAGCATAATTACTGAATCAGTGAATAAAAATATTTTTGAGGTTCTCAATGTCTGTTGCCCAACTCCAAGGGCTTTCCAAACTTTCAGTATTCTCTACTGTCACCAGCAACGTATGGAAGATTCTGTTTTACCGCAGCTTCATTAGCATTAAGAATTTTGTGTGCTGTCCATTTTTAAAACATCCTATTTTCCATTTTCATATCTTAAGGACTTGTGAGATTAACATTTTCCTATTTTTCATATTTGTCTCCTAAATGTGTTTTTCTTTCTGTGAATAGACTTTTCAAGATTTGTACATTTCTTTATTAGAGCATGGTGATATTTTTGTTTGTATGTGTTTGTTATAGAAAAAGTATTAACCTGTTGTCAGTCACATTTTGAATAAATATTTTTCTCAGCTCATTGTCTGCATTTTATTTATTTTACTTTAATATCCAGAAGTTATCATTTTTATGTAATTAAATGTGGCGATATCTATAGTTTTTACAATTGCTTGTAGAAAAGTTTAGAAATTGCTTCCTCCTTCGAATTTGTATTAACTTTTCAATTCTGTCTTCCTCCAGTCTTACAGATGCTCTCTGATCCATCTGGAAATGATTTTGGTGTGTGGTATGTTAAGTATTTATTTAAAAAAATATATAGTTTTAGTAAAGCTATCAGTGGTAGGCTAAAAGCTCCTCGAAAACAGGAAGCACGACTTACTCACTCTTTGGTTTCCTCCACTTTTCCAGACAGAAGACTCAGTAAACACAACCTCTGTTTCCTCTGGCTGCAGCAGCCAAGCTAGTCAGGAAAGATGGGCTCCCCCCTCCTTCCCTCTGCTCACAGACACTAACTGCTTGTCCCCTTGCTGATGTCATGACAGCGCCCCAGGGGCTGCTGCCTCTGTCATCCCTTGCCCACATCTACCTTCGCAGAATCAGGGAAAAGCCTACCCCAGCTGTTAGCCAGCAGCGCCCCCTGGCGCCTCTTTTTATTTTAATTGTTCTGATTTCAATTGTTCATACAACCGTCCACCCTACCCACTGGTAATTTTTCCTGGAAGACACCTCAAAAGATCTTTCTCAGCCCCTAAGGTAACCTAACCTACTTGCCCTGATAGGCTTTTCACGGTAAATTTCTTTTCTATTTGAACAAACTCCTCCTCAGTTAAGGAGATGCATTATTTCCTGGTTGTCTTTTTATCTTTTTTGATACGGAGAGGTGGAGGGATTGTGGGTGGAGGCCAGCTATTAGCCCCAGCTTCTTGATGATCTCTTCCATGAAGTCTTTGAGGCTTTGTACAAAATCCCAGCCTGGCCCTCCCCCCTGCCTTCACCAATGCCTGCACTTGTGAGTTCCAACTGCAGGTCTAACTCTGGGATCTCGTTAAAGAGTTAAAAAAAAAAAAACCCAAAAACCAACTCTTTAAAATTGAATTTTTGTTGCCTAAGGAGCAATCCGTAAAATAAGGAGGTGGGGAGGATACAAATAAATGAAATCTAAAAGTAGTCCTCAAATCTAATTAAAGCCAATACTGGATAACAGACCTGTTAGAAAAATAAACTGTTTAATGTTTCTCCATCATTGTCTTTTTTTTTTTTTTGAGATTTTATTTACTTATTTGACAGACAGAGAGACAACCAGCGAGAGAGGGAACACAAGCATGGGGAGTGGGAGAGGAAGAAGCAGGCTCCCAGCGGAGGAGCCTGATGCGGGGCTGGATCCCAGAACTCCAGGATCGCGCCCTGAGCTGAAGGCAGACGCTTAAGGATTGAGCCACCCAGGCTCCCCCATCATTTTCTTTCTTACACCCTAGTCAGGGTGCTAAGGAGTCCCAGAATGGCCAAAATATGGACAGCAAGAAATCCAGAAGACAGATCCTGAACAATTCACAAATTACATACTCAAGCCTGAAGTCGACTCTATCACAGAAACAGAATTGTCCTTGTGATGGGTAATTCTAGCTCAAGTTAACAGCAGGAAATTCTGAAAGAATTATGGAAAGATACACTTCAGTAGACAATGAGTTATATGATCTACCTATAATAGACTAGTGTGACCCTGTCGTAACATTTGTTTGAGAAATAGGGGAGAAAACAGGTTATTTTCTTGTCTTTTTTTCCCAATGGTTTATTCTTCAGATTATGGCAGAATCACAATTTCTTAAGGACTTCAGTAAAGATTACTCAATGGTTGACAAATTTTTGGTCAGACTGACTGTACAGTATGTTCTAATATGATTCACTGTTCCTGAAAGGGGGAAAATCTACTTCCAGTTCTGAAGTCAGGGAAATTCTGTAACTTGACTCCTCTGTAAGGGGACTTGCTTCTGGCATTGGCTGCCATTATTCTGTCAAGTTTCTCTCTACTTTCCCTTTAAATTTCTTCTGGCTGTACTCTATTATTCCATAGACCTTTAGGTTTTCCCTCTTTGTAATTTGATGCCCTATTCAGCAGTGTTCAGGAAGCTGTCTTGCTTTACTTTAGTCTGCTGCTTCTGCTTTCCTTAGCTGAATGGGAGGCTTGTTCCTTCTTTTAGGCTTTTCCCCTTTTGAGGGAGCCTGTATTATTTCATCATGCTATTATAAAAAAAAAAGTATGGATTTCACATAGTGAGTTGATTCACATGTATCAAGGTAATCAAAGAGAATTTTTAGCTTAGTTACTTTAATTTTGTTTCTTAAAATCCATTTCAGAGAAAAAGCATGTTAAAATATTTCCCTATCATCCACCTTTTCCTGAGACACACCCACAGACTTATTTTCTTTTTCTTTCTCAAATTTAGTTTTACTTTTCATCAGTTATACATGAACATCAGTTAAAGAGTCAAACAGTTGCACTGGAATTATCACAAAAAAATTTTTTTAAAAGGCCTCTAAGACGTCACACCAACTCTTATAGTCTTGCAACCATTCTCTTTTCTTTTTTTTTTTTTTTAACAATTTTTTATTATGTTAGTCACCATATAGTACATCCTTAGTTTTTGATGTAGTGTTCCATTATTCATTGTTTGCGTATAACACCCAGTGCTCCATGCAATATGTGCCCTCCTTAATACCCATCACTGGCCTATCCCAATCCCCCACCCCCCTCCCCTCTGAAGCCCTCAGTTTGTTTCCCAGAGTCCATAGTCTCTCATGGTTTATTCCCCCTTCTGTTTACCCCCCCTTCTTCTTCCCTTTCTTTGCCTACCATTCTTCCTACTTCTTATATTCCATAAATGAGTGAAACCATATGATAATTGTCTTTCTCTGCTTGACTTATTTCACTTAGCATAATCTCCTCCGGTCCCGTCCATGTTGCTGCACATGTTGGGTAATCGTTCTTTCTGATGGCTGAGTAATATTCCATTGTATATATGGACCACATCTTCTTAATCCAGTCATCTGTTGAAGGGCATCTCGGCTCCTTCCACGATTTAGCTGTTGTGGACAATGCTGCTATGAACATTGGGGTGCATATGGCCCTCCTCTTCACTACATCTGTACCTTTGGGGTAAATACCCAAGAGTGCAATTGCTGGATCATAGAGTAGCTCTATTTTTAACTTTTTAAGTGACCTCCACACTGTTTTCCAAAGTCGCTGTACCAATTTGCATTCCCACCAACAATGCAAGAGGGATCCCCTTTCTCCACATCCTTTCCAACATTTGTTTTTTCTCTTGTCCATTTTTGCCATTCTAACCAGTGTAAGGTGGTATCTCAATGTGGTTTTGATTTGAATTTCCCTGATGGCTTATGATTTTGAACATTTTTTCATGTCTGTTAGCTATTTGTATGTCTTCATTGGAAAAGTATCTGTTCATATCTTCTGCCCATTTTTTGATTTGATTATTTGTTTCTTGTGTATTGAGTTAGAGAATTTCTTTGTAGATCTTGGATACCAGTCTTTTATCTGTAGTGTCATTTGCAAATATCTTCTCCCATTCTGTGGGCTGCCTCTTAGGGTTTTTTTTTGACTGTTTCCTTGGCTGTGCAGAAGCTTTTTATCTTGGTGAAGTCCCACAAGGTCATTTTTTCTTTTGTTTCTCTTGCCTTTGGAGATGTGTCATGAAAAAAGTTGCTGTGGCCGATGTCAAAGAGGTTACAGCCTAAGTTCTCCTCTAGGATTTTGATGGATTGCTGTCTCACATTGAGGTCTTTCATCCATTTGGAGTTTATTTTTGTGTATGGTGTGAGAGAGTGGTCAAGTTTCATTCTTTGCATATAGCTATCCAATTATCCCAGCACCACCTATTGAAGAGACTTTTTTCCACTGGATGTTTTTTCCTGCTTTGTCAAAGATTAGTTGCCCATAGAGCTGAGGGTCCATTTCTGAGGTCTCTATTCTGTTCCATTGGTCTATGTGTCTGTTTTTGTGCCAGTACCATGCTGTCTTGATGATCACAGCTTTGTAGTATAGCTTGAAATCTGGCATTGTGATGCCCCCAGGTTTGTTTTTCCTTTTCAACAATTCCTTGGCGATTCAGGGCCTTTTCTGGTTCCACACAAATTTAAGGGCTGTTTGTTCCAGCTCTTTGAAAAATGTCATTGGTATTTTGATCGGGATGGCGTTGAAAGTGTAGATTGCTCTAGGTAGCATAGACATTTTAACTATGTTTATTCTTCTGATCCATGAGCATGGAATGTTTTTCCATCTTTTTGTGTCTTCTTCAATGTCTTTCAAGAGTGATCTGTAGTTTCTAGAATATAGATCCTTTACCTCTCTGGTTAATTCCAAGATATCATATGATTTTTGGTGCTATTGTAAATGGAATTGATTCCCAAATTTCTCTTTCTTCAGTCTCATTGTTCGTGTATAAAAATGCAACTGATTTCTGAGCATTGATTTTGTATCCCGCCACATTACCGAATTGCTCTAGTAATCTAGTAATTGTTCTAGTAATTTGGGGGTGGAGTCTTTTAGGTTTTCCGTATAGAGTATCATGTCATCTGCAAAGAGGAAACAGTTTGACTTCTTCTTTGCCGATTTGAATACCTTTTATCCCTTTTTGTTGTCTGATTGCTGTTGCAAGGACTTCTAGTACTATGTTGAATAATAATGGAGAGAGTGGGCATCCTTGTCGTGTTCCTGATCTTAAGGGAAAGGCTTTCAGCTTTTCCCCATTGAGAATGATATTCGCTGTAGGCTCTTCATAGATGGTTTTTATGAAATTGAGGAATGTACCCTCTATCCCTACACTCTGAAGGGTTTTAATCAGGAAAGGATGTTGTATTTCATCAAATGCTTTTTCTTGCAACCATTTTCAACTCCCTTTTGCTATTGGTTTTAGTATCTGTGTCTGTGCCTGGAAGTAGTGTACTTATGAGGACATTTCTTGATTTTTTTTTCCCCTTAGTTTTAGGAATTACATATTGACTTCTGTCTTCAGAAGATTAGGATTTAGTTTTTTTTCCCCACTCCTATCTCCAGTACCTATAGTCAAAATACCTCTCCACTGGTCCTTCCTTCATTGTTATGATTTTGGTTAGGTCAACGTACAATGTTGCATTATTAGAGCTACATAAGGCTATTTTGAACTGAACCATTTATTATTCCATATTTGCTTTTCTTGTATTGCCCAAATATTTGTGTCCCTTGAAGTTAATAAATTTTTTGTTTCATTTGCTTTGTTTGCTCTGTCCTCATCAGTTAACCCCAAACTCTCCTCAAATTGTGGAAATGTTCTTGCAATGTACTTAAACACAGATTTTCATTAGTTTCATCTTCTTGAGTCTTCAGTCTGCTCTAATCTGTGTCACTGCATGATTGACAGCTTGTGATCTTCAGTCACCACCATCTTTGGTGATTCCCTTTGTCTCTCTATTGAGCTGTAACTATTTCTTGGATCCCATATTTTCTTCTTTTTTGGTTTATACTTTTGCTTTGGTGGAATACCTCCTCAAGTAGTTATCCCAAGAAAGAGTACACAGGAGTAAATTTTTGAGATCTTGCATGCCTGGAAAATATTTCAGTCAGATGCACATTCACTCATAGTTTGGCTGGGTATAGAATTCTAAGTTGGAAATGGTTTTCCCTTAGAAGTTTGGAGGTGGCAGCCTCTATTGTATTTTAGGATCCTTGTCTTTTGTATGTGATTTTTTGGGGGGAAGCTTTTAAGACTTTCTCATTGTCCCTACCGTTCTAAAATTTTATGGTAATATACCTTCGTGTACTTTGTTTTCATTTGTTGTCTGGGCAATCAATCCTGCATCTTTTCAGTCTGGAAACTTTTGTTTCCTAAACTGTCTGTCGATAATCTTCTCCTGTTTTCCATATTTTCTTTTCTTGGAATGTCTATTATTTGGATATTAGACTTTCCTGACTAACCCTCCATTGTCTTGTCTTTCTATTTTTAATCTGTTTTTCTCTATTTTCTGAAAGATTTACTTATCTTTATGTATCCATTTTTCTAGTGAATTTTTCATTTATGTTAACATAGCTTTGACTTCCAAGAGCTCTTTACTATTTTCCAGGGTTTAAGAAAAAAAACACCTATTTTTTTCATGTTGCTAATAGCTCCTTATATATATATATGTCTTTGAGGATAGTTAAGGTTTTTTTGATCTTACTCTTTCATATTCAAGACTTTCTTTAAAAATAAGCTAAGCTTCAAAAAAAAAAAGTAAGCTGAACTCTCTGCTCCTATTTAATAAAAAGGGCACCAAAAAGCTCACTGGTAACCCTGTACATGTGGATGGACCATTAAGAATGAAAGCCTCACTGTAGATTATTCTCCACTGTTGGATTATTTGTATTTCTTGGACTATTCACATTTCTTTGCCTACAGAGTATTAGCTCAGTTGCCAGATTCTGTGAACTTAAACAACCAATGCTAAGACCTTTGGGCATTCTATGCTACAACTCAAATTGTATCTCCGTTTCTTCTGCTGGCTCAGGATTAAGCTTTCTGGAGCATTCTGAACTTACCAGTTTCCAAGATTTTGTTTCTATAATTTGCTCTCTCATTCTCTTTGCCCTTATGAATTAATGCTTTCAAAAATTCATCAACTGTCAATATGGAGCTCTTGGAAGGAGAAGAGAGAGATAAATGAATATGTTTTGCCCTTTATCATTCATTGGAAGTTCCAAAATTTTCAGGATGGTCAGGTAATTTTAAATTTTAGAAATGTATTTAATATACCAATAATGAAATCTGTACCCACAAAATCTTAAATTAAATGTAGTATTGCATGACCTCTTCAACTAGAATATAATATCAAATCCTGGGTCTGTGTTTGTGCCTGGGCTTTCTCATGCTGTGCCTGCCATAGTGCTGAGGATATATTGGATGATGAAATATAGCCTTGCTGAATATGTGAATACATGGATGAGAATGATTTTTATGATCAGATTTATGTGTAGGAAAGGAATAAGTATAGACTATAACCATTTTCTTTTTTCAGGCTTGGGCACCATATACTTCTCAGATATCTTTTCTTTTCCTTTTAAAAATCATCCTCAACTGCACTATTCTACTATTTGTACGAAGTAATGCCTTAAATAGTAATTTTCTTGGTTGATTTTTATGAATTAGGTAAAACAAATTGTTTAAACATTTGAAATAATGAAGCTAGAGTAGGGTATTCCCTGCGCTTACCACCATCCTAGGTGCTGGAGTGAAATGTTAAAGGACATGGGTTCTGACCCTTCCTTCAGCAGTATGACCCTAGGTAAGTTCTTAATCTGTGTCTGTCTCCTCAATATTTAATAAAGAAATAGCAGTAAATATAGGAAATAATAATTGTAAATATGTTAAAGAGTAGTTGTGAGGATTTAATTTGATATCTATGTAAGACACTTTACAGTTCCTGGTACATAATGCTCTCAATAGACTTTAGCTGTGATGTTGATGATTTCTCTAAGCAATAAAGATAGCAATTACAGGAGTGATGGGTGCTGTGGAGATGCAGAGTGTGATGGGAATGTTTATCGGAGGATGTAACTTAACCTGGGTGAGCTTTATTTAGTCTTTTTCCTTCAGAGGCCATGGCCCTTGCAGCTGCTCTCTGCTTTGAATCTGAGAAAGGTCAGAAAGAAGTGAATTTCCTGGCAAACTTAAAAGCATGTTTACCATAATTTTATTGGCTCAAGGGAAGCTGGATGAAGGGAGCATTTAGGTGAGAGGATTCAAGGTGGTTTAAGGCAAACTTGTACAGATTGAGGTTTGACTTTATTTTTAAATATTGTTACTATTGTTACTAAATGGTACTGTTTTTAAATAGACAATGCATTCATATGGTTCAAATAGAAATTAATAGAAGGGATATGCAGCAAAAGCTCTCATTACCATTCCTGCTCCATCCATCTCTTTTCCTACCACAGGTAATAATTTTTATTTTGTTTTTCCTTCTAGAGTTCTTCTACAAATACAAAGAAACATGAATATATATTCTTATTTTCCTTCATTCTTTCACAAAAGGAAGTATAGCGTGGCATACTGCTTTTGTTATTGTCTTACACCTTGCTTTGAATTTAAAAATACACTATGCAGATTTCTCAGTAACAGTAAAACATTTATTCTTTTTGTTTACATGCAGAGTGTTTTAGTATATGGTTGTATCATAATCTAACCAGTTCTTATTGAAAGGTACTGGACTTGCTTCTAATCTTTTGCTATTACATAAAAGGCTGCAATGAATAAGCTTGTTCATATATCTGTGGGTGTATCAATAGAATACACTTCCAGAAGTAGGATTACTGAATCACAGGGGAAATGATTTTGTAATCTTTTTTTTTAAGATTTTATTTATTTATTCGACAGAGATAGAGACAGCCAGCGAGAGAGGGAACACAAGCAGGGAGTGGGAGAGGAAGAAGCAGGCTCATAGCAGAGGAGCCTGATGTGGGGCTCGATCCCATAACGCCGGGATCACGCCCTGAGCCGAAGGTAGACGCTTAACTGCTGTGCCACCCAGGTGCCCCTGATTTTGTAATCTTAATAGATGTAACCAAATTACTTTCCATAAAGTTTATTACAATTGTACTTCCACTAGCAATATCTAAGAGGACCTAGTTCCCCATGCCTCAGCAATGATATTTGCCAATTTTTTATGTTTTGGTGATCTATTTTCAATTTCTATAATGGAAAATGGCATCTCAGAGTAGCTTTAATTAGGAATTCTCAAAAATTTAAGGACTATTCATGTTTCTATTTCTGTGAACTCATTGTTCATCCTTTGTTTTTTTTTTCCTTATCAAATTCTAAGAGATTTTTTTATGTTAAGGAGATTAGCTCTTTGCTGTGATTTGAAATACAAATACTTTCCCCCCAGTTTGTTATTTCTCTTTTGACCTTATCTATATTGTTAATTTTTTCCCATGTAGATATGTTCCTTCTTTTTGTAGTTGAGAATACCAATTATTCCTTTCATGGCTTTGGAAAGACTTTCCCATTCTAATGTTATAAAGGAATTTATTCTCCACCCCCCACCCCCAGTAGTTCACATTAGTTCATTTTTTATTCTTAAATCTTTGACTCATTGAGAATATATCCATATGTTGTGAGATTTAGACCTAATTTTAGTTCCAGTTGGCCACATAGGTGTCCCAACATAATTTCTTTGAAAAGTCCATCTTTTCTCCACAGATTTAAGAAACCATCTTTATTGTATACCAAATTCCCATATGCATTTGAGTCTTTTTCTGGACATTCTTTCTCTTTGAATGGTCTGTGTATTCATATGTCATACCACAATATTTTTATTACTTAGATTTTATACTACATATTAATGTTTAATGGTGTTAGTGCTTCCTTATTGCTTATCTCTTTCTGGATTTTTCTGGTTCTTTTTGTTTTTTTATTTTTCATATGAATTTTAGAGTCAGCTTGTCTGATTTCCAGTTGGACATACACACACACATATATTAAAAATTGGAATCATTTTGAAATTATAAGTTAATTTAGGAAGAATAACCACCTTCGTAGTAAGTCTTCATTTTGTTGGATGCCTCTTATGTTAGGTGTTTTAAAGTCTTCCCCATAAAGATTTTGCACATTTTTATTAAACTTACACCTACATTTTTTCTCTTTATTTTAATTGTTTTATTTTGAAAGAATTCTAAACTTATAGAAAAGTTGCAAGAATGACACAGAAGTCTCCCAAATTCTCTTCAACCAAGATTCCCCCAATTGTTAAATTTGACCACATTTACCTTATCATTCTCTTTATTCTGAACCAGTTAACCAATTGAGAGTAAGTTACAGATATGGACACCTCATTACCCTTTTGATATTTCAGTGAGTGTTTCTTAAAAACAAGAACACACTCCAACATAACTGCAGTATAACTATGGAAATCAAGAAATTGATATAATCTAGAGACTCCATTCAAATTTTGCCAGTTGTCCTAATAATGTCCTTTATGGGACCATGATCCAATTCAAGATTATGTGTTATATAGGATTGTCATGTCCTTTTCAGTCTTTCCTTGATAGTTTTGAACTACACCGGCCAGATTGGGTTTGTATGTTGTTCCCTCATTTTGAATCAGGTTATATATCTTCCTCAGGAATATCACAGAAATGGTGCAATGTTTTTTTCGGTGCACCGTATCAGGAGGCACATGATGTCAATTTATCCCATTGCTGGTGATATTGACTTGATTAAAATAGCTTATATCTATCTACATCACTTGCAAAATAATGTCAGCAAGTCTTCTCCACTGTAAGGATAATAATAAGTATTTTATACTTATTAGCAATTTTGTTGTAAGGTAGCACTTTACTTCTCCCTTATTTAGTTAATTATTCATGTTAGTATGAATCCTATTTCATTTACTATGATTATTTGTTCCTACTTTACTTGCTCTTATTATTTTAACGCTCAAAGAGTCTTAGGTTTGGCCAGTGGAGACCTGACCTGTGTCCTTTTGACATGTCCTTCTCATTCCTGGAGCACTTTCTTATTTGGGTCATAAGATGTTCTAGGTCCATTTTGTGTTTTCCTGCTCTGGAATTATTTTTTTTCTAAGTCATTTTTTTCTAAGAAGCCGTGGCTCCCTTCTATTGTGAATAATCAAGAATTTAGAAACTAAAAACTTAGAATTCACAAAATAAGATCTGATGCTAATGTCTGTTTCACAAAACATCATTATTTTAGACCCTCTCAAAGACAGAGCTAGGAAATACATGTATGTGCATATACACATACACACACACACATTTATGTCTGTTTTTGTATCTATCTGTATCTCTCTAGCCATCTATCGCTATTAAAAACTGTGAGTTCATACTGATACCTCCTATTTCAATCTAACAGAATACAATTTGTTATAGACTTCCTCCTTTCTGTATTTATAGCCCAACAGTTGCAAAATATGGTTCCCATTATCTTCAATATGTTTACTTCTTCAGCCCACAGTATACAACTAATATCCCTTCCACACTGGCCAAATAGCCCATCTTCTGGCTCTAGTATCGCCAACCAAGCAGGCCATGGATGTGTCAGGAAGGATATTTTCTCTTTTTCATTGCTATTGTAAAAGGAAGCGTCTATAAATTCTGGGTTTTTAAAAATTGTTTATGTATTTGAAATCTATTGACTCATATTAATTATTTTATTATTGAAATATAGTTGACATACTTCATTTTAATTTTATGTAGTGCTACCTTACACAGTCTTTTCACTGCTCATTAGTTTTTCTTTTAATTCTTTTTATTCTCTGTTATACATCCTGAAAATAGAATCTGTAAATAGAGTTACTTTTCCCTCTGTCTTTACAATTATTAGACCCCAATTTTCCTGCTTTTTTCTAATTTCATTGACAAATAAAGTGTTAAATAGTAGGATAGTAGTGTACATTCTTATGTTATTCTTTACTTTAGTGGGAATGCCTCTAGTGACTACCCATTAAGACGGTGGCTATTGGGCTGAAATAAGTGTGTGTGTTTTATGATTTTTAACTTTTTATTTTGAAATAATTTCAGAAATATAGAAAAGTTTCAAAAATAGTACAGACAATTCTTGTATACCTTTCACCCAGCTTCCCTTAATGTTAACAAGTTATATAACCATGATACATTTATAAAAGCTAAGAAATTAACATTGGTGTGTAGAGAATTTTTAAAAATATTAAGGAGTCCTCTTTTTTAGTCTCTTTTTAAAAATTGGGAATGAATGTCTAATTTTGTCAAATGTCTTCTCAGTGTATACTCTTATTTTTTTCTTTTGACCAATTAATATAATGAATTAATAGATTTTTAAATATTGAACTATCCTTGCATCTTGGAATAAATCTATGTTTATTTATCATGCATGTTTGTTAATCATGTATATGTGCATGATTTTTAAAACTAACTGTTGATTGGTTGCCTGGGTGGCTCAGTAGGTTAAGCATCTGCCTCTTGATTTCAATTCAGGTCATGACCTCAGGGTTGTGAGATTGAGCCCCGCATCAGGCTCTCCTTTTCCCTCTGCCCCCTCTCCCATAAAATAAATAAATAAATAAATAAATAAATAAATAAATAAATAAATAAATAAATAAAAATTAAGGATTGGATTCTGTTTGCTAATGTTTTATTTAGAACTTTCACACTGATAGTTATAAATGAGGTTGTTCTGTAGTTTCTTTTTAAAGCAATCTTTATCAAGTTTCAGTGTGTTATTCTCAAAAAGAATTGGAAGTTTTTCTTCTAATTTAAGTCGTACCAAGATTACCTGGTCCTTAAGGTTTGCTAGAGGTCACTGGACTTTGGGTCTTATGCCTTATGGTATGGGGAGGGGAAGGACTGGACAAACTTCTCTATTCTGTAGAAATTGGCCTGTTTAGATTTTTTATCTTCATTGGTGCCAGATTTGGTAAATTATAGTTTTCTAAAATATTATATATTCTTCTAGGTGTTATAACCACTTGAAACTACAAATTTTCTTTGACTTTATTGTTTTCCTTTGGTTCTAATATATGTGTTTTCATTATTGTTGCTTTCTGGAGTTCCTGCAATTTTTACTAGCTTTCTTTTAGATACACAGTTACTTAAGAGTATTAAAATTTCTAGAATAAGGAGCTTCCTAACTTTGTTAAAATTTCAATTTTATTTGTCTTTACTATTTTTAGGTTTTGGAATTTAAGGTTTTTTCATGATATAGATCAGTTTTCCACAGGTACTTGAAAAGAAGCTATCTTTACTTTTTATGATCTTGAATGTCTGTGTTACAAGCAAATGTATTCTATTACTTTTCAGTGTCTTCTACATCATACTTATTTTGTGCCCATTTAATCTGTTAGTCTCCTGTGGAGAGTGCTTCAATTTGTGCTTTTACTGCTTGTTATTTCTGGTCAGTGAAAACTGAATTTTATAGTACATATTACTATAGTATTTAGTTCACAGTTATTTCTAACTTTTGTTTCTTTGGTGAATTTTATTCTTTGACATTGTTCAATATCCTTTGGCTTCTATTCTATCTTCTCTTATAAAATTGTGGCTCCTATTTTTGCCTTGCATTTAGTTCGTATATTTTTGTCCATGCTTTTAAAAAAGAACTATATCTTACAGCACAAAGATTTTCTTTAATGGGTGAATTAAGCCACTTACGTTTATTGATAATGACAGATGAGTTTGATCTTAATCACATTTTATGTTATTGTTTCTGTAGTTTATGTTGATGTCTTGCATTCTGTGCTTGGTTCTTTTGCTTTGTTGTTTTGTTCCGGTAGTTCTGATTTTGAGGAAGGGTGTTTGTGGTATTTTTGTTCAATTATTTAATTGTATATAATTTCTTTAATCTTAGATGATATCTATGAGCCTACTTCTATGAACAGTAATAATATTGACAGCTTATGTCCCTTTTCTTCTCTCCTCCTCTGCCCCAATTTAAGTCAACAGTATATCTTTAATACTTATCTTTGTACTGTTTAATATGCTTTTACCTCTGACTTGATTTGTGTACTTTAAATAATTTCCTTTGACCATAAACTATTGCAGGTGCAACAGTCCACGTGCTTACTCTACCTCCTGTCAGAACAGTCTTCCCACAGCTCAAAGACTTCCTTTCTCTGTGACCCCAAAGACCATATTTGTTTCCTTCAAGTACGGCATTTCTGTGGGTTTCTTCAGGCAACCACACCTTTTTCTCTCTCCAGACAAACCAGGTTCAGGAGGCTTCTGTGCCTGTCTTACATTGCCTGGCCCCAATCTCAGAATGACCCTCTTATGTGCAGAAGGGGCTTTTTTTTTTTTTTTATTTGAGAGAGAATGACAGAGATAGCAACAGAGAGCACCAGTGGGAAGGAGAGGGAGAAGAAGGAGCCCAATACTGGGCTCCATCCCAGGACCCTGGGATCATGACCTGAGCTGAAGGCAGATGCTTAACCGACTGAGCCACCCAGGTGCCCCCAGAAGGGGCCTTTTGCTTCCACTTTCTGAGCTCTGCCGTGGCTAGACCCTCCTCACCGCTCTCTGTTCCTTCTTTCTCTATCAACTCCTGTAAACTCCACTCAGTTTGACCTCAGCCTGGTCCTCAGGAGTTTTCTCCTCAACTTTTGCACTTCAGTGTGTATCTGTTTATCAGGACACCTGTGTTTGCCAAGACTTTCTGAGATCTGCCACTGACAAGTCCTCCCCTGAGCTATCCCCTGCTGCTCCCTGCACTCTTTTCCTACAGGCTCTGTCCAATCATCTGGCATCACTGCATACATTTTGGAGTCTGTACATTTTCTATGTCTCCTCGTGTCACTGATTATGGAGTTTACAAGGCATCTCCCACTTTGGCTTCCAGGAGAAGGGAAGATATTTGAATCTAAGCTGTGGCCATGTTCATTCTGGAAGTGAATTCTGGACCTTAATGCTTTTCATAGAGGATCCTCATGTTGCTCACTGACACTCTGTTAATGAGGTATTCAGCATAATTAGAATCTCATTTTAGCACACTTGGTGGAACAAACGGATTTGTTGTAATTTTGCTTGTGAGCCATTGTATCTTAAACATTCCAACATGAACTCCCGTTCCTACAATGAACAGAGGAGGAAATTAGTCATTGGTATATGGATGGTTTTTTCTCTAAGCTACAGGGACAGAGCTAGCAGCACCGAACCAATATTTTATGTTGTCATGGACAGCTCCCTTTTGCTTCCCTCAAGAACAGTTCCAAACCATGATCTCCTTGTAGACCTCCTACTCTCAATCACTCTTAACAGAAAAAATGGAAGTCCACAGATGTGAACCTCCCCAGTGTCTCTTTTTCTTACGTAAAAACTTATCTTCCATGGCAGTTGTCCCACCTTCCTTTGCTCACATCTGGGAATAGATGCTGTTTCTCTGCAAAGCTATAGCTTTTTTCCTAGGTAGTACTTTTCATTTTTTAATAACTTCTAAATTTTGTCAGTTATCTTTGTCTCTTCTTGCTTCACTCACAAATAAACTCACTTCCTTCATCCCAAGACAACTAAACCAAACCCCAAGTCCAAGAGCATGTGTATCTCATCCCTTTTGACAGTTTCTGCTCCCCACTTTTTCCTCAACAGCCCAAGAACAGCTTCTGCATCAAGTCCTTGCTGTAACTGTCTGGTCTATTGCAATGGCCTTGCCCTCCACCACTCACAGAAACTACTGTTGCTAAATGGGAGTCACAGTGGTCCTAGTGACAAAATTCAGTCACCTCATTCTTTTAAATCTTACGTACTGGTAGCCATTGTCTTGACTTCTAGAATGGGCAGTCTGGTTTTACTTGTCGGCTCTCCTCCATCCAAATGTTAAATTTTGCTGTTCCTCAGGGTTGTCAGTTTTTTCTCATATAAGTCTGCTTTGTCATCTACTTCTGAGTCCAAATAATAGGAAAAAGAGACCCAGTTTAGAAGCATATTAGCAAAATTTTTCAAATTCATGGCATGTACAGGTTCAAAATATCACAAGAAATCATTTATTATTCTTTTCAAAATAAATTTACTTCAGTTGCTGAATTTTACGTATGAAGGTCAATACAAACAAGAGGTTTTCAGCAGAGGAACAGGAAAAAAAATTAATACTTTTCAAAAAAGTTTTTGTTTGGTGTGGGAGCAAGTAAACTGCTATTTGGGTGGTGGGTATGGAGCATATTCTTTGAATTTATAGAACATTTTGGCATTTTATAATTCAGTTCTGCTTTGGACAAGCTGGCTTCATCAATAACAACTTGGCACCAGTCCAATACTAGAAGACTGTTGAAGTCAGCCCACTTGCAGCGAAAGCAAAGCCTACAACTCTGTGAGGGAATAAGTTTAGTTACGAACAATATTAAACCGACTACTAGATTGTGCTATTTGTCTTAGAAAAAGCATTGGAGACCAAAAGGAGTTTTAAATAACTTTATTTTCTGAAAATCCGTCCTGCAAATGTGTTTCCCTCCCCCCCCCATGGTCAACTAATTTAAAAACGAATAGAAATAAAGACAAAGCTTATGTGGATACAGGTTAAGAGTCAGTCAAATTCAGCTCGTAAGGAGTTAAGGTCAACCAGGACGAGTTCTGCACTTGGCCGCTGCAAAGCACAGGCCCTCCAACAGCATTGGATGATCTTCTCTAGTCTTTTCCCAGAGATGGAGTCAGTGAAGACAGCTGCTGACAGAGACGGACGGAGATGATAGGCCACCACCGCGTAGAGCACGTACTGCCGCTCGCCTGAGTAAGGCGCCTCCTTGGTAGCCATTTGCCAGAGAGTGATGGCAAAGGAATAGATGTCAGCTTTGGGCGTTAGGGTCTCTCCTTTGAGGAGCTCTGGGGCTCGATGGGTGTAGGTGCCCCCGAGGGGGTAAGGAGGAGTCTGGAAGCACAGCAGATCTTCCAGCTTCTCGGAGCAACCAAAGTCACCAATTTTGCAGACATCCTGCTCACTGATCAGAATGTTAGCCGGCTTCAGGTCCAAGTGTACGATGTTTTGCGAGTGAAGGAAAAGCAAGCCATTTACAATATCTAGGGAATACTTTAGACACTTTTCCAGATTTAGTTGCTCTCCGGCACAACAGTGAGGCTGCACGCCCTCCTCCTCGGGGCAGCTGGCGGCATCATATATGGCTTGGTGTAACGTGACATTGCCACCAAACTCCATGATTATGGTGCCTAGGCTGTTAAAGCCCGCAGGCGTGTGCGTGCTGGCAGCCACGACCCGCACGATGTTATCGTGCCGAAGTCTTGCGATGTTGAGCTCAGCCCAGAAACTGCGCTGGGATGCCAGTCGGTTCTTGGTGCACTTGCTCACTTGCTTTATGGCCACCGGAACACCGTGGTAAGTCGCCTTGTACACAGAGCCAAACCCGCCAGCTCCCAGCCTCTGCAGGAGGCACACCTGTTCCCAGTCGATGGAGCACCAGGCCAGCCGGCGTGGTAGCCGTGGGGCCCTGGGGGGAGTGCCACCCAGGAAGAGCTTCCCTGCCTTACTGGGGAGCTCGGAAGGGCTGCTGCAGGGCCGGGAGTCCACCGAGGGAGAAAACACACTGGGGAGGTAACTGCGCCTGGGAAGAGGCGAGGGCATCGCGCCTTCAAAGTGGACCCCAGAGTGGCTCAGGTAAGTGAAAAGAAAAGAAAAAGGGCCCGCGAAAAAGGGAAGCATCGCTGACTACTCTGCTCCACCCAGCGTTTTTATCCTCTTCCTTCATTTTCCCCAAATGAGCCACATCTGTGCTGTTACTCAGCAAGGGTTTTTATCAGATGGGGGGGAAAGATCTGAATGAAGCACAACCCTCCTGTTTAGATGAAAACATTTCCCTTCAACACTTAAAGTGACTTCTTACAAAAACAAGCTCTCGGCGGCAAAGAGTTCGCCAGATAATCAGCACTGAGCTGCCCGTGGACTCACCCCCCTTTCCCATTATTTCCTTAATTATAATAAAACCGGCTTTTTTTTTTTCAAGTGTCATCCACTGAACATGATCAGTCCTCAGACTAAAGAGACCACAACAGTGCAATGAAATTATTTCACACTTTGCAGGCTATAATGATTGTCAGTGTTATTCTCCAGCTGCATTAAATCACTTCCAGCAGTTATTGGCAGAAAGAGTTGAAATACGAACAGCTGACATTTGTTTAACCGATTACAGGGATAATTAGGTGCAACATTCATATATGGATAAAAAATTGTAACCTTAAAGTAATCGATCCAAATACAATCACTGATACAGGTCAAATCGTACACCTCCTAAGTTCATCAGGGGAAAGGAAAATTCTCTGACACTCCATTCAGCTTATATAGCAAATTAGCAAGACTTCTTAGCAACATATCGACTTCCTAACAATCCTGTTCCATGGCAGTTTGGCTCACCCAGTAAGCTCACTCGCAAGAGAGATTCTAGACTTCACAGCAAATGAATTACAGAAGTTTTGAAACGAGTTGGGGAGAAAAAAAGAACAGATTCAGATCCAGAGCTACGATCAGAGTTTCAAATAATAACAAAGATGAGAGAACCCTAGGAGAGGAAAAATCTGAATAAAAATGGCACAGAATCACCACTGCCTATATATAATGTGGAAAACCAGATGTTGAAATTAAATCAGGGTTTTGCTGTCCAGCCATAGGTTCTTCCTTTCTGGTTTTTATAACAACAAACTCCCCACCTCCCACTAATTTTCATTCCATATCTTTGGGGGAAAGACCAATAATATTAATCTGTTGATTAAAAAACATAGGAATGTGTTAGGATCTACGTCTTTAAAAAAAAATCGAATGGTAGAGTTCTGTTCTGACTTAATTGTACTTAGAGCACATAAGTGATGTTTAACCACATTTTTATGATGATAGGTCTATGCTTCTGAAATATATTGGTTCTGAGGAGATATGTGAATAAACACAAGCCATTTACATAAAGCATTTGAAGTCTGTTGAGCCCTTGGGTAGGATTTCGAGTCTATACTACCCATCAGCATCAGTATGTGATATTGTGTATAATATTTAACCTGTTTGAGCCTCAGTTTTTTTCACTTAAGAAATTAGGATAGGGGCGCCTGGGTGGCACAGCGGTTAAGCGTCTGCCTTCAGCTCAGGGCGTGATCCCGGTTATGGGATCGAGCCCCACATCAGGCTCCTCTGCTATGAGCCTGCTTCTTCCTCTCCCATTCCTCCTGCTTGTGTTCCCTCTCTCTCTGGCTGTCTCTATCTCTGTCGAATAAATAAATAAAATCTTAAAAAAAAAAAAAAAGAAATTAGGATAGTAACTATTAAGCTTTTTATTTTTTTTTTTATTTTATTTTTTTTTTTAAAGATTTTATTTATTTATCAGAGATAGAGACAGTCAGCGAGAGAGGGAACACAAGCAGGGNAGGATAGTAACTATTAAGCTTTTTAAATTTTGGAATAAAAGTTGAGGAGCCCTGTACTAACTAATAACAACAAAAGTCTAAAAAATGTACACTATAAAATATTTTAATAGAAAGGCAGTTGAATCAAATCAATATATAAAAGGATGGCAGTAAAGAGTAAAATAAGAAAGTAAGGAAATTATATTCTACAGTAAGTCTATACTGCAAAATTTATTTAGTAGTCTTCACATAGTTGACATTATAATTTAGGTCTCTGAAACTGTTTTATGGTATTAGGAATGCTGTGAATGAATGTTAGTCAAATAAGAGTAATAGAGTGCCATAACCTTTTTGGCAAAATGATGTGACTTGTTATCTTCTAGATAAGAGCATCGACAACTCATTTTCCAAAGGTTGATTTTATTCCTTATGTAACATATAAGCTATTAATGAAAATGTGGTACTTTACATTCACAAGCCCCAAGTTCATTATATCCATCATCTCCAATCTGCTCAAGGGTATTTCATTGAATATCCATTTTAAAACAGCCTCTGGGGCAGGATGGCCTGGGTTTCTAACTGTCCCTGTTTCCTTATCTACAAGATCTGCAAAATCTGTGTACCTCAGGACTGCTGTCAGGATTGACAGAATTCCAGATACTTAGATCAGGACCTGATAAGTAATAATACCTAATTGCTAATTATATTTATGAGAATCCTTTAAAAAAGTGTATATGGGTTTATACCAGTAAGAAACAGATTCGTTAGTATTGGTTTAAAATGTACCCTGCCAGGGCTGAAGTAACTAATTATAAGCTAAATCAATCTAAAGCTTGACTGTTTTTTCCTACTTAAATTTTATTCGAGGTTAAAAATACAAGAGCATATTGCCTTGCTGTTATATACTAAAAATGCAGAGGGTTAACATTAATCTGATCAAATGCAATAATCTTGTCATCCCAAATAAAGGCAAAGAATAACATTTGCTGATAACACGGTGGGCTATCTACCCTATCTATCCACCCTGGAAGCGCAAATAAAACAAAGGAGAGAAAGAGACTGGGTGCAACCACCGAGAGCAAAAGGCTCTCAGATTCTTAGAGTAAAGGCTTTACGTTTTCTGCCCTGCTTGGCAGCATTTCTGTTAAGAGCTACTTCGGTATCAGGCGAACAACAGCGTATTTATCACAGCTGTGACGGCGGACAGCAAAGTGAAAAGCACACTGAATTCGATTTCAATCGGAGAGACTGAGGAGCGCCGATTACGAATCTCGCGGCTCACGCAACGTTTCCCTTCCTAAAAGGCGTTAGCGCCGGTGGCCAGGCCGTTTGCTCGGGCTCCGAGGCAGCGCCGGCGACCCGCACCGCCTCCCTTCCTCGGCCCGGGGCTTGGGAGGGCGCTCTCCCCGCGCGGCTCGTGCGCAGGCAGCGGGAACGACGACGTCGGCACCTCCCCTGCACGACGTACGGTCCCACGGCCTCCCTGGCCCTGAAGTCAGTGCGCAGCCCCTCAGGCACCGCAGCGCGGCTACGTCGGTCCCGGCCCGGCGCTTCCTGGGGTGCCGAGAAGCACGTGGACGAGGCCGTCACGCCCGAGGCGGCTCGCTGCCCAGGGTCAAGTGTGCGCCCCGCTGCTGTGTTTCCTTCCCCTTCTGCATACACAGAATTTCGTTTTCATTTCAGTTCAGAATCATCACGTAATCTTCTGGAAGGCATTTTAAAAAGGCCGTTAAACTCAAGGTCGTACCGACAACGCACACAGCCCCACTGATGACGACCACGTCGGAACGGCCACGGCCATTTCTGCGCATGCGCGCCCAGTGACCACGGCTTCCCAGCGATCTCAGGTTACAACCCAATTTCAGAACGCTAAAATGTGAAGGAAGAGACGTGTTGGAGTCCTTGAAGTGTTGTATTGCTGTTTACAAGCATGAATTAAGGTCGAAAATTCACTTTTGCTTTTTTTTTTTTTAGAAATAAAGAACTAATAAGTGAAGATACGAGCTTTACTAAAAATATAGAGTCAAACTTGAAAAAAAAATTTTTAACCTAAGTGGGTTTACACCAGTGAGATTATTCTGAAGTTTTAATTTTATGCTTAGCAATATATCATGGATTTGTTTCCGTGTCAGTACAGAAGCATAGAGGGCTACTTTGGTTTTTCTAAAATAATATGGTCAGGGGCAGATCCACGTTTTGTGGGGCTTAAAGCGTATACAAACAGAGCGACCCCTTTTAAAGAAAGATTTAAAAATTAGATATGGAAGTGATTATTTTTTAGATGAGATATCGCAACAAATTACACATTTTGGAAAGCTAACAACACAAGTCATCACGAAATTCAGAGAAATCACTTAATTTTATTCATGAATAATACCCAACACACCTATATGTTGCTTTCCCCTGCATTTGGGGGGGGTATACTTTTTTTTAATTACTTCTTCATATGACAAGGATTCTGTCAAAATTTGATCTGAGGTGGAGTTTCAATTAATATCAGCACAAGCAATTTTTTTTTTTTTTTACTATTGTGGATTTATTTTATGGAAAATCAAATCGGTCCAAAATTTGTAAGGGTGTAGAGCACTTGGGAGAGGTTGCTTATATTTAATTCTATTCAATGTCAGTCAGACAGCACACCCCATAGAATAAGCCGAGGTATTTAGTTCTGGTGATGAAGGCAAGTCAAAACAAACTGCCACTTCTCTAAACTATTTGGTTGGATATTTTATTTTTGCTGAAATATGTCAGTCTGTACACCATTTCTCTGTGAAAATTTGGTGTGATCTGCAGATTTTTACTATTAGGATTCAGCTTTTTGTTAACACAAAGATTAAAGGATCTTCATTGGCACTGGGCATCATTCATTGCTTGGTTAGTACCATACTGTGTCTTGGCCAAACTTAGATGTGGAGAGAATTAGTTAATTTTATGTGTATTTCCATTCATATACACAACTTGGGCCAGGAGTAGTATTTGTTATATCGTATATTTTTTGTTTATAAATTGCTTTCTTAAAACAGTATAAGACTACAAATGAAAACAAAGGAACATGTAAAGATTATTAGACTATGATATAACCTCTCATGATTTGGGCCAGTGGTGAAAGTTCATAGGCTTTATTTAGTACATGCTAAGCTTTCACTAAGTTCTCCCTAATCTATCCTGAGTATTAAATACTTATAAATTTAGGGGTGCCTGGGTGGCTCAGTTGGTTAAGCGTCTGCTTTCAGCTCAGGTCATGATCCCAGGGTCCTGGGATGGAGTCCTGCATTGGGCTCCTTGCTCAGCAGGGAGCCTGCTTCTCCCTCTACCTCTGCTGCTCCCCCTGCTTGTGCTCTCTCTCTCTGTCCAAAAAAAAAAAAACAAAAAACAAAAAAACCCAAAACCTTAAATACTTATAAATTTAGTGAATTAAACAATGAATGCGATGAATCTCAAGGTTGTTTTTTTAAAATTTATTTAAATAAATAAAGTTAGTTGAGAGAGAGCATGAGCAGGGTGAGGGGCAGAGGGAGAAGCAGGCTCCCCGCTGAGCAAGGAGCCTGATTTGGCACTCAATCCCAGGACCCTGAGTTCATGACCTGAGCCGAAGCCAGACACTTAAGCTTAATCGTCAGAGCCACCCAGGCACCCCTCAAGGTTTTTTCAAATAGTAGTTTGAATACTGTACATAGTCATATCTTAATTTGAAATGCCCAATCTAAACAAATTATTGAATTATACATTTTAAATTAGAGATACAGGCCATCACTCTAATAGGCCAAATTCTCTTACATGTTACAAGTATATAAAATCTGAAATATGCACAGATTCCTGCTTGCCAGACAGTAATGCTGTGGATTGCATGCATCCAGTCCCCGGGTGGAAATCTGCACACACCATCTGCTTCTTCTGTCCATACACGGAGGTTGGTGGCTCTTATCTGGGTCGATTACTTGGTAATCGATTACTTGGTATTTTGACTCTTAAGATACATAAATATGTTTTTACTTCTGTAATGTTCAACTTCTAACTTAACAGGACTTTAAGACCTTTGCAAATGCCTTTCAAACTGGTTTTAAAGATCATTGAGTTTAATGGTATCTTGTAATTTTTCTTTACTCTTAAGACCATAAAATGCTTATGGATATTTGAAATGGTATCTGATTGAAATCTGGTGATCTTGAATGTCCAATTTACAGTCACAATTTATGAGATCATTTCCTGACACCCTCCCTTAAGCCAGAAAACACTTTTTAATTATGTATTTAGTATTTAATAATTCTATATTTTTCATTGATAAAGTAAATGAATCAAAATAACATCATATTTGAATAAAGGATTCAAAAGTAATACAGGCTATTCAGCTCACCATCTTTATTCAGCTTTATGCTAATTTTTCTCCTGTATATCGTTATGGACTCATGGCTTTTCCTCTGAAAATTCAGTGTGATTTAACTAAATGCAACAATGCCTTTTTTTTTTAAAAAAGATTTTATTAATTTATTTGACAGAGAGAGAGAGAGCCAGTGAGAGAGGGAACACAAGCAGGGGTAGTGGGAGAGGAAGAAGCAGGCTCCCAGCAGGGAGCCTGATGTGGGGCTGGATCCCAGGACCCTGGGATCACACCCTGAGCCGAAGGCAGACACTTAAGGACTGAGCCACCCAGGCGCCCAACATTCATTGTCTTTTATTGCTCAAATTGATGCACCCCTGGGAATTACAACACTTGTCTTCTTTTGACACAGTCCCATTAATCCGTATTTCTTGTCTACTGGTACAACGATTTGCCCCAGGCTTATAACCTACCCTACCCCAGACATGGAATCAGCCATTTCTCCAGGGCGTCCTGGAAAGATGGGAATAGAAATCATAATAGTGTGGTTTACACATTAGGTTCATTCTCTTAGGCCCTTCTTCCCAGCTCGTTTTAGCTGACAGAATTGGGAAACATATACTTTTTTTTTTTAAAGCATGGGTTCATGTTGATGTTTCTAATTCAGTTCTAACGTTATAGTTCCTAATTAAAACATTTTGATTTTATAATATCCTTCCCCTTTTTCTTATACTTAAAATCTTGATTCCAAACAAAATTCATATAATTACTAATGTTTTCTTACAAAATTATTAAATAAAGTTTAAGATTTTTTTGCAGTTATTTTTATCCTTATACTTAATGCCACTAAGGATGTGTAGTCCAATTATTTTCTGGTAGAGTCATTCATAATAATTCATTGTGAGTCTTTGTAATTGCTTATATCATGTATGTATGTGCATATATCGTATGTGATTAGTGTGATTTAATTTGTTTTCAGTTCTGGGAGGTAATCAGCAATTTTCTTAGAAAGTGGTGGCTTTCGGCCAAGGCGTTTTCTTCTTATGTGATATTCAAACTCTGGAGGATGGTAGAAACCAATTATCAGCCTACTTTGTGAGATGAGGAGTAAAGGGCAAATCAAGCAAATAAATTTCCCAAATTCTGTTTCATTTAGCTACTGGCTAAGTATTACCAAATGTAATATTATATGCATCCAATTCATATGCACAAGTTCTGGTTGGGAAGCCTAATTCTGTCTTCTGTTCAATTTCTAGCAATATTAGAACCTACATATTTTCACATATCCCATTAATATTTAATTTAGTAAATATGAGATGATATTAAAACCTTTAAAATTTATTATTCTTTTTTAGCTTCCTTATCTAATAGGTAACATTTTTCTACTAACTTAATAATATCACATTATACCCAAATTTACAATGTATGAAATCCAAATGATTCTCTAAGTTAGTTTTATCACAATCCAGTACGAAAATCTTTAACTTTCCTCCAGGAAGATTTTAACAAGGTATGTAGTATCTTAGAATTCTATATTATTTAAAAAAGGATGCTATGTTAGTCCTGCTCTTCTGAGGAACAGATAGCAAGACAGGATTAGCCATGCAAGAGACTTACTAGGGGAACATCTCTGGGGAGAAATGAGGAGGGAGCTGGGGGCAGCTGGAGAGCTGTCAGCCCGTGATGCAGTTCTGACCCTTGTGAAGGACAGAGGGAGACAAGGAAGATGGGGTGGAAGAGTTGTAGCCCATAGTGTACACCCTGTACTGTAGTCCTAAGAAGGTTCAATATAACAGAGGAGGGGTCCTCAAGTCAAAGTTGTCCATTAGAGGAATCCCATGTCTCCTGGGAATGGGCTAGCTTTTGGCTTTTGAGTCCCTGCTGCACAGAGCCACTGGCTGGTAGCAGTGCTGGGAAGCATGGCTTCATTCAGTACAGACATCATGGTGGATTTTGGAATAAGTACAGCTTACTCTGGGGCCACTGGCAGTCTGAGAGACACATTTTCATGGCCACCACAGATAAAATATTATAAGCTTTCAGGTTTTGTCTGAGAGCCTCTCTACTTGGGGTCAAAATTCTGATGTCACGTTGTACATAATAGTTATTATTATCCTAATTTTTAATTACAGTATAGAATTCCAGTTTTTAAGAAGCCTTTGGGTAAGTTATATTTCTTTTTTGAGGTTGAGACCGTGCTTGTAAAAAAAAATAGCTGTATTTGCTTAAAACCCATTCTTATTTTAGCTTTATACAAATACATATATACTTATACACATTCAACCAAAGGAGTAAACACAAAGTTGTATATATATTCGAAGCAACAGAACCCTTAGAAGTTTCCAAGCAGACCATTTGATGATTACAGCACCCCATGTGCTTTTTGGAAGTAAGGCATTTTTTTTTTAATTGGTACAAAGAGCATTGTTTTATGTGTGTGTCTGGATAGATAGGTTGTATGTAAAACTGTAAGTAGTTCTTTTATTGATTAAAAAATTGCCTTACTCGATGCCTCTTATTAGAAAGACTCATAAAATATAAGACTTAAATCTATGTCTATATAAAATATATGATGTATCTTCTTAATGTCTCTTGTTAGACTAAGACTTTTTAAATTTGAAATACAAACAATTCATTTCTCACCTGGCCTTCTGCAGTCTGGACTTATCTGGGGAGAGATTTATGTCATTTTCATCTGTTCGGAAGTACTCAAATGTTCTACCTTTAATGGACAAAAAAAATATTCTAATTATTTCTAGAGTGTGCCTCCTTGCCAGCTTGAGGGTTTCAGTGCTAATGCTTTAGGCTTAATCTTGCATGAAATTAAAAAGCATTTTATAGTGAAGTTCCTGGCATCCCTGGCTCACATCTTTGGAAAAGAAATATCAGGAAACTTGTTTGAACTCCACGCAAGGTGATTGTGGATGATTCTGAAGGAGGAAGAACCCAATGTTAGAAGGTTTGTAGCTGTCGTTGAGATGGGAGGCAGGGGTATAGTCTCAGTGGGTCATACTTGGGCAGGCAATGGGAAGAGAACTTTCTGGAGGGCTTCCCCTCAGTTTTTCTCTCAACATCTTTAAAGAGGTTTTTGGCTGCTTTCTTGGCAACTTGTGTCAGATCATCATCTCCTCTTCCATGCACACCATGAATCAATCTGGTTGGCATGGTGATTACCCTGGTTTTCCTTCAGATGTTTCAAGATATCATAGCCCCACGATCCATAAAGGAGAAATTGAAATTTGGGGTCATCTCTACTACACCTATTGCAGAGTTTACAGATCATGCACTGTCATGGTCTAGTACTAACTGAGGACGCCTGGACATGCCTTCCTGACGTTTAGACATGGTGGTAGCCATGCTTTATCAATCTAGCCTAGGGAAGAAAGCAGGATGTTAAATCCTTTTATTTGCTGTTACAGGAAAGATACAAGGTGTGTGTGTGTGTGTGTGTGTGTGTGTGTGTGTGTGTGTGTGTGTGTTTGAGAAACAGAGGCTAGACAAAAAGATTTAATTTATGATTCCTACCTGAAACTAGAGGTTGCTGAAACAGAGTTGAGTACTGGAGTCCAAATATGGTGGCCCAGGATAGCAAAGAGCAAATGAAGAGGGGAAGACAAGGGACTTACAAACATCAAGTGAATGATTCTGCAGCTTCATTTGCTAAGCTGAGGTTCTCTGTTGCAAAAGATTCTGCCGACCATGCCAAATTCTTACGGAGATAAAAAATCATGGTCTCAAACTTTAAATTGACTCTGTCACTTACAACTAATCTGTACACAGAAGGAAGAAATAGAAAATCATACACATATCAATGGTTTAACCCCCGGTTGTCTTTGAATCTTTAAGTTTTGTTTGTTCTTTTAATCATTTTTTATGGAACAAATTTAGCAACATCAGCAGCCCATTTACCTAGGCAACTTGGAACATCTCTGAGAATATTGTGTGTTTGTGTGCACGTGCACGCACGTGCGAATGCAAGGGTCTCCTGTGAAACAGTGGTGTGTGGGAAAGGGTACCCATGTCAATGGGGGCTTCAGGTGCTTCTGGGAGGGATGAGTAGAATCTTTGATCCCCTGGAGCATGAACTCAGGATACCTGTGAATACTTGTAAAATATATATCCACTTATTCACAGAAACATTTGATTTAGACTTTTGTACTTATAAAAATTACTACTGTGTAATTTTTAACTATGTCCATAGACCTATCAACTGAAAGTTGATTTGGAGTTCATAGTTCCCAATTATTATTGACACATTTGAAAAATGTTTAATTTACTAGTTACCAAAAAAGAACAGCTTAACAGCTTAGTCTCTTCCACAATTGAGTATAATCCCATATGACCCAGCTGTCTCCTACAGACAATGTTTAATTATGTAACCAGATGTTATTAATAACTTGAAGTCCATATTGGTCCCTGCATGCAGCCCAACCCAAGGAAGGGGGTTGGCTACACAATAATTTGTCCCAGATGACCTCATGGAAGACATTCTGTAGCTTGTGTCATTTTCCACCAAAAGGAATAGTGTTGAGTTAGCACATTAGCAAGAGCATTGATCCAGGTAAAGCAGAATCATGGCTCCAACTTTGAACAACAGCAGCTACAGTCAGAAACAGAGTCAGGGAAGCATACTAGAAGATACGAGATAACTATAAATTTTCATTTTGAATGGCTTTGGTTTTCCAGTGCTCTCAACTTACGCTTCTTTACTGCTTGGTTTATATTTTGCATGATTAACCTACAGGCTGTCTTCCATGTTTGTATCCTCCCCCCCCACCCCAATCAATATAGTATCTATGCAATGAGTGATTATAAATTCTTGAATCTAGTTTAGGCCATAAGTTTAAATTCCATTGCATTGCATTATGGCACAAACTGGGGAGTGCATAAATCAAACTATTATTGCTTGTAGGTGTTACAGGGAGACAGAAGACTACACTAGCTTGATTCATAAAAGCTATAAAAATTAGGGGGCTTTAAGATGATCCTTCAATATAGAAACAAAATTATGCATAGCAGTGACACAGCAGGAGCAGCCTCCTTCAGTTTATTGTAATCCATAGTTAACTATTATCTCAGTGTTCTTAGTTTCCAAAAAAATGGTAGAAACCAACTAAAGCAAACTGAAGCAAAGAGAAATTTATTGGAAAGATTTTACAGGATCACAGACAGTGGGAGCCTGAAGAACCATACTCAGAAGTGAGCAAGAACCAAGAGATTGGTTAAGAACTAGGAAGAACGAACCACTGTAATAGGCTGGACAGAAAAGTATGACCAGGATAAGACCACTGGAATGCATATCCCCCAGCCATTTCTTTAGCCTTATGATGGAACAGCCCACAGGTCAGTCTTGCTCACTTTACTGTCCTGGTTGGTCCAGCATGGGGAATGAGAGAACATGACCCTTTGGCTTCACTTATGGGAAGCAAGGAGACACCTGGATATACTATTTCAACCAGACCATGAAACACTGGGGGAGAAGCAATTTTTCAAAAGAAAGCCAAAGTGTGTTGAGAAGGACTGGGTATTTTGTAGCCAAAAGGTGACAAATACACTCTACACTCACCAGGGGACCTATCTCTGGCAAAAACCAGGGTATGAAGGGGGATGTGGAGGTGTGAACTACCAGAGTGCCTCTAATTCCTGTATTCAGCTGTGATGATTTTTCATCCTCAAGAGCCCTCATGCTATTTCAGGTTTATAGTTTGGGTTGTGGTAGAAGATTCCAAAAACTCCTTCTTTGCATGTCCTCATAACAGTCCCTTTCAAATGTTCTTTCCACACATTCAAACTTTTCAAGGATAGTTTCCTTTTTTTAGGACCATAATAAATCAATTCTTATGCTACTCTTGAGAAGGAAAAAACTAGCACAGTATCACCAGGCCTGTCTGGCCCACTTGAAATGTTTGCACAGCTAGGTTATTTTGGACTCTCACTTCTCCATAAGTTCCAGTGATGAAGGGGGTCTTTCATTTATTAGGGCTTTTAGGCCTAGCTAATCATCATATCCTCTTTCTCTTGGCCAAAATGATTGGTTCAATGAGTCTCAGTTTCAGGAATTTTCCAGACCAATGAAGAACTAGTACCTTTAGCAGAAGTACTTACCTGAGAGAGAAGTGAATGCAGAATAAAGCAGAGCAAAGATGTGGTCAAACATAGATGCAGATGGAGTAACAGTGTTTGAATTCTTAGAACTAATTCTGCATGAAGCAAGATACTGTAGATACATCAATTACGTGACGCAGTAAATAAATTACCTTTGGGGAAGTGGTGGATGTGAGAAAGTTCCCATGGTGACTGAGATAGAATTTCCCTACAGTTTGGTGAGATGGGAGCCATGCTCACCAGTCTCCCTTTCTCACTTGTTACGCAGAGACACCCCTTAAAACTTTGCAAGCTGTGTAAGTGGGTATTTACCCATTCTTGCACACACTTCTGCCATTCTCTTATTTCAGAATGGGTGGTTCTAGTCTATTACATAGCTACCCATCCTGGGTTGGCCCTTTATTTTTACTCTTGGAATTCTCTTTGCCTGTCTCTTGGTTTGGATCCAATTTTTCTTGCATTCCATATTTTCCTCTTGTCTGGTTTATTTTCTTGTTTTGTTGAAACACATCTCACTTCCTGAGAAAGGGTACATGAGAGATCCATTTTTTTCAGTCCCTACATGTCTGATAATATATTTTATCCTGACATTTGATTAATGATTTGGCTGGCCCAAATTGTATATTGAAATAGATTTTCCCAGTTTTGAAAGCAGCTAATGAGATGTCCAGTGCTTTTTTTCTGGGTGCTTGCATGTAACTAATTTTTTCATTTGTGGAAGTTTTTAGGACAGCCTCTGAATTAGATATCTCTTGTTGTATAACACATTGACCCAGGACTTAGTGGGGTTTATATCTCACGTGTATTATCTTACACTTTTTTGTGGTCAGGAATCTAAGGGCAGTTTAGCTGGGCTTTCTAACTCGGAGGCTCCCAGAACATTGCAATCAAGGTTTCAGCTGGGGCTGCAGTAAGGTTTGTTAGTATGTTCTCCTGCTTCCACAGACTTCTTATCAAAAACTATGTAATCTAGAAGATAATGGAACAGTTTTTAAACTGTTGAGAGAAAAAACTAGGCTTCCATCTCTTAATCTTTAGCAAAACTATCACTCAAAAATGAAGATGTAATAGACTTCTTCAAGCAAACAAAAATGGAGAGAATTTGTTCCCTGTAGACCTGCATTATCACAAGTGTTAAAGGAAGTACATTAAGCAAAAGGAAGATGATAGTAGATAGAAACCTGGACATATACAAAGGAATAAAGGCTATCGAAATGGTAAATGTTTAGCTAAATGTTAGGCTGGTGATGGGTAGTAAGAAGGGCACGTATTGCATGGTGCACTGGGTGTTATACGCAACTAATGAATCATCGAACTTTACATAAAAAAATAAAAATAAAAAATGAAAATAAATTAAATCACTTTTACAAAGAAAAAAATAAAACTGTGTCTTTAAAATGCAATCAAATATTTAAAATAATATTAATACTGCACTGTTGGGTTTGAAGCATATGTAAAAGTAGAAAACATGACAACATTAGCACAAAGGGAGGAAGGGGGATGGAAACCCATTTTAAGTTTTACATCATTACTGAAGTGACATATTATATGAAAGTAGACCATATGAGGGTGTATATTTAAACCATAGAGAAACCCCTGAAACAATAAAACAAAGAGGCATAGATAATAAGCCAATAGAGGAGATTTTTTAAAAGTCTTAAAACTTACTCAACTCAACAGAAGGCAGGAAAAATGGAACAAATCATAGATATGAAATAGCAAATAGTAAAATGACAAAATCAAACTAAATTCTATCAACGGTTACATTAACAGCAAATGGTTCCAAATAAAAGGCACAGATTGCCAGACTGGATAAAGTAGCAAGATCAAACTATATGTTATCTATAAGAAACCTATTTTAACTATCAGGATACATATAATATAAAAGTAAAAAGATGAAAAATTAAATACTGTGTAAGGACTAATGAAAAGGATATTGAATGGCTATATTAATAATAGGAAAATAGACTTTAAGGAATTTTTTAAAAGATTATTTATTTATTTATTTATTTATTTATTTATTTATTTATTTATTTATGAGAGAGGGAGAGAGACAGGCAGAGGGGCAGAGGGAAAAGCAGACTCCCCACTGAGCAGGGAGCCCAATGCAGGGCTGGATTCTAGGACCCTGAGATCATGACCTGAGCTGAAGACAGCCACTTAACCAACTGAACCACCCAGGTGCCCCAGATTAAGGAATTATTAATAGGGCTTATGAAGTACACTTCAAAATGGTAAAGGAATCAAGAGAACATGATAATCCTAAATGGATATGATAGAGCTTCAAAATTAATAAAGCAAAAAAGACAAAACTGAACAGAGTAGACCATCCATAATTGTAGTTGAAGAGATCAACACTCTTTTCTCAATGATTGATAAAACAGGTAGATAAAAAAAATTGTCAGGTATACAGAAGAACTGAAAATTGGTTTACCAGAAAAAAGGAACGAATAAGATCTCTATCTATCACCTATCTATCTATATCTATCTATCATCTATCTATCTATCTATCTATCTATCTATCTATCTATCTATCATCTATCTATATCTATCATCTATCTATCAATTTATTTTAAGGAATTCACTCATGCAGTTATAGANATCTATCTATCTATCTATCTATCTATCTATATCTATCATCTATCTATATCTATCATCTATCTATCAATTTATTTTAAGGAATTCACTCATGCAGTTATAGAGGTTTGGCAAGTCCAAAATCTGCAGAGTAGGTTGACTGACTAAAGGCTCAGGTAAAATTTACAGTTCTAATCCAAAGGGAATGTGTTAGAAGAATCCTTCCTGCTTGCAGGAGGTCAGCCTGTGTTCTATTAAGGCCTTCAGCTGATTGGATGAGGACCATCCACATTATCGTGAGTAATCTGCTTTATTCAAAGTCCATCAACTTAAATGTTAACCTCATTCAAAAAATGCCTCAGAAAAACATCCAGAATAATGATTGGTCAAACATCTGGGCATAGCGACCCAGCCAAGTTGACACATAAAATTAACCATCACAATTCTCAACGAAGTTGACCCCAAAACTTCCAAAATACATATGATTTTCAAGTATGCATGAAAGAACATTCACCAAGACAGGCCATGAAATGTGTCTCAATAAATCTAAAAGGATTAATATCAAATAGAATATATTTTTACATCACAGTGAAGTTAAATTAAAAATCAGTAAAAGAAAGATTTGGAAAATCCCTAAATATTTGGAAAGTAAATGACATAAACATACTTCTAAATATCTATGGGCCCCAAAAGAAATCCCAGGGAAATTATAAATTAATTTTAATTGAATGAAAATGAAAACTCAATATATCACATTTTTTGATATGCTGCTAAGGCAGTGTTTAGAGGAAATATTACTGTTAGTATTAGAAAAAAGGAAGGTCTCAAATTACTGATTTACCCTTCCATCTTAAACTAGAAATGACAAGAAATAATAGAAGATTGTCAGTCAGTGGAACAGAAAGCAACAGAAAAAAAAATCATAATCTTAGGCTAGGCAAAGTTTTTTGGATGGGATGTGGACATTATGAATCAGTTCAAATGATACCATTAAGAAAATAAAAAGGCAAGCCATAGCATGGAAAAAAGATTTTTTTCAAAATATATTTTATATCCTTCTGGCTCTAGGAAGTAAATATCTTTCTTATGCCACCAAGGGAGCCCTCTGCCCTCCATACTTAATTCATGTGCTGATCCATCACTCCCAAGCTTTCTTCAGCTTTTGTCAGAGTCCACTGCATTTAGCAATTACCACCTGATCCTACTATTTCTACAGCTACTGTTTACCTTATTATTTTTGACAGGATGACTAGCAGGTACACAGCACCATTCCATCCCAGCTCATCAAAGCTCAAGTTGTAACACTTACTCTGCTACTTTGTACCAGAACCCATCTGTCTCTATCTCATGCCAAGAGCCCTAACTATCAGCAAGTAGGGGTGCTTCAGTGCCAGTAGACCGCCACTGACTCAACTGTAGCAGGTTGGATTCCCTGGGGGGAAAAACAGTGTGACATGGAGATTACTGTGCAAGGTGTTCATTACGGAGTGTTCTGGGGACCAATGGAAGCAGGGCTGTGCGGAGATACACAGTATGGGCTCTGAGGCAGTCGCGTGACTGTTCCAGAACTGGGATGGTCATTCATGGTGTCCCAAATNGGAGTGTTCTGGGGACCAATGGAAGCAGGGCTGTGCGGAGATACACAGTATGGGCTCTGAGGCAATACACAGTATGGGCTCTGAGGCAGTACACAGTATGGGCTCTGAGGCAGTCGCGTGACTGTTCCAGAACTGGGATGGTCATTCATGGTGTCCCAAATGAGGGCGAGGGGGTGGGGAATTTGTACACCTACCCCGACCAGTTATTGAATGCAGACTGCCCTTGTGTAAGGGTCTGACAGTAGCCAAGGTGGTGCTCCTCCACTGCGCCATTCTGAAATAAGGGTGACAATGGAGGGCTCTATTGGTAGCACTCCAATACCTGGAAAAAGTCTTGAGTCCTGAAGAAGGCTACGGGCACTCCCTCACAGTGTCCCCTCGACACCTTGCGTAGCCGATATCTTCCTTAGAAGACACATGCTCTTTCACCATGGTTGTTGCGTCGTTCCACCAAGTCTTCTGGTAGCGGAGGGATTCTTCAGCACTACTTTTTGGTTTCTGTGTTATCTGAATTCTGTTCATTCATTCGAAGTATCGTGGGGTCCATAGAATCTATAGCTAGGCAATGTCTTGAAGACCATTTCACCAATGACTAACAGTCCATATGGAGAAAATTGGTGTTCCTCTATTTCTAGCTCTACCCTGCATCTATCTCTAGGTATGGAACACAGCGTAGGCATTAGTAGTGAATCCCCCCACAGTAATGTGACAGCAGACCTACAGGCCTTTGGGGAAAAGAGTGGGGGAGACTCCTCCATGGTGCCCTTGCCCCAGCAAGAGCTGATGACACAGAGTTCTCATGGGGCTCCATTTCTACCTGTAATGTTGGGGTCACAAGGCATAGGTGGGAGAATGGCCCAGGTGTCCAAGGGCCAAGTTTTCTCATGGAGCTGACACAGAAGGCTTAGCTGCATTGCTCAGGTTGGTGTCCATTCATGGGCTGCTGGGGCTTTTGATGGAGGTGGTTGGGAAAACAGGAAGTTTGAAACTCAGTGGTTATAGAGGGTGTTCTTAAGAGAACGTTCATTTTTTAAGAAGCATCTCAGCACTGCTCATTATAAAGATTGGAAGTGTTAGGTCTCAGTGGCTTAACTGCTGGATTATGTGATTAGATTGGAATTTCCCAAAGGGATAATAGGGATCAGTGCGGAGATAATGCCACAATTGCTCATCCAGCTGGGGAGGCATTTGAACAAGGCTGGCACCAATTGGAACAATTCTTAACCTTTTCATAGTGGTGGTTCAATAATGCAGCCAGCAGACAGGTGCCAAATATCTGGCAATCCATACTCTTCCTGTTCTGAAAGCAAATGCCTATGGGATGTNTGCTGGCACCAATTGGAACAATTCTTAACCTTTTCATAGTGGTGGTTCAATAATGCGGCCAGCAGACAGGTGCCAAATATCTGGCAATCCATACTCTTCCTGTTCTGAAAGCAAATGCCTATGGGATGTTAGGGGCCCAGCAGAAGCTCAAATCCAAGAGCTTCCATTTTTGAAAATCTCTGGTTCTGAGGAGTAGCTGGAGGCTGTAAATGAAACTCTTAAGCCAGGAGGATTGTCTTCTCCCTTGTGAATAGAATGCATGTTTTCTCCATGTTGCTCAACAGTTGTTTGAATTGAATTTCTGTAGGTCTTCTGAAAGGTCTAGGAAAGCATATTCAATCAAGGACTCATGAAATCTTATTAAAGGGTGGTCCATTAATTATATGACATGCAAAATTTAGAAACTTTTATCTATCTCCTTCACCCTGTGCTGTAGTGATGGGGAAGAAATCAGGAAAATGATAAATGTGTGTAGACCCTTGCACTCAGAACAGGAACCTAAAATTGATTAATCCATTGGACCTATCCATTAGTTCTCAGGACTGGACTTGATAAGTAGATATTAACACATACGCAGGACCGGTGAGGGCAAAGCAGGAGCTGCCTTCATTTGTCCTCTGTGGTTTTAAATTTTGAGTGAACATCTCAAGATATTTCTGGGGCACCTGCCAAATTCCAGCAGTTAATGGAAAAGGAATTGGGGCTATTCATTATTTCGAATTGTTTGTTTGGTTTGACCCCTGAGGTGGTTGGAGTAGGTATACAGTTGTCCTAGGTATACAGATGTCCCTAGACAAACACCTATTCTGTCAGACAACTATAGAATGCATGGGTGACTTGAAAGTGCCACCATCACCAACTTGTCCTTTCATTCTATTAATCACAAGAAATTTATGATTTAAAAACAATTATAAGAGGTTTAAAAAGGATCACTCCCCAATTTTTATACTGCTTAGAAATTCACTCAGAGTCATCGCATGAAGGCTGTGCAGCAGCAGACCCTCCTGGGGGCCACCTGTGCTCCACACTGTGGCCTCAGAGACATGATCAGATTGCATTTTTACCAAGTTTCTTTTGGTAGTTATTGGAAAATGGATTGGATACAAGCAAGCCTGGAGGAAGGGAGCCAACTGGGAAGGTGTTCTAGTAACCCCAAACTTTGAATTAGAAGACCCCATCCCCCCCTCGCCCCTCGCCCCTCACCCAGGGCTACTGGGCCCACAAGGCACTCCCAGAGATTTAGGATCATTTTAGAACTTTGTTGCTTTAGGTCCAACTGGAAAAGAGCGGGGCTAAAGGAAAGACGTGGACCTTGATCACAGAGGCAGGCTTCCCATCCATTAAGCCCACCAGCAGATGGGACACAAAGAAGGCCAAGAACAAAGTGTGGGCAGTGCCCTGGGAATGCCCAGGAGGCTGATTTGACGGTAAGAAGTAAGGTAAGGAGGTCAGGGAGGCCCCACCAGCCGGAAGGCCAGATGGTGGTTCACAGTTTTGGACACAATTGGATTCCCGACCCCAGCTGACCTGGTGCTTTCCTGTCATTTGCACACTGAACTTAGGGATGGGGGTTTCTTTTTCTTTTTTTCTTTTCTTCTCTTCTCTTTCTTTCTTTCTTTAGATTTATTTATTTGAGAGGAAGAGCGGGAGAGCGGGGGGAGGGGCAGAAGGAGAGAGAGAGAGAAGCCCAAGCAAACTCCCCACTCAGTGCAGAGCCTGACTGGGCTGGATCCTAGGATCCTGAGATTACGACTTGAGCCGAAATCAAGAGTCCACGGTTTAACTGACTGAGCCACCCAGGTGCCCCAGGGCCAAGGATTTCTTGACTAGTTTGTGCCAGATGGGGCAAGAAAAGGAAAAGTGCCTGGGAGGATAGGAGGAGAAGGGAGGATGCCGATTCAAAAGGAAGAGCTGAAATGTTATGTCTACCTATGTTCATTGCAGGGTTTAGGGGTTGCAAAGGTTGTTATAATAGTGGTCCCTCATAACCGCCTGGTTGATACTTTGCTATTTTGTTGTTGGTATTGATGTGGTTGTGTACCTAGCCCACTGTGCTTTCTTTAAGGACATCACCCTGAGGGGTAAAAGTTCTCTTATCCTAATGGGAAGAGAATTCTTTCACTTTTGTTATGTGAGATTATGGCAGACTCTGGTTCTAGAACCATCTCTGGGTTCACAGGGCATTTTGTGTAAGTGAGATCAGAAGCTCTCAAATTCTTTGGGCTCAGAATATATCTTCTATATTCTGCCCCCCTCAATGATATAAGAGCTTTATTTAATTAATTTTCCAGTGGGTAATATCTGTAAGTATCAAATGATACACAGTGAAAATCTGCCTCCCTGCCTGCTTGTGTCTCTGTCCATTTCTTCCTCCTCACCATGGAAACCATTGTTACTAGATTCTTATGTATCTTTTCAGAGTTGATGTATAACCAAGTCAAAACCAATACAGAGCCTTATTGTTGTTATTTTTCTCCTTCTTATTTTCTCTAATTTTACACAAAAAGAGGCACACCATGCATCTTGTTCTAAATGTTATTTTTTACTTACATTATATTTTGGAGGAATTTCCATGTCAGTGCACAGATAGCTACTGAATGGTTTTTATCGACATATTACCCATTATATTGATGCGTTATAATTTTGTAAACTCTTTTCTTTTTCCAGTATGTACTTCCCCCACCATTTTATTGAGATACAATTGGCATACAGCACTATATAAGTGTAAGGTGTACAGCGTGATGATTCAACTTACATATATTGTGAAGTGATTACCAAAGTAAGTTTAGTTAACATCTATCATCTCATATAGATACTAAAAAAGAAAAGAAAAATTTTTTTCTTGTGGTGAGAACTCTTAAGATTTATTTGAACGACTCACATACTGTGCAGCAGCGTTAACTATAGTCAGCATGTTGTACATTACACCCCTCATACTTATTTTTCATCTTATAACTGGAAGTTTTTAGCTTTGACCACCTTCCTCCAAGTCTCCCCATCCTCTGCCTCCTGCTCTGGTAACTACAGATCTGGTCTCGTTTTCTATGAGGTTTTTTTTTCCCCCTTTGGATTCCACAATCCAGATCCCTCTCTGATCACCCAGGGCCAAGTGTCAGACAATGAGGGACACCCTGCGCCCCAGAGCCCACTGGAATGATTCAAAGTAGTCAGTCCTAAGCCTGCTTGCCCTGCCTTGCCTGTTCCTTCCTGTGGAAGCCATTGTAAGGCTCTTGTCCACAGTGGCTTCCTCTCCGTCTGCCGATGGTGTGGCATTCCTCTGCTTTTAGGAACTATGAGCAACAAACTATCTTTTCAATGGTAGTCATTTCCTGATCTGTTGGCACTACAATACCTCACATTTTCTATGAATACACGATATTTTCAAACAATAGTGATGGTGAATATAGATAACTACTTCAGGGCATTTTGGTGTAAAGAATAGAAAATGGGGGCAAACTGAAGAGGACTATGGAATATCAAGATACTGCACCATGTTTGCATGCCACACTGCTGATGGTAATGATCCTACACAAAGGGGAGAAGTCATGATTTTACTTTAATGGGGGGTGTAGGGGGATGGGATCCAGTGCAGAAATGGAGTAGCTGGTCTGAGGTGTGTGGACAGGTCATTTATTTTAACAGGAGGGAAGGCAAAGTGCAGGTGGTTAGATTTAGTGGTTGAAACATGTGAAAATTCTCTTCTGTTTGCTTCTATTTTCTTGGTCAAATACGAAGCAAGACCACCAATGCGGACTGGGATGGGGAGCAGCGTAGAGGAGATGTGAGGAGCGAGGAAATGTGACTTGGAGAAAGGCATTGAAATTTGTTCAGGATGAGATAGTAAGACTGCCAGACAATGTCAAGCACCCACTTGAGGTTTGGGGTCACCAATTTTAGGTGAGATGAGTTAGCTTGAATGTGTGGCTTTTATAAGGAAAGGATGTGGAGTAAACAGAGTATAAAATTTTATTTAATTTTTGACTTGTAACCTTAGAACAGTTTTACATTTACAAAAAAATTGTAAGATAGTACAGAGTTCCCATATAACCCACACTCAGTTTCCATTATTACTAACAGCTTACATTGGGATGGCACATTTAATGACCAGTATGGATACATTATTAACAATAGTCCATACTTTATTCAGATGACCTTATTATTATTATTATTTTACCTGATATCTGTTTTCTGTTCTAGGATCCCATCTAGGCTACATTACATTTAGTAGTCATGTCTACTTAGGCTCCTCTTGCCTATGGGAGTTCTTAGACTTTCCTTGTCTTTGATGACCTTGATAGTTTTAAGGAGTATTGATCAAGTATTTTGTAGAATGTCCCCCATTTGGGATTTGTCTGCTGTTTTCCCCATGATTAGACCAGGGTTATGGATTTTTGGAAGGAAAACTACAGAAGTAAAATGCCATTTTCATCATATATCAAGGGTGTAAAATATCAACATGACTTATCTCTGTTGATGTTGACCTTGATCACATGGTTGAGGTAGTGTTTGTCAAGTTTCTCTGCTGTGAAGTCACTGCTTTTAACCACCCCCCCCCTTTCCATACTGTACTTATTGGAAGGAAGTCACTATGTGCAGTCCTTACTTAAGAGGCAGGGAGTTATGTGGTTGCATATATACATAAGTTATTTGGATTCTTCTGCACAACAGATGTGTCTATTCTCCTCCGTATTCAATCATTTATTTATATCAGTATGCAGTCATGGATATTTACTTTATACTTTGGGTTATAATCCAATACTACTTTATCTTGCTGCTCAAATCATTCCAGCTTTGACCATTGGGAACCCTTTCAATTAATTACTGTGTCCCTTTGACATACCCCTATCACTATGGGCTCTTTTTTCTATTTTGAGCACTTCCTTACTTTCTGACACTAAAAGACATTCAAGGCTCGTTTTACATATTTCCTGTTCCATCCTAGAAATAGCCATTTATCCAGTGCTATTGTTTTACATTTATTTTTTTATCTTTTTAACGTTAAAATATTCCAAAAGTAAATGTACAGCTCACTGAGTTATTACAAGGAACATAGCCTCCCAGTGCTGTGCCGGAGCTGGCTCACACAGTCCCCTCAGAGCTGTTTGTGCAATTTCTTCCCAGCTCCACATACAATGACATCATGTTGGTAGCTTGAAAATTGGCCATGGTGGTAGTGTTTACATGATGGAAATCAGGAAATGCTACAAGTCCAGGCTTTCTTTTCCCCCTGGAGAGCCAGTTGTTAAATACCAGCACACCACTGCTTGTAACTACCACTCAAGTCAAGAAATAAAACCACAAGCTAATAAATAAAATGTTGCCAGCGACCCCAGTAACCCCTCCATGTATCCCATCATAACCCTTTCTATCTAAAAGTAACCACTACCCTGACTTTTATAGTAATCACTTCAGTGTGTGTGTGTGTGTGTGTGTGTGTAATGTTTTTTTTATCACCCATGTGTCCATCCCTAGACACTATGGTTAATATCACACATGATTTTTACCCTGCTGTGTATTTTAAGGTCTTTAATCTGCAGATTTCCTCTCTGTCCCCTTTTTTTTTCTTTACAAATTATCTGCTGAAGCGTATGGGCCATTTTATCTGCAGACTTTCCCTAGTCTGGATTTTACTGATTACATACTCATGGTATAATTCAACATATTTCTTTGTACTCTATTATTTCAAATTGACATTGATAGAATATTCCACCTAACAATAACAGCATACACATTCTGTTCAAGTGTCTGTGGAATATATCAAGAAGACCAAATCCAGAAAACAAACCACAACAAATGTAAAAAAATCGAAACCAAACAGTATGTTCTCTTATCACAATATAATTAAACTAGAAAAGAATAACAAAAAGATAACAGGAAAATCTCCAAGAACTTGGCAACTAAATTACACACTTGAAAATAATCCATGTTTCAAAGGGAAAAGTCTCAAAGGAAATAAAAAACAACAACATTGAACTGATATGCATACTTCAAAATTTGTGGGACACAGCTGAAGCAGTGCTAAGAAGGAAATTTGTAATACTAAATGCTCACATTATGAAATAAGAAAAACCTCAGATCAATGGTCTACATCCTTCCCTCAAGAACTTAGAAAAAGAAGAGCAAAATAAACCCAAAAGAAGCTTATAAAGGAAATAAAAGAGATCAGAAAACAATGAAATTATAAGCAGAAAATCAATATAGAAAATCAACAGAACAAAATAAAGCTTTCTGAGATCAAAAAATTGACAAACTCCAAGCAAGACTGACATAGGAAAAAGAAGACACAAATTACCAATATCAAGATTGAAACAGGAAATATTACTACAAATCCTACAAACATAAAAAAAGATAATAAGACATACTACAAACAATTCTATATGTATAAATTTGGCAAATTAAATGAATAGATCAATTCCTCAAAAAATGAAAACCATAAAAGAAATCTTGAGTCACAGATGGCTTCTTTAGAGAATTCTCCCAAAGGTTTAAAGAAAAACTAGCACCAAACTTGCATAATCTATACCAGTATAAATACAAGAGGAGGAAACGCTTTCCAATTCATTTATGAAGTCAGTATTATATTGATACCAAAACCAATGACAATACAAAAAAAGCAAACTATAGACCAATATTCTTCATGGAAATTGACGCAAAAATCCTTAACAAAATATTAACAAATAGAACTCAGCAACATATAAAATAATTGTACACCATGACCAAGTGATGTTTATTCAAGGAATGCAAGGCTAGTTCAATATTTGAAAATCAAACAATGTCATCCACCATATTAACAGGCTGAGCAAGAAGTCACATCAGCACATTAATTGATGCAGAAAAAAATTTGCAATATTCAAAATTTATTCATAATAAAACTTACAAATTAGGAATAAAGGGGAACTTCCTCAACTTAATAAAGTCCATTTATAAAAATCTACACTCAACAGTATACTTAATGGTGAAAGGCTGAATGTATTTCTCTTAAGATTGGAAACAAGGCAAGGATGTCTGTTCTTCCACTCTTACTAAACAAAATGCTGAAAGTTCTAGCCAGTATAATAAGGCAAGAAAAGGAAAGGAAAAGTCATAGAGATTAGAAAGGAAGAAATAAAATCATTCCTATTTGCTGATAACATGTTTATTATCTATGCAGAAAAATCTCAAAAACTATAAAAACCTCCTAGAATAAATGAGTTCAGTAAGTTCATAGGATACAAGAAAAATGTACAAAAATCAATCATATTTCTACATACTAGCAATGAACACATGCACACCAAAATTAAAAATACAATCCCATTTACAGTCACTCAAAAAAAAGAGAAAAATATTTACATGTAATTCTAAAAAAACATGTACAGGATTTGTTTTTTGGAAACTATAAAACATTGATGAAAGGTATCAAAGAAGACCTAAAGAAATGGAGAGACATACTATATTCATGGATTGGAAGACAACAGTGTAAAAGATGTCAGTTCTACCCAAACTGATATTCAGGTTTAACAAATTTCCAGAAAGATCTTTTTGTACATTTAAAGAATGTTCAAAAAATTGTGTAGAAATGCAAAGAAGCAAGAAGAGCTAAAACAATTTTGATAAGGAAGAATGAAATGGGAAGAATTCATCTACTCCATTTCAAAACTGATTATATAGCTATAGTAATTAAGACTGTGTAGTGTTGGTGGAGGGATAAACACATAGATCAATTGAATAGAATAGAGAACACAAAAATATATCCATACCAATATGCCCAATTAATTTTTGACAAAGATTCAAGATAAATTCAAAAGAGCAAAGATAACCTTATCCGTAAATGATTGCTGGAGAAATTGGAAAACTATGAGCAAGAAAACAAAACCAAACAAATTTTAAAAACCCACCTTTTTCTAAGTCTCACAGTTTATACAAAAATTAACTCAAAATGGTCAAGGAGATAGATGTAAAACATAAAGCTAAAAGACTTTTAAGGAAAAGACCTATGAAAAATCTTCAAGCTCTAATGTAATGCCAATAATTCTTAGATTGAACACTAAAAGCATGAACTATAAAAGAGAAAATTGATGAATTAGACTTCATAAAAATTCAAAACTTGCTAAGGGGATAAAAATACAAACTACAGAGTGGAAGAAAACATTTGCAAACCACATATCCAACAAAGGACTAGTATCTGGAATATATCAAGAACTTTCAAAACTCAGCAGTTAAAAAATCAAACAATCCAGTTTAAAAAATGGGCAAAAGACAAGAAGAGTCATTTCACCTAAGAGGATATGCAGATGACAAATAATCACATGCAAAAATGTGCCATTAGGAAAACTCCCTGTCATTAGGGGCATTCATTACCTCTGCTTTGCTTTTCTCCACAGCATTTGTTATCACAAGATGCATCATGTTTTTATTTGGGTGTTAATTTATTGTCCGTCTTCCTCTAGTAAAATCTAATCTCCATGTGGGTGGGGACTATGTTTTGTTCACTGCCTTTTCACCCTGACCAGAGTTGTGCCTGGAAGGTGGAAAGCACTCACTAAATATTTATAGAATGAATGAATACATACTCTTGCAAGTTTAGATGGAACTCAGCTATAAGTTTAATCCTTGGAGTGCTGGTCTTTCCAAATAATAGAGTTTTAATCACTTTTCCATTCTTGTCAATTTGATTTGATTAGCATTTGATTTAGTCCAATTTTCTACTCCTTCTTGAGTCTTTATAATTGCTATTTTGTTAGGAAAACATCCATTTCCTCTAAATTTTCAAAATAATTTCAATAGGTTTCAATGTAGTCATTTCTTATAATTCTTTTCTATCTTCTTCATCTCCTTCTTTTCTTTGGCCAGGATCACCAAGGGTTTCTACCTTATCAAATTTTGTTGTAGCAAAGCACTAACTTTGCATTTATTTTTCCTAATTTTTACCTCACTGAGTTCAACTTTATTTCTTTTATTTTCTTTCTTCTAATTTACTTTATTGTTCTTTGTTTTTCTAATTTATTAAGTTGACATGTTAATTAGGATGAAGCCTAAATTGCTGGAGCAGGGGATGGATCCTAAGACCTCTTTGTTATTTTCTTTCATGGAACAATCCAGGATGGTTAAGTGGCTTGTTCCATAAAGTCATTCAGGAACACAATCAAATGGGAAAATTCTACCATCCTCTAGGGCAGGGGTCAGCATACACACGAGGGACATTCCTGACTGTTACCTGTTTTTGTAAGTAAAGTTTTATTGCAATACAGCCACACTGATTTGTTTACCTTTTGCCTACATTTTACTTTTGAGCTTCAATAGCTCAGAACTGACTAGTCCATGAGAGACCAGATGGCCCACAAAACCAAAAGTATTTTCTCTTTGGCCTTTTTCAGAAAAAGTTTGTTGATACTGCTCTAAGGCAATGTCCTGTGTACATAATCCAAAGTGGGTCACCACTGTGCCTTCTTCCAGCTGGTGGGGAGGGGAAAGAAAATGGGAAAAAGGCATGCCCCCTGCTCCTAGAAGAGGCACATAACATTTCCATTTATCTTTGAGAACTTAGCCACATGGCCACATCTAACTGCCAGGAAGTCATGGGAAGGTAAAGTACTTGGGCTGGACATGCCACGTGCCCAGCTGCTCTTCTTTTACTGTGGGAAGAGGAGAGAATTGATTTTGAAGGACAGCTACCAGTTTTCCCCATAGCTAAACAGGAAGTTCCTTTATTTTCTATTTTTCTCTTTTAATAATGAAGGAACTCCAAGTGACACGTATTTTTCCAGTACAACTTAAACTTTGACTCAGAGGTCTTGATATGACACATTCTCCTTTTCTTAACCTTTTCTAGGTAGGTTGCAATTTCAGTTTGGATTTCTTCATTAGTCCAACGAATATTTGGGATGATATTTCTTAGTTTTCAAGTAGTTATATATTTTCTAAAGTCAGACTTTTATTATTTATTTCTAATTTTATTAAAAGACTGTGGCCCTTAACATTTATACTTTTAAAAATATGTTTGTTTTCTTTTTGACCAAATGCATAAAAAGTTTTGTGATATCTGGGCATACATACATGTGTGTATGTATTCCTTTTTCAAATGATAAAGTTTTATTTGACATACATATCAAGTTCGATTATGTTATTTGATTTTATAACCTTTCTTATTTTTGTCTTTTATATCTAATTCTGAGAATTATTACTCTCATTTTAATATAATTTTTAGAATGAAGCTCTGGCATTTGTAATTGCCATTTATATATTTAGCTGCCATTTTTTTTTTTGGTACAACAAATTCATAACTACTATATCTTGTTCTTAAAATTATGTATTATTATTTTATGTCCTTAATTTTCCTTTTTGAAGATTTTAATCTTAAATGTATGTGTCTGATAACAATAATGCCACTTGTGATGACTTTTTTGCTTGTACTTAGTATCTATTTCTCATCCCATTTTTTCTTTTACCTTAGAGTTACATCTTTAATCTGTAAAATGAAGATGATAAAACATGCCCTACTTTTTTGAGGATGAGGGAAGGTAATGGCTGTGGGAGTGTTTGTAAACCATAAAGAACACCACATATAAGTGGTTTCATTCCTCCTGTGATTGTGCCTACTAATCTACCCAATTTGTTTTTGTCTGACTTTGAATGTACATTACTGGAAGGATCAGATCCACTTTATCATTTATCATCTATCTATTTCTGTACCTACCTACCTATCTTTTTATCTGTCCATCCTGATTATCTTTCTAACCAATTTAATCATTAACTAACGGGCTGTCTCTACTACTCCAACATATATAGATAACTATACCACACACCTGCCAATTTTCACTCCCAACACCAGGAAGAATATTTATACCATTATTATTATGGAACCCATAAATAACAACACAAAAAACATGTTGACTTTATTTTTATTTTCCTACTATTATTGTCTAAAGGCAGGTACAGAGTTAAAAAAAAACAGCTACTGTGAAACATCAAATCAAGAATACTCAGGTAGGGGGTTAAATGTGGGAAATTACAATGAAGGTATAAGCAGTCACATGATGAGACACTTTTGAGCACAGCTTCCATTGGCATCCCCCCTGCAGTTGAAAATGGGTAAAATTATAGACTCACAAAATTTGTCTTTTCTTTCTTGCTGTGTTTTTATCTTGTCAGGAGCCACTACTTGCTACATCATTAATGTAGGTCCTTCTTAGTTTCCTTACATCTTCCTGGATATTAATAAAGGAAAATCCTGGGGCACCTGGATGGCACAGTCAGTTAAGCATCTGACTCTTGATTTCAGCTCAGGTCAAGATCTCAGGATCATGGGATTGAGCCCTGTGTCAAGCTCCACACTCAGTGGGGAATCTGCTTGAGTTTCTCTCTCCTCCCCCTCTGCCTCTCCCGCTCTCTCTCTAAAATAAATAAGTCTGAAAAAAAAAAGAGGAAAATCCATTTATTTCGAATCCTACTTTATCCCTTGGTTTTTTAAGTGTGTTTCTTGGAAACAACATATGTAAGTTTTAAGAGTTCTCTTGTGATGGTGTGTGTCTTTTTATAGGAGAAAGTAACCCACTTACTACATTTGCATTTACAGCTGATGTTCTAAATATATGTTTATGTTTAGTATACATTTTATTTTGGGGTTCATTCTTACCTAATTTCCTCATTTATACAGGTTTTATGAACTTATGATTAATTCTCTTCTTTTTCACTTATTAATTTGTATCATTTCCATTAACTAGTTCCATTTAGCCAGTCCTTTCCCAACACTCATAAGCAAACTCACATTTCACCACTGTTCTATGACAAAAAGCTTTAGCTGTTTCTCTTAGGTTTTAATAGAAAATATATTCTTTTTTAAAAAGTCTTTTGTTTAGGGATTCATACAATTCACATTTAATGTTATAACTGGATAAAATTTAATTTTTCTAACTTATTTTAATATTTGCTATTTATCTTTCTTCTTTTTCTTTTTTCCCTTTCTTACTCTTATTGACTTGGTCAATTTTCTCCCTCATTAGTTTTCAAGTTCTATCGTCCTTTCCAGTGCTCCTAGCAGTTACCATCCTGATCTTGAAATCACAATTAAAATGTTTTCTCATTATGACAATAGAGCAAAATAATAAGTGCCACCCTAAGACACTTTCCTAACCTCCTCCCACCAACAAAACCTGTTGATGCCTTTCTAGTGCCTTTTCTCCCTCCCTAACTTCTGGCCATGCTGAAGCAGTTTAAAATACCTAGGTGCAGGCTAAAATTATTTTTCCTTTTCAAGAATACCTAACTTACATTATGAACTCCAAGTGACGTTCCTGTCATCTATAATAGGATCTACTGCTCACCAGGTTTTTCTCTGCTTCTCATCTCATTATCTGGTTTGAATTTAGGGTTACAGGACTTCCCCAAGTGTTTTCCTCAGCTAAGTTACATGACGCTTGTATTTTCTGAATCCTTGCACATTGGAACAAGGCTGAAGAATGTGTCATGCTAGTGAGGAAAGTGCCAGAATCTTCAAAAAGTGCCTTCCTGCTGGTCCCTCTAAGCCAGAAATTCTAGTACATGATGCTGCAGTTGAAATGGGCTCCCCAGTGTCAATAATGATAAATTACCACAAGGTCACAGGTTGTATTTCCAGTAACTGATGGCAGGGCAGAGATAGTAATCAGAAATATTTGTCCCACAGATACACTGGGCTGTGCTAACTATTTATGCAGTTTTTTAAAAAAGATTTTATTTATTTATTTGAGAGAGAGAGTGAGTGAAAGAAAGGGAGCACACAAGCAGTGGCAGAGGGAGAGGGAAAAGCAGACTCCTCACTGAGCAGGGGCCCAGTGCAGGGCTTGATCCCAGGACCCTGAGATCATGACCTGAGCTGAAGGCAGATGTTTGACTGAGCCACCCAGGCGCCCTATTTATTCAGTTCTTAAGTATTAACTAGATGAGCCAAGTAAGGCCTTTGTTTAATTTCTATAACAACCAGTGTCCTCATGTGATGAACAAGTGCCTTACTTGAACCACCCCAATAGCAAACGATCCAATTCCCAGACCCAGCCCTCCAAGGAACAGGAAGGGAACCACCAGTCACTATGGGGCAATGATGTCATGCTTTGATGCACTGCATCTGCCCCAAACACATAACGATGATAGATAACGCTATAGGAAAAAAGATATGGTCTGACTGAAAGGCAAAATAAAGGTCTCTAGAAACTATACATGGTACAGAAATGCAAAGCGGTGAATGGTGCTGAAACCACATGTTGTCTGGGTTTTGGATCCAGAAGTTGGCAGTGGCTGCAAGCCATTTGGATCCTAGGTAAGTTGGGGACGAATCTGAAAATTTTATACTTAGATGAGGGGATAAAAGCCAGGATCCTGCTTGAAGTCTGGAGCTACAGGGGAGATACCTCCTCCTCCATAAAGGCTGCTATCATGTAGGGTTATGGGTTTAGGAAAGTGGGGAGCCTGGAGGGATGGGAGAACACAACCATCTTTGGGACCAGGGATCATGTTCAAAGGATGAACCTGTGATATGGCCAATTAAGCATCCTGTGACAGTAGCCCAATAAGACATTATAAGAGCTATTGTGGACCAGGAGTCATAGGGAAGAGAACTCAAATGGGGACAACTGTAAAACTGGCCGACAGTGAGGGGTTTAAACGGGGAAGTAGAGAAAAACAAACAAACCGCCAATATCTCACTCAAAATGAGACTGTTAGTCAAATTACAAAACATATGAAGAAATCTAACACTGAAAAAGAAAGAAAATTCATTTTATGGAACAATCTAGCAAAAACTTTAAATGTATTAGATCATCAGTAGTCAACAGTTCCGGTTATTTCTTGCATCCCTAAATGTAGTGGCTGAAAACAACAGCAGCAACGATGTGTCTGTTTTCTTCATGAGTCAGAGGGGCCAGCTCGTGGTTGGAAAACTGAGGGATGGCACCACCCGGAGGTCCACTCACTTGCATGTCAGGTATCTGGGTTGGGAACAAACAGTTGGGACTGGAACACCCAGTGCTCCTTGTGCTCCCGTGTCTTCATGTGGTTTTTCTAGCATGGCAGCTTCTAGGCAGCCAGCCTTCTAAAAGCCAGCTCAGGGCACCCAAGGTGTGTGTCCTAAGAGGGGGACTGAGTCAAAGAAAGGCTGTATCATTTTTATGACCTGGCCTTATACATCTCACAACAGCATTTATGCTGCGTTCTTTTTCTTAGAAGTGAGTCACTAAGGTCATTACGAGTTCAAGTAAAGGGGGATTAGATCTCATCATTTGATAGAAGGAATGTCAAAGATTTTGTGGGCACATTTTAAATCTGCCACAGCCGACTCTCTGGCCTCAAATTATGTACTTTTTTTCACACACAAATTACATATCATCTTCCTAGTACCCCTAAAAGTTTCATCTGTTATAGAACAGACTCAGGTTTGAGGTCCAGAGTCTTGTTTTCTAAATCTGGCTCAGATGTGGTGGAGGCTGCTTGGGGATGGTGGTTCCAGTGCAGCTCCTGACGCAGCACCTCAAGCATAGCTTCCCTCAATCTGAGACCTGGGAACTAAACACCCCACATACAATGGTGGGTAGGTATAGAATCACTGCTGTGTGAGAGGCTAACTCTCATTCATAAAAAAGGAACAATAAGAAGCACACAGGAATCACTGGTCTGCACAATTCTGAAGTCCAGCTAGGTACATGTTGCTTTGACTGGGCTGAGCCCACCATGTGGGATGATTCACCATAGCCCTGGGTCCTGGTTCTGCCTTCTGAGTTAGCCTTCCTTTTCCATAAAAGGCAGCCACGTTGGCAGCTGAGGGATTTTGACAGCCTGCTCTTGCCCAAAGAGTCTTGAGTGTAAAAAGCCCTCTTCATTTTGTACTGCTTCTGTTCATTTCAGTCCATGTTGATACAATTCCTTTAAAAACCTTGTGAGGTTTTTTATGAATCAACTTGTAGAAATCCAGAATCCTGTTGACTGGATTTCAAATGAAGCTTCTGAGAGACAGTAGACTCAAGATTTTTAGAAGTCCTACCATTTACTGGAAAGGATCTGTGAGACACACACTTAAGATCCCTCTTCCTTTTGCACTGCCCCCTACCCTTCCATTCCATGCTGATACAATTCCTTTAAAAACATTATGGGTTTCCTGTGAATCAATTTACAAAACCAGTCCATTAAAAAAGCTACATACACAAGTGTCATTGAGTGGGCTTCCACGTGGGCTGCTGAGGGACAACACACTGAAGGTTCTTAGAAACCCTATTCTTAGAACCCAATGCAGAGGTTCTTTTGGGGGCACACCCTCAAGATACTTAGAAGGCATTTTGTCTGGTTGAGTGGTTTTCAGAGACACTTTCTGAGATATTAACAAGGGATTTAGAGTCCTAACTTGGATTTTATCTGTCTCTGCAGCCTTTTCTCAAAATGAAAATCTTAGGAATCATGGAGATAAGAACAGTTTTATTTATTTATTATTTATTTATTTATTTATTTAGATTTTATTTATTCATTTGAGAAAGAGAGACACAGTGAGAGAGAGGGAACACAGGCAGGGGGAGTGGAGAGGAAGAAGCAGGCTCCCAGCGGAGGAGCCCGATGTGGGGCTCAATCCCAGAACACCAGGATCATGCCCTGAGCCAAAGGCATACGCTTAGCGGCTGAGCCACCCAGGCGCCCCTAGAACAGTTTTATTTTGAAGCCAGCAAGTCCTGTATCCATTTGGTCTTTCTTGGGCTTTCTCTCTCCTCTCATTTTGTGGTAATTTTTTACAGCGGCAATAGAAAACTAATCCAGCTATCAAGTCTCTTTAGTTTTTCTTAATCTGAAACAGGTTCTCAGTCTTTCTTGGTTTTGACACTTATAGGGAGTATTTTGTTGAACATCCCTCAATTTAGGTTTGTCTGATATTTCCCCATGACTAAATTCAGGTTACGATATTGTGGCAGGAATATCAGTGAAGGAAAATGCGATTGTGTTCTTCTCAGTGTAGTCTATTGATTGGTCCCATTACTGATGAGCTTAATTTGATCAATTACAGACTATTGATTTGTTCCATTACTGATGAGGTTAACTCTGATCAGTTGTTGAAATTGGTGTCCACTTGGTTTCTCTATTGCAAAGTTGTTATTTTTTGTAATTAATAAGTATTTTGTGGGAAGATATTTTAATCCTATGTAAATATGCTGTTTCTCATCAATAGTTAGCTCACTAGTTTATATCATTGATGTTTCTCTTGTGAAGTACTTATCACTATGGTAGGTGCCAGTTCATAGTTTTTTAATTTCATCATTCTTTTTCTCCAGTTATTAGGTGGAATTCCACTTCTCTACTAATTTAAATTTATTTATTTAATTTTTTATCATCATGACCTTTTATATTCTCTTATTCCATGGGTTCCAATCTGTTACTTTATTTATTTATTTATTTATTTATTTATTTATTTATTTATTTTTGCTCTGATTTTCCCAAATTAAGCCAATGGGTGCCACTTCAAGGTGGCTTCTGTGTTATTTTTCATAAGTTCCATATCAACCTTTGAACCTTTCCTTACTTTCTGGTACAAGATGTCCCAGGACCATCTTGTACTTTTCTTGTTTCAAGTCCTAGAAGCAGTCCAAAGAGCTCTGAACTGGTTAGTGGAGAATGGTACTTAGAAACCAAGGTCTGGTTATTAGTGTGCTCACTGCTACTAGGTATCACTGCTTCTGAGCCCTCTCAGAAGCAGAGTTGGGAAATAACATGCATGAGTGTGTGTGTGTGTGTGTGTGTGTGTGTTTACATATACATACATCTATATATCTGTTTTTATAGTACTCGGATATACACACACTGCTTTTTTATGTCTTTTTGAATAGAATATACCCTTGAGAATATTAATTAAGGGATTAAAAACTATTTTCTGTTCCTCATTGCCTTTGTTTCACCTATGTTTCTTTCTTCTTCTTCTTCTTCTTCTTTTTTTTTTCCATTTTGGTCTCTGTGTCTTCCATGTGGGGATTTGCCCAAAATGTCTGGTGGTCACTGACTATCATGCCATATTTAAGAGTGATGTGCAAGGGTACAACTGTTTTGGAGAGGAATTTGCAAAATCAACAAAACTACACATACACTTACATTGGACCCATCAATCCAACTTCTAGTTATACCTTGACAATATGAAAATGTATATGCACAAAGTCATTAATTGCATGATTATTTGTAATTGTAAAATATGGGAAACAATCTAAGTTCCCACATATAGGAGAGAGGTTAAATAAGCTATGCTACATCCACACAATGTAATAGTGTGTAGTAAAATGAATAATAAGGGTGATTTCTATCAACTGATATGGAGTGATATCCCAGATAGATTATTTGAAAAAGCAAAACGTAGATCAGTATATATCTATAATATGCCTTTTATGTGAAGAAAGGGAGATAGGAAAATACACGTGTGTCTGTTTATTCATGAAAAAAAGAAAGAAAGAAAGAAAAGAAACTTAGGAAGAACAGACCAGAACTAATGAGACTGTTTTCCAAGGCTAATGGGTGGTAATTGGGTGGAAAGCATGAGGGCACTGGAATAGAAGTGATGACAGAGGGGCATTTCTTTGATTTACTTTTTAATATGTTCTGAATTTTAAAACTATGTTAATGTTTCACATAGTTAAAGAAAATATTAACAAGGGTGGGAAATAACAAAAAAACAGAACACAGAAACAAATGAACTTAAATATATTCTAAATGGATAACATGACCACACTGAAAGGGCATGAGGGATAACTTTGAACACAGTATTTTGAATATATGCCCACAGGCTAAAGACCACAAGAACTGTAAACAAATATTGTGCTCTAGTTAGTAAGTGTGGGTGAGCAATTATGAAACTACTTTATATGTATTCCATAACTGGATAAGTAAATACATTGTGGATAATGAGAGCCAGGTTTCTCACTGTTGGAGAAAGCAGTTAATATATGAAAAATGCTAGACTGAATTCTGAGTTGTTGGGTTGAAATTTTTGGATGCCTAACTGTAAACTGATGGAAAATATCTATCTAATCTATCTATCTACCTATCTATTATCTATCATCTATCTATCATCTACCTACCTATCTCTACACACACACACACACACACACACACACACACACACTCTTTCTCATATATCCAGAGGAAAGAAAACTTCAGGCCAACATCTCTCATGAACACAGCCACAGAAATCCCTAACAAAATATTAGCAAAGCAAATCCAGCAATATACAAAAAAGGATACTACCTTATAATCAAGTATTGTTCATCCTGGGAATGCAAGGGTGGCTTAACATTTAAAATAAATCACTGAAACTCCCCATATTACAATACTAAGTAAGTAAAAACATCATCCTATCAGTGAATGTAAAACAGGCATTCAACACAGCATCTATTCATGATTTTTTAAAAAAATCATACAAACTAGGAGCTTCCTTAACCTAATAAAAAGTTTTCATGAAAACCCTACAACTAACATTGTATTTAATGGTGAGAGGCTGAATGCTTTCTCCCTAAGATCTAGAACAAGGCAAAGATGTTCTCAATTACTGCTCCTATTCAATATCATACTGGAAGTCCTAGTTTGTACAAGAAAAAGACATAGAGACTGGAAAGCAAGAAATAAAACTGTCTTTATTAACAGATGATTGTCTGTGTAGAAAATCTCCCCAAATCTACACACACACACACACAATCCCCAAGAACTAATAAATGTGTTTAGCAAGGTCACAGGAAACAAAGTTAATATTCTGTGTATTCTTGTATACCACCAATGAACAACTGGATTTCGAAATTTTAAAAAATACCATTTACAATAATCAAAAAGAAAGTAGTGACAAAAATGTGTAGGATTTGTATGTAGAAAACTACAAAGCAGCAATAAAGAAAACCAAAGACGATCTGCATGATTAGATCCTTACCCTGGCTCATACATTATAAGACTCAATATTTGAAAGATGTTTATTCTTCTTAATTTGATTTATAAATCAGTATAATCTTAAAATCCAAGCAAGCTCTTTAGTAGATATTAATAAGCTGATTCTAAAGTGTATACAATCTACACAATGTATGCAAAAACAAAAGGAATAGCCAAGACAATTCTGAAAAAGAAAAAATTGATTGGAAGACTCACATTTCCTGATTTTGAGACGTTTACAGGAATTATAACAGTGTGATGCTGGTGAAAAGAGAGAGACACAGGTCAACAGAATGGAACAGAAAAGTCATAAATAAACAAGTGGTGTTTGAATAATTGGATGTCCATATGCCAAAGAAAAGAAAAAAGAAGAGAAAAGAAAAGAAGGATCTCAATACATACGTCACATCTTGTACAAAAATTAAATAGAAATGGACCTACATGTAAAACATAACACTATACAACTTTGAAAAGAAATCTAGGAGAAAATCTGCATGACCTTAGGTTTTGCGGTGAGTTTTGAGATACTACAATTTACAAAGGAACCAATATATAAATTGGACTTACAAAAGTTGAAAACTTTCTCTCTTTCAAAGATAGCTGAAATGATTAAAAGACAGTCACAGACTGAGAAAAAGTCTATGCAGAATATGATAAAGGATTTCTATCCTAAATATATAAAGAATTCTTAAAATTCAACAACAAGAAAATAATCACTCTAATAAAAAAAAAAGTCTGGTTTAAAAAATGGGCAAAGGATCTGAACAGATATTTTACTAAAAATGATACATAGTTGCCAGTAAGTATATGAAAAACTTTCTCAACATCATTATCATTGGGACATACAAATCAAAACAACGAGATTCCAGTTAAAATCCAAACATTCTATAACATCAAAACACTGAGAGGATGTGGGGCAACAGGAGATCCATTCATTATTCACGGAAATGAAAAATATGGTTCAGCCATTTTGGATGATGGTATAAAACTTTTTTATTATGTTAATCATATACTTATCATATGGTCTAGTAATCATACAGAATATTTGCTATCCAGGCAGGTTACATGGAAAAAAAGAATAACCCTTCATGTTGTAGGCAAAGGCCATACACAGTAAACCAAGGAAACACACACAAAATCGAGGAACCTTTTCTAGGGTTTAATAGATTTCATAGGTTTTTCACATGCAGGTATTATAAACCAAGGCAGATAAAATTCACTTTCCAAGTTTATTACCTTCCCAATGGCAACTAAAACTCTGCAGTCTTACTGACTTGAAAAACCAGACACAGAGTTTGAAGGGAAAACAGCAGCTGAAAAGGTGAAGGGAGAGAATCCCAGAAAGAGTGCCATTGGGCAAGAGCCAAATTCTGTGTATAGACTGGCCCAGATTTCTCACCCCTGAAATACGCCATCTGTTTACTGGGCAGATTCCAAGCAGCCCCATTTAAGCTAAAAGAACCTCTATGTCAGTTGCAGCCCAACCTAGAGGAGACAAATCTCAAACAAACCCAATACTCTTTAGAGAAACATACCAAAATCACAAAATTACTAGAAATACAAAGAAAAAGAAACATGTGAGCCGTACGCAAGAAAAAAGGTGATTGCCGAAGGCTGACCCTAAGAAGGAGCCATGGCTAGAATTAGCAGGAAAGGAGTTGAAATCTGGGCTCAAAGAAATAAGAGTAAATATATGCCCTAAACAAACAGATAGAAATCCCCACAGAGAAAAGAACCAAATGAAAATTATAGAACTTAAAAATATGCTATTGGAACGAACCACTTCATTAGATGGTCATAGAGAGTTATAGAAAATAATAAATGCTTAACTATGTAGCAAAATCCCCGGGTAGTATTCAGGGGGTTGTGCAGGTAGGGAGGTAAAAGGATCCTTTCTTGAGGAATAGGGTACAGGAAGTGAGGAGGGAAGAATTAGTGTGCAATGGGGAGTGTTCAAGGAAGGGAAATAGTTGGCAGTTTTGTCTACAGATAAAAGGAGAGTTGTGTGCAACTAATAAAGCAGGGGAAATAGGACACTAATGATTAATGGGATGAAAACATACCAAGTAAGATCAAAACTAACAAGGGGAAGAAGTGAAATTCATAACAGCTCTATCAAACTCACAAAAAAATAAGGTAAAAGAAAAAGACAAATAGTCCTTAAATAATATAAACAATGATAACATATATTACAATATTGTTGTGAATAACAACGTACAACAATGTACACAATGATATAATGTTACATAATATTAAATATACTAAGTATAGAATAAGATAGAAGGAATAAAATAAAAGTCTAAAATATGATTGAACTGGATCAACCCATTAAGAGACAAAGACTGTTAGGTTAAGTGAAAAATTAAGAGCCGACTGTAAGCTGTCGCGCACACACACACACACAAAATTAAAGCAAGCAAAAAAAGGTTGACGTCACAAATGAACTGTGATGGTTTNGAGACAAAGACTGTTAGGTTAAGTGAAAAATTAAGAGCCGACTGTAAGCTGTCGCGCGCACACACACACACACAAAATTAAAGCAAGCAAAAAAAGGTTGACGTCACAAATGAACTGTGATGGTTTTTGATGGGTCAGCTTGGCAGGGTAAAGGATGGAAGGGAGGACTGCAGACTTAAGGGACTTTCAGTGGAGATAAAAAGCATCATAAGAACACCACAGAAAGCATGCCCAAACCTGCAGGAAATGAATGATTTCCCGGCAATTCCAACTACCAGAACTGGAGCATTTGAAGTGAGCAGTTGCCACAGTGAAGATGAGGTCAGTAGAAACTGATCAAGCAAAGCCTTGAGTTCCCCCAAACTATCAGCAAATAGATTAAATTCCAAACACTAAAGCCATTGCAGTGAACAACAGGAGAAAGCAATCCCTGTCATTATTATTATTGAATATCATCTCGGAGATTTTAGTGACTAAGATAAAACAAGAACATGAAATGCCTGGCATGGACATAGAAAGTACATAAAAGTATCTTTTCTACTGATGGTACGAATGTACACTTTGGCAAGCCCAAGAGAACAGTGGAGGAAAAAAGAAACCCAATCAATTAGAGTAATTGTGCAGATTTGGTTAAATAGAGATGAAATAAATATTAAAATAAACCAACCACTTCTAATGTTCTAGTCATTAAAATCTAGATGTGAAATGGGAAGATAAATTTTAAATTACATAGGAAAAACTTTAACAAGAAAGACTAAGGGCCAATATTAAAAACCTGTAATATTAAAAGACATTAAACAAAATCTTATCTAATTTCCAATTAGAATCAACAGAGGTTTTTTTCATAATTGAATAAAATATTCTTAGACTTCTTATATTGACAGATGCCTATGAGGATAGCTAAGAGAACCTGGAGAAGCGCCTGAGTGGCTCAGTAGGTTAAGCCTCTGTCTTTGGCTCAGGTCATGATCCTGGGGTCCTGGGATCGAGCCCTGGGTGGGGCTTCCTGCTCAGAGGGGAGCCTGCTTCTCCCTCTCCATCTGCCCCTCCTCCCTGCTTGTTCTATTTCTCTCTCTCTTAAATAAATAAAATCTTTTTTTTTTAAGAAAAAAAGAACAGTAGAGGGGAGGTTTGGCATACTAGCTATCAGAACCTACGCTAAAGTCACCTTAAGCAAAGAGTCTTGGTGTACTAATGGACAAATGGATCAGTGGAACAGAGAATCTAGATTTAGACCCCAATTTATACGAGNTAAGAAAACAGAACAGTAGAGGGGAGGTTTGCCATACTAGCTATCAGAACCTACGCTAAAGTCACCTTAAGCAAAGAGTCTTGGTGTACTAATGGACAAATGGATCAGTGGAACAGAGAATCTAGATTTAGACCCCAATTTATACGAGAAGTCAATATATGACAAGTGTGGAAGTTCAGATGAGGACAGGCCGGGCAATAGTGATAGCAGCACAGCAATCTACTCTTCTGAAAGATATTAAAATTTTACCAGCATCTTACACATGATATAAAAGCAGATTGAAATGTAAGTATAAAAATCAAAACAATAAAAAAATCTTATAAGAAATCTGGGAGGTAAGGGTGATACAGATACTCTTCAACCCAGTTATTCCGTTCCTTAGAATCTATCCTGTGTACTAAAGTCTGGAAATCTAGAGCCACAGAAGAAAATTCAGTCATATCTGACTACATAAAAATTTAAAACTTTAAAAATGGTCTCTATGACATCTTTTGGTACCAAAGGCATGAGGAAACAATATTGTTGGGAAAAACTTATAATGCAGATGGCAAATGATAATTTCTCTATTATACAAAGCAAACTTACTGATTGACCAACAACAAACATCTTGTGAAAATGAGCAAAGGGTATATAGATAGAAAGCACAGAGGAGAAAATCCAAATGGCCACCAAATGAATGAAAAGACATTCAAATATACTAGTAAGTCAGGGAAATGAAAATTAAAGTAACAATCGAAATATCTCTACTCCATTAAGACAGGCGAAATTAAAAGGAAACCTAATGCCTGTTACTGGTTGGGGAGGTGGGAGATAGTGTTTTTGCATACTGTCATAGGAATGTGAAGTGTTTACAACAACTGAACAATATAACATTTTTAGAAAGCAATCTGGCAACATCCCTTGAAATTAAGATTTCAAATACTCTTCAACCCCTTCTGAGAGTTTGTCTCATAGATCAATTAATAAGGACCTATGATCATGAATGCTTTCTTTTTTTTTTTTTTTTAAAGATTTTATTTATTTATTTGACAGAGAGAGAGACAGCCAGCGAGAGAGGGAGCACAAGCAGGGGGGGTAGGAGAGGAAGAAGCAGGCTCCCAGCAGAGGAGCCTAATGTGGGGCTCGATCCCAAGACTCTGGGATTACGTCCTGAGCCGAAGGCAGACGCTTAATGACTGAGCCACCCAGGCGCCCCAATCATGAATGCTTTCTAAAGTATGGTTCATAGTGATCAAGACCAGGAAACAAAAAGATTGCCCATCATTTGCATTCATATAAAATGCCCAAGCAAATTCATTTAAATATATTTGTAAGCAATGATAATGTTAATGTATTAGATACAATTAATACGTTTTGATGTGTTGCGTTAGTAATGTTTGTTTGGAAAATTTTGCTAATTATACTTAAAATTTTAGGGGGCGCCTGGGTGGCATAGTGGTTAAGCATCTGCCTTCGGCTCAGGGCGTGATCCCGGCGTTATGGGATTGAGCCCCACGTCAGGCTCCTCCGCTGTGAGCCTGCTTCTTCCTCTCCCACTCCCCCTGCTTGTGTTCCCTCTCTCGCTGGCTGTGTCTATCTCTGTCAAATAAATAAATAAAATCTTTAAAAAAATAAGTAAAAAAAAATAAAATTTTATAGCTAGTTGAGAACTTGCACCAATAGTAATATGCATTCCTCTTATGCCCCCAAAATCCTTTGGATATTTCAAGGTCCTAATAATGAAGAAAGTGACATTATGGTAGTAACATCCATCTGGAAAGATAAGCACATATAAATAGCAACTCAGAGAAGAATAAATACATATAAAAAGTGCTCACCTTCATCCAACAGTTAGAAAAAAAGTAAACACGTGTAAATTGGTGTTACTGTTTTGGAGAGCAATATGGCAATATTTATCAGAATTTAAGAAGTTTGGGAGGACTCAAAATTCTGCCATGCCTGTTGAAATATCTTACTATGAGGGGAGGGAGATGTACTGCTTGTTTTTAGTGACTCAATATGTGATCAATTTTGAAGTCTCATGAACATTTTAAAAAGACATATTTGACATTCACGGATTCCTAATTCCCTGATACACACGCTGCCTCAGGGTTGCTCCTGACATTGACACCCTGGGCTTGTTGGTCATGCTTGGCCCCATTAGCAGGCTCTTTTCGAGCTGTGCTTGCAACCAAACAGTTCAGGAGTTTGGAAGCTGGAACCCCATCAAGATCATGTGTTCCAGGTTGGATGGGCACCAGGGAGGGAGGGGTATGAAGAAGTGGGGTAGTCCCTAGGTCATCCCCCAATTTTTGTCATGAGTGTGACCTCTTCTTCATAACCACAGTATCTCCTCATCAACCATTCAAAGTGGGTCTGCATGCTCTGAGATGGTGGTGGTGGGGTGTTGGGGGAACACTGAGGTATGGCTTGGTTGACACAACTGTCCATTTTTGAGACCCAGGACCCCTGACTGGATGCAAACAAGGAAGTGTAGTTTCTTAGCAGGATCCGGAGTGTATTTGGGGAGCATTGTAACCAGGAGCAGGGAACCCTGGCTTTCACAGTCCTTGGGAACTCACTCCAATGAATGTGGGCTCCGCGGGAATAGAACTCGGTCTTGTCCAATACTGGTCCCAGCACTTGGAGTAATGCTTGGTGCAAAGTAGGTGCTTAATCAACATTTGTAGAATGAATGGATTCTGTTCGTCAGGAATCAAACTTGGGCAGGCAGTGCTGGTCATACTTAGAGCAAATCCAGTCCCCCCAAGTCTGAATCACTGTATTGAGTTACAACCCTGTGAGTTTTTGATTTTGATGCCTGAAGGGTAGCCACCATTGCCTCCCTCCTTTTTCTTCCTTACGGTGAGAATTTGGGAGGTCTCCTTAGGTTTCTTTAAAAGGTTGAGTTTCTCCAGTATTGTTTTTGCGCTGAATTGCTCCCAACCAAACTGGATTGCTCCAAATCTCACTCCATAGTACCTTGTAGACAGTTTCATGTAGAAGTCTCCAAAATTTTCTTTTCATGTGTGATCAGATCTTGACATATAAGCCCTAGCCACTTGTGTGATTACCACACACCCACTTGAGGACATCTGCCTTTGTCGTATTTGTCTCTTTCAAAAATGCTTACTCACTAGCAAATGATCATACTTTAGATTTAACCAAATTATCAGCATTATTGTTCACCACTTACATATCTTCTGCTTTCTTGAGATGTCCATATTGATTCCATTATTGCTTCTCTGGGTTATTTGTAGCTTTAAAAAAAAAGAGAGAGAATAATTTACTTTCTAAATGCCTATGTGTCAGAAGTCATATTTTGCTTGAACGTCTGACGGCTCATTTGGCTCCACTGGCTTCTATCATTCAGTATTTCAGTAAGTCTGATGTCAGTTCTGATTTTCTTTCAAATTGTAAGTATCCGGGACCTATATTTTTTGTTTTTGTTTTTCATTTACTCTCATAATTCCCCATATTTTCTTAAGTAAGATTGTGGCTTGACCAAAGCCTCCTAGAATTTCTAAAATATTGTTCCATATATTTTGCTGCTAGGTGTGAAAATGTTCAGTCCACTTTCCTTGAATTGGTGGAACAGACCTTTTTTGGTAATCCTCTCTAACACGTGTTGATCTCATGTGTTGGATCTTCCTTCAGCTCGGGGGGGGGGGGAATTCTCATAGTATTTTGGGAGTACTGTTTTCCCAACGCTCAATCCCCACTTTTTTCTCTCCTTCCGGATGCCTGAGTATTGGCTTTCCTGAAACTATAGTGGTTAAGGGCGCAGGCCCTGGGGTCAAATAACCTGGTTTAAATCCCTCCACTTCCAAGTCACCAGCTCTTCGAGCCTTGGTTTCTTCATATAAAATGAAGATAGCGGGAAGTACTGACAAGAGAAGCAAAGACACGTGGTTTTCGTTTTCTTCCCAGAATTTGAAATTTGAAGGCAAAGCATGAGACTTTTAAGAGATTTCTTCTTGTGGCCCTGCACCTGGTAAGCAACGCCTCTCCCAGTAAGTGGCGCATCTCCCAACCAGGGCTGGCTCAGCTGGGGAAATTCAGCCACCTGAAAGCAAAAGGAGCTCCGGGCTGTGTGAGGAGACCCCAGGGCCCTGCATGGTCTACCTGCGTGGCCCCAGAGCTAGTCTGTAAAGGCGACGGGAGAACTTCCAAGGTCTGCTTTAGTTTTGGAGTTTGATTTTGATTTTATTTTTTTAAGGACAAACTCCCTGCTGAGCCTGGAGCCCCAACCCAGGCTCGATCTCATGACCCATGAGATCATGACCTCAGCAGAAACCGAGTTGATTTTCGCAGTCTGTGTTGAGTAAGCAAATAAATAGGTTCCCCTTCAGTGGGTTCTTGGTCAGTGGTCTAATTGTGAAGGAAAAAAGGCAAATTAAAGTTTAAATAAGATCGAAGGAGATTTCAGAGAATTTCTGTTACGAGAACTTATCACAGTACTTGATGAAATACGACCTTAAGAACCCCACCTACTGATGCCTGTTACCTAGTCACTCAGCTTCCAGAAATTTTAAACAGAGCAAAAGATTCCATGGTTAGAGCTTTTGAAGTCCAAATTTATAAGAATTCGAGTTCTCACAGTTTCTTAGTTTTGGTCCTTTGTAGTGAAAGCATTTAGAGTGGTTTACTTCTGAAGAAATCATACGCTATTCTGGAATTTGCTTGTTTTGGTGCAAAAGGGCAGAACAAAACAGAAGTGTGATCACATAATCTTTAGTGTATCAAATAAACTTTTCTATAGAACAAAGGTAACCCAAGTGATAAAATTATTACTTACAAAATTTCCTAGGGTCATATTTTGAAAGAGTCTTTCATTTAAAGAAACGTGTCCTGATTACCAAGACAGTTGACTATCCTTCAGCCAACAAATAAGTGTAATTTGCCATGGGCAGGGAACTGTGTGAACAGGGTTTTGCCCTCAAGTACTTAGAAGAGCTAAAAAAGGGTAAACAGAAGGGGGAATGAACCATGAGAGACTGTGGACTCTGGGAAACAAACTGAGGGCTTCAGAGGGGAGGGGGGTGGGGCATTGGGATAGGCCAGTGATGGGTATTAAGGAGGGCACATATTGCATGGTGCACTGGGTGTTATACACAAATAATGAATCAAGGAACATTACATCAAAAACTAAGGATATACTGTATGGTGGCTAACAAAATAAAAATTATTATTAAAAAAAGAGCTAAAAAAATATACACATCCTTGAGGAGATCTCATATGCTGTAATAAATGTTCAGAGGGGAAATAAGCTACCTTTCAGTGGGTGAGACCAGAGAAGGTATGGAATGGAAAAGCCACCATTAAAAAAGGGGGTGGAAGATGGTGAGATTTTGGCATGTGGATTCATAAGCAGGAGCAGAGAAAGGAAGCATTCCAGGGACAAGTGTAGACAAATGGATGAATAAGCACAGGGAACAGTGAATTAACTTCACATGAAAATCAGAGAAAGAAGAAGAGGAGGCAATGGGCAGACTGCTAAGAATGGACGAGAATTTTCAGGGTCCCTCGGATCACTGACTGGTACTAACTTGATCTCTTAGTCAAGGAAATTTAGAAGTAAATATGGAAATATATGAAAGCATTGACAACAGAAAATATAACAGTAGGTAGCACTTTACTCCGGCAAGGTAACTGAATTTAGAAAATGGGATGAATTGAACTCATCTGCCTGAAATCTTTGAGTATGGTCTTTGAGACCTTTAAAAGGGAGTGTATCTGTGACAGCCATTGAGCACCACTAATTCTGGGGTGGGAAAAGCTGACATACCTTGAAATCTTAAATAGGGCATGGCTTAGGCTATTAACCTACTTACACAATGAACGTTCCCAAGGCATGAAAATCTGGTTACAGGAGCCTTCTTAGAAATGTCATCCGGGGTGTCTGAATGCTAATAACAGATCAATTATGTATTTTTAGAAGCAGGGCAGTTTACCAACATCATTCCAATAAGACTACCAAATGCACAAACAACACTTTGAAAGGGCCCCTCCACTCCCTGGCCATAAAAAGATTAAAGTTCTCTAATTACAAATAGAATAAACCCAAAAGTTAAATCTTTGCAACAATTCTATCATAAAACAGAAAATTCCGTAGCTTATGTGAGGATCCATTATACTTCTGACTTTCATCCCCTCAGAACCCCAAGTCATAAGTGGTATTATTATAAATGGACTGCCTGTTTTCAAAAAAGATTCAATTTACAAACATTTCCACATGTGCATGTATAATAAATGTTGGTCTACATTTCAAGTATGCTTCTACCGAGTAAAGCAAGATTAGCCTGTTCTCATTTTTTAAAAACTTGCTCATTAGTAGAAAACCCTTTTCATCTGCAACAATGGCAGCCAAAATAATGGTACAGAAAAGGAGATTCTGAGGACTCCTTTATGGACACAATCTCCATTGAGTACTGTGCTCTTTTGTGTGTGTGTTTCTTTTTTAAAGCAGTCAGAACCTGGGAGTTTACGTTTTCTGGCATAACAGTGTATCAGAGGAAAATATTTCTATTTCTTTCAAGGTAAGACCAGCACAACTAAAGAATGACAGTTGAAACTGGTCGTATTAAATAGGGTTCTCCAGAGAAACCAAACCAATGGGATGTGTGTATAAGTATATAAATGTGTGTGTGTATATTAAGAAATTGGCTCAGGTAATCATGGAGGTTGACCAAATCCAAAATCTGCAGGGCAGGCCAGCACGCTGAGATCCAGAGAAGAGTTGATGTTGCAGCCTGAGCCCAAAGACAGTCTGGGGGCAGAATTCCGCTTTGCTGGGGAACCTCAGTCTTTTCTTCTTAAGGCCTTCAACTGATTGGATAAGGCCCACCCACACTATGGAGGGTAGTGTTTTAAAGATTTATTTATTTATTTGAGAAAGAGAGAGTGGGGGTAGGGGCAGAGGGTGAGAATTTCCAAGCAGACTCCCCGCTGAGCCTGGAGCCCCAACCCAGGCTCGATCTCATGACCCATGAGATCATGACCTGAGCTGAAACCAAGAGTTGGACACTTAACCGACCGAGGCACCCAGGCGTCCCATAAAGTCAACTGATTATCAATCACATCTAAAAAAATGCCTCCGCAGCAACATCTAGTCTGGCTACCCCGGCCCAGCCAAGTTGACGCATAAAATTAACCATCAAACTAGCCAAACATCTTCAGAGTAGAAAAATTTATTATTGACCTCTGTGTTGAATAGAATGCAGGTGAAGTCAAGACATTCTGGGTTTTGTTTTGTTTTAGTTTTAGGCTGAAACTGCCAGTATTTGACCATTTTTGATCTGCAAAAAAAGGGTAACTGAGTATGGTTCAATACAATATTTAGGCTTTCCAGCAGTTGCAATGACGCGGCCATCGTCACACGAATGCCTGATCAGAAAACAACCTTCTTTTTATAAAGCTGATTTCTTTGGAAATACCCCTAGGACTTAGCACAAAGTGATGCCTTTTGCTGAAGAAATGTCTGATTAAGGAAAAGTGACAGGAAAACTCAAGCGATCTAAAGCCAGACTTGAAATTCCATCTCCCCTCCATGGTAAGCCATTGGTATGAACTTTTTCATTTAACAGGGTCACATATGAAGTTTTTCAGCCCCGTTGGGTCTATGATGCAATAAACAAACTGCATTTCGAATTACTTTTCCATAAGGGAGATTATACTTTAAGTGAATTAATCCCAAACGTTCTTTTTCAAAGTATCGTAACTAAGCATCATGTTTTGATAAGCAGTCCTTGGAATATTTCATACGTATGAATTTAAATAAAAATGTATTTAGTGTTAAGAATTCACAAAGGCATGCTTTTCGATTTTCTGGAAGTAAGCAGGTGAAGAGGGACTGCCGACACTACAAATCGCTGTTCAGTCTTTCTCTCTCTCAAAGTGGGAGAGCCTTAAAACAGGAAAGTCAAAGGTAAAGAAGGAATTTTCCTATCACCGTGAAAGAGGTGCTAGGAGATCCATAAAACATGATTTCTACAATTGATTCCTGCTCAGATTATTAACTGAATCTTCAGACAATGTTGCTGTCTGCATTGCTGTTGCACTGATGAGTTTTGGACGAAGTGGTGTGTGTGTTTTGGTCCAGATAACTGTCAAGGGAGGGTTTTCAGCAAAATTTTAGACCAAGAGCCCAAAGGGAACCTCTCAAAGGATCACAGTACTGGCAGACAGCAAGCGTTAAAGGAATGCTTAATGCCAATCTTCTCTCACACGAACAAGAGACGTTATTGATTTATACATACTAATGGCCTTTCTGGAATTCTTTTTTGGATGCTCACCTGGATTACAGTTTTGATGCAGGATCTTTCAACTTTTTTTTTTTATTTACAGTTTCTATCTTTCCTTTAAAGGTACAAAAGTTTTAAAACAAAACAAAAGAAACCCTGGAACTTTACATTTCGTTTCAACAACAAAGTATTGTCCTCGAGTCAGCTATTAGAATCGTATATTTACCCAATGAGAAAATATTTAAAAATTCAAAGTGAAAAGAAAAAGTTATACCAAATAGAAGTGTATCATCTATTAAAATTTCCGGAAGATCTACATTATCTAAAGCCATTCTATAATTTTATTCGTATAGCTTGTGGAGTTCACATATCTTTTCTTACAGCAAACGTAACACTGGAGGCCACAAGAAGCTGCAGTACTATTGTTTCATTAGCAGCAAAGTAATATTTTATATCCGGGTAACTGGACAATAAATAGCCTGCCTCTTTGGATGTGGGTGATTAAAATGTTGTATCACTGCAGCCTCATAATGTGAGTGCTATCTTACAGAGCTTATACACACACAAAATACGATCTTTGTCTATATTTTATACAAATACAACAGTAGTTTGTGAATACATTTTAAGTACATGATATACAGGATAAGCCACTGGATTTTCCAATATCACAGAATAGCGATTTTAAATGCAATAAAAATATACAAAATTCGGCCTGGAATGCAGATTTTTCTTTTCTATTTTGACTCAAAACTTTATCATTAGAACATTTTTAGAGTACTAGTCCAAACACTTTTCCGTCTGCTAAAAATACAATTTCAGCAGTCCAGCTTATGTTCAGGCGTGATGCAATCCATTTCCTAATGGATTCCCAGTTTTTGTTCAATTCAAAGGGCTGTTAGTAACATACTGCATGTTCTTCACTCCACACCATATTATAAAGCCCACGTTTCATTCTAAGTTATAGTCACCTTGTGGACAAAAGCTGGGTTTGTTCTGATAACATTTGCACGTCCAAGATTTCCTTTTGCAAGTGCACGTGAATACATTGTGGTGGGTGGTGTAAAAGTCTGTTAATGACAGATCAAGTCACAGTATAAAAATATATTGTACACCTTTACGCCTAATGGAGTCCTTTTTTTCCTATGGCTAAAAAAATATGACTGAACGAGACAGCGACGTTTGTAGCACCATGAAGAGTTGTATCCCAAGTTACATTAGCAGCATGATCCAACATAATATTGAAGGAGTGTTTCTGAGAAGATAAACATTCATTCTGGTTCATCTGTACCACTGAAGCTTATACAAGGAAGTGTTTTATACATTAGCAATAGTTCTGTCATTTCTAGAGCTAGATAAACTTATCAAAAGACACTGCCTTTCCATCCTCAAAGGGCTGGTAACGGAGAAGGGCCAAGGGTGATGATCTCAGTGTGCCTTTACCAGTGTAGGTGGTATCAGTTTGTTTCATGTAATCCAAAAGGCGCTCTGTATGGGTTTCTAGCACAAAACTACATCAGGCGACTCCTGGGGATCTATGGAATCACGACGGACTGTGTTGTAGACACGGCTGCTGACACAGTGTGAGAAAAGTAAGACATAAAGTCAACTTAGGCACTATATGTCAGAGATAACAGTCCGCTATTGCTAATGAAGAACAGTCGACATTTAAAGGACCTCCTCCAATGTCACATGGATCTCAGTAGGCTAGAAGCAACTTGGGCGAACTGGTATTTTTTAATTTACATACTGGGAAGACAGTGTGTTTTGAAACACGTAAACCTTGTAAAAAAATAAACCATTGTAAAACCTTATGAAAAGACACACACTGATTCTGTGCAATATAGCAAATTGATAAGAAAACACTGTAAAAATGTACCTGTTTAAAATACCATCTACCATTTTTGAACACAAAGCATTATATATCAAAGGCCTACATATATATCATCTAATGGCACTTGAAACAAATTATAATAAGTCTTAAAATAAAAGGCATAACCTATAAGAAAGTTTCTGTAAAGGTTTAGATTCGTTTTGAAAGTGCTATATCTTGTAATATGTGTAGTATAGAGGTTGACCAAGCTCTATTTTTTAAAAAAATATTGGCCTATATATGTGTATTGCTTACTAGATGAACGATCCTGAAATATGTACTCTTTAACATTCATTATTAGCTTAATAAAGCAATCAGCTCTGGCTCATGTTTCAGTCAGTATATGGTTTTTAAAAACCGCTACTGTCCAAATTAACACAATATATCACTATCTTCCACAAATGACTAAGAATAATAAAGCACAAGTAACAAATAGGCAAAATACATAGCTTGGGAGAAACACTAAGTGAAATTAAAAAGCTGCACAAAGAGTGGTGTGTGATCAGCCAGGACAACTGAAGTTTTTGAAAACTGCACTTGGTAGTACGATTTTAAAATGCGAAATTTAACAGTGACCAATAACTATAAAGATATTTGCATACATCAGTGGATAATATTGCTTACAGTGCCGAGACCCTTCCACACTCATGCTTTTGTGTCTGGTGATTAAATTTGTACACACATGTGGAAGTTCAAACTGAATGAGGTTCAATATCTTGTCTGAGGTCCAAATTCTAAACTGAAATATTTTTACTTAATGATAATCCCATTTTTTTTTTAAACCAAGCAAAGGCACTACTAGAAATTTCAAGGATGATGATTCTGGCCACGGGGAGAATAGAAACAGCATTGGCAATAATTATTTTTAATCACATCCAGTTAACGTAAAAAAAAAATGTCAATTTTTTTTCTAGAAAAAACGAGCCAGTTCTGGGTTACATCCTTGTTAGACCATTGTGCAATTAAATGAGTCTGCCTCATGTTTAACAGAAATTCTCTTGAAAAGGGTTTAGTGACCAGTAGAGTCAATTTGAAAAACACATGAGCTGAATTCCCTCTTCCTTGTAAGTGTTATTTCAAGTCTATGAGGTGGCAACAGGCAAAGAGGTGTTCACATGAAAATTAAGACTCTAGATTTTAACCCTGGTGCCCTGAAAGATGTGCCTCCACGTGTCTGAATTCCATGCAGGGTGAGAATAAGGCTAAAAATATACATACATATATGGCGCCATTCCCCATTTCCAAAATGCTTTATTGAATAAATCCTGGTACTCCCTTTTTAATTGTTTATTAGAGGTGAAATACAGCCTGCTAAGGCCAACGTCTCAGGTCATTAATTTGACTTCTCCTTAAGCAAATTTTAGACAAAGTAAAGTAGTGCTTCCACACTTGTATTTGTGACTTCTACGTAAAAATAGGTTTTCTATTTATTTGTGCTCTGTCACCAATTTCTTTTTCCTTTTTTTTAAATGGTGATTAAAGCAATATTGAACACTAATCATTCAACTAAAGATTTAAGTAAGCAATCTGTTTCATAGAAACTAAAGGAAGCAGTAATAAAGCAGAGCTAAAAGCCTACTTTCAGAGCAAATATTCTCCTAATCAAAAGCTTAGGAGCAGTTTGAAAAATTTTAAATGTATTTCCTTATTAAAACATATATAATTTTAATGCCTTTGGAACACACTTTTTTTTTATAAAATGTAATTTTTTATAATAAAATTTAAATACATAAGTATAAAAACTACTGCTCCTAGAATTAAAAAAAAAATAGGAGCATGATAAAATATCAGGAGCCAAAGCTCCCTTAAGAGAGCAACTCTGATTCTATGAAGTGCGATACGTGTGTGTGTGTGTACGTGTGTATAATATATATAGTGAAACCCCCATTTACATTATTACAATTTACATTTCTCCACAAATTATACTACTCCCAAATATTTTAAATAATGTACTATATTCAGTAATCTGCACTCATTTTTAGAAATTCTTGGTAAACATCGCAATCTGCAGTGATAATTGGCCCTATAAATGAAAAAAGCTTCCGTATAGGGCTAATGAGTGCTCAGAAATATTTTTTTTTTAAGAGATATATACTCTTCTATAAACCTTCCCCTTCATACCCACCCCAACAGACAGGGTCCCAAAATAAGGTGTTAACAAGTGCTTAATAGATATGCTTTGTAGGCTGATGCCCCAACCAATATTTAGAAAAGTATAATTGGACCTTCAAAACAGTTATGGTGGTTGTCTAATATGAGGAAAGCCCACAAAAACTATTTTATTTAGTGAACACAATATTCTTGACTGTTACTTTCACATTAACTAAGATAGTGCTTGTTTTGCTTTAGTTTTTCCCCCTCTACAAATTCAACTGATCTGCAACTCTCCCCCAATTTCCCAGAGACGTGTAAAAGTGGGGTTTTACTGTATATATTTTCAGTTGCTTAAAACTTTGTGGTCATTCCTCAAATAGTTTTCTAATGCATTTAATTTTAAAGTCTCCATCCGAAAATAGCAAGGAAAGATAAATCAACACTGAATAAGAAAGATAGCATGGGGGTAGGGCTGTTTTGTTTTCTGCTTTTGGTTCTTATGGGAAAGAAAACTGTATTAAATTCAGCAAGAAGTGATGTGAGCGATATGCTTTTCCTTTACTCCTAATGAGTCTAGTTTCCAACCCTGGCAACAAGGAACAGGATCCCTAGACAAGTGCCCCAAGCTGAACCAAGTGCTTCACATCTAACTTTCTTTTTAGGAGACTAACACGCCACAGAAGAAGAGACAGTCCACTCAGGGATAAACACCCCTAACATCTGCCGTTCCACAATGGCTCTCGATTCTGGACTAACTGGGGGCTGACAATTAAAACAGAATTGCTGGCTGCACTTGACCCACCCTTTGGCCATGAAAGGTGGGAAAGATTAAAGAGATCTAGGCATACACTGACTGTGAAGACTCTGATGCCGTAACACGATGAGTACTATTAAACTGGAAAGAGAGCAACTTTGCAACATGGAAAAATGTCCTGCGTACTAGTTTAAGGCCAACTACTGAGTAACATGGAATGCCGTGTCACCTCATCAGGAGTCTCTTTTTGCTATAAATACTGGTGCTTTGTAGTTAGGTTTTGTTTTCCTTATGTGTGCATAATATAGACGGCAAATATTTGAGCCAGACAATAGCAAAGTCTTCAAAATATACTGACCTGAAATTACGGTGCATCTAAGAAACATCTATTACCTCCCCAAAGTGGATTCTGAATTCATCTGAAAACATTTGCTTATGAATCCATTTAGAGACTAGTAAAAATTTAAAAACTCTCAAGTTATTCATATACATTTTAGAAAATGTACATTCTATTGCAAAAATCATTTTTAATGAGCCAAATGTCAAAAGGTAGAGCCACTGGTATTGGACAGAACTGATAATTTTAAGATCTCGAAACAATTTGAATGTGGAACTCGTAAGACTTTACTGCTAATAATGGCTTTCCTAGAGGAAAAATCATCTTAAAATACGACAATTGGCAGTGAGTGTGGACAAAATACCCAGGTAAACATAACTGAACGCAAATGGTTCCAAAGCTCATTTATAAAGCTTGGTTCTATTTCATACTGGCTTAACGAAAATTGATACTGTACAAAAGCAGAAGTTTTTATGCTGTTTTAAAGTAGGCACTAAAATAAAAATGGTCATCTAAGGCAGGGCTACACATAGATTTCTGTAATGAATCCACGTCTTGGACTCCTACTGAAAAGCTTGATGGAAACGTGGCAGTGTGGTGCTCGTGCTGAAGCTACTGGTGAACGCTGCTGACAGGGAGTGCAGGGAACCGAGACCTAGAGCGTTTGCAGGATCCTGAAGATCCTGTGTCTGGGGGGGCAGCTGAGACACAGAAGAATGTGCTTCTTCTTGGGAATAGCTCATTCCAAGGCTCCCCACTGAGATAGGATTATAGGGAGGGCCATTGAGGGGTATGAAATTAAACAACTGGGAAAAATCCAAGGCGGGTGTGTTTAGGGGGTCACTGATAGAAATAGAGCTTTTTGACAGGGAGAGGTCCCCTGCACCATCATCGAGGGACCCGACCGGAGGATCCAACCCTAGTTTAGATGATGATGCCTGGGAATCTTGGGATGAGGAGGGCACGCCACCTTGCAGCTCCATCAGATAACTCTCAATCTCCCCCTTTAGTGGCTGTTCTTTTTCAGGAATAGAAATGGCGTATGAGGTAGAACTGAATGGGTATTTGAAAGAAAGGTGGTGAGAAGGATGGACAGCATCCATATCTATCGGGCACGTCATTCCCAAAGGTAAAGTTGTGATCATTTGGTGGGCAGGTCCCGAGCTCTGCATGGACTGAAACGGAGTGTTATAGAGGTTTAACTGCAGAGTGTTTGTGAATGGCTTTGACAACAGTTCGCTGGAAGGTAAGGACATCACCGGAAGGAGCTCATCTTTTATAGGCACAGAAACATTGCAGGTGAACGGATCCAGAAAGTCCACCGGTTCTGTTTTGACCTTCAGAAGTTCTTGATTGTGACTCTTCTTCATGTGTCGAGTCAGGTGATCCTTCCGCCCAAATCTCTGTGCACAGTACTGACAGAGGAAGTCCTTCCTTCCCGTGTGCACCACCATGTGTCTCCGGACGTCCTTCCGGGTGTAGAAGCGGCGATCGCAGTGCTCGCACTGGTGCTTTTTCTCTTTCACCCCGCCAGACGACTTGCCGGCGTGCGACTTAAGGTGCTCCAGCAGCACTCCCGTGCTCTCGAAAGTCTGCAGACAGACCTTGCAGGTGAGGTCGCCGCTCGTAGCGGCATGCAAGGCCAGGTGACGCTTGAACCCGAGCTTGGTGTTGTAGTTCTTGCCACACTCTTCACACTTAAACGTCTCTTTGTTGGGGTCATGCGTATGGAGGTGATTCTTCAGGTGATCTTTCCGGTGAAACATTTTCTCACAATAATTACACTTGTGGGTTTTCTCAGGAGAATGAGTAGCCATGTGCCTTGAAACACAGACATATTCTGTCAGTATCACGACACAAGTGGCATGGAGTCACTTTTCAAATGGAAACTAAACTGCTATGCTAAAACAGAGGCTCCCTGCTACTGGACACGCTTTAACTTAACATGCGCTACAAGGACAGTCAACACCCCTAAACACTGCAGAACTCGAGCCGCTGAAGTTGCCACTTCAGGATTCGCTGGTTCGTAGCTATTACTACAAAAGCCAATGAGCGAGACTGAATATACTCACGTAAACGTCCATACCCTCTCTTTGTAATCTCTTTGTACAAATGGAAATTCTACTCTCATTAAGCATTGCATTTAAAAAAAATCCAAAGATACTAACACATCAAAGTATGTGACTTAGAATACTAAAGCTAGCCAACGTCTAATCTACGTTAACATTTCCTCTCTGCAAAGCAGCTCAAGAATGTGTATACAAATAAATATACGTTTACAACGGCTTCACATGGCCAACATAATAGAAAATATAAGCTGAAAGACAAATAGAGTTTAATACCTTTGTAATTTGTACTTAGAAACAAAGGCCTTGGTGCAGTCTTGTTGTATGCACTTGTAGGGCCTCTCTCCTGTGTGAGAGTAGGAGTGAACCTTTAATTTCTCAACACTGTTAAAGGCCTTGTCACACAGTTGGCAAGGAAAGTTTTTTCTTGGTTTGGTTTCACCACGCTTACGTTTCCCTGAAGGGACTTTCTGGGTATCTCTTACTTCTGACAAATCACCAGGAATGACAGTGGCCATCGCAGCCTAAAGCAGGCCTTCTTGTTGGACACTTGGGAACTGCCCAACTCCACTAAATGATTTAGCTTTAGGTGGCTTCTCAAGTTTCATGTGGTCGTAAAAGAAAGCAAAAAGGGACTGGAAAAAAAAATAAGAAACAACTAGTTTGTAACTAAATTTTTTTAAAAATTTTTATTTGTTATGTGATGCTTTTGAATTCAAAAAGAAACCATAAAATGGATTCAGCTGGTCTAATGTAATATCTGTAGGTTTCTTTACATTTGCCAAAATACATATTAATGCATTGCTCAGAATGAACAGTTCACACACCCCCAGAAACTCCACCTGACAAATGTCGTATGTAGGGAAAGCAGTAGTGATTTCAGGAACTCTCAGGAAGCGTCAAAACATGACACTCAAAGTGGCATTATGAAGCTTCAATTTTGACAAGGGATTAGACAACAGAAATCTGACTAAGAACAGAAAAATGTTTCTGCAAATATTTTAAGGTCGAAAAGCATCTTAAGTTGTGTAAGTCAGACTCAAGTCAGACTCTGTGTTATAGAGAAATGCAGGTAAGTGACTGGAAACTCTTTTAGGCACCCTGTGAACCATTTAGTTAATGGAAGAAGTGCTTAATGCACACACGGGGGGCCTGAAAGAGTTGAAGGCACCACCCAGAGTGGAAATTTGCTCTCGGTACCAGTGTCATCACACGCAGAGGGATTTCCGAGTCAAGAGTGGAAATGACTTCTCTTTGTAACAAATACACATTCTTGAAATGGTAACACCCTGTGAAGTTATTTGAGGTGAGGATCATGGCTCCTTATCATTTGGGGGGAAAAAGATTTGGTCCAGGTAAGTTCCCTCACCTTTTCTCACACCACAGAAAATGACTCTCATTGGGCACACTGAGGTTAGTGGATGAGCCAGAGTCCTCAGCCTCCCCAAGAGCTGAGGGGATCAGTCTTGGGCACACCTGAAACCCATGTGTGGTACACCAGTGCGACTTTTGGCTTGGAGCACAACACCTGTGCAAGGACACATCATTATGGAGGTGTTTCAGGTAAAAGGTGTATCAGTTTCAATTCAATATGGGTGCTGTGAGGAAGAATGACATGTACAGATCATACGGCAAAGAGTATGTCTAGTTAAACAAAAATTTTTAAATTGATTGGAAACTTTGAAAATTCATGGACAAGAGACAGTAAATATTATCAACTGTATTTCTCAGAGTAAAAAAACAAGTCCCCGAAGATCCACCTGATATAAAAGAGTTAAAGGGACTCGAGTTTTATGACTGCCAGTCTGGCAATGTACTTTTAAGAGACACAGAAATGAGGAGACCTACAGCCTCTCTTTAAAAAGATCTGCTTTTTGAAGTGAAAACTGCACATGGCTAAATGACTATTAATCAAACACTACTCGATTGGATTTTTCATCCTATTATGTATTTAGACACAAACAAAAACCAGTTTCTTTACAGCCCTTGTTTTAGCATCAGACTGACCCTAGTTTGCCTTTATGAGCTAGATATGTCCTACTGAGTCCTGCAGATTCCAGTTACACTTTTGCAGGGGCTCTAAATTTAACCTAATTTCTCTAAGACTACGTGTATATTACAGTAGATCCCACTGTGTTTTAATGTAGAGGCTGTCATTAAACAGGCAAAATAGGGCAGTTATCCGCTCACTTGATTAAAATGTAAGGCCCATGTCTGCTTTGTGTACCCTTTCTTCATCAGTAGGTAGATACAGACAAGGCCTTCCCTTCAAGCTGTGCAAATTGTCTAAATCTCCCCTGCAGTTGGAAAGTGATGTTAATATAGTTAACACAACTGACATCACTAATATGCTAACACAATATGCTCCCCTGGTTTGAGATTTCCTGAATGTCAGGGACTTGTTCTTTCCCTGTTTTATTCTCATTCAAGAGACAGCTTCTCTAGGTCCACAAACTATCTACACAGCTATTCTGCTGTGACCGGCAGTGACACTGTAAATTGGTAGAAAGCACTTTGCCAAGGCAGGAAAAAAACACAGTAATTCTGACTCTTTGATTTCCTAACATGAGGCTTTTATGCACCTATTTAGAGCACTGTGGGAAACAAGTTGATAAATCTGTCAACTGAAAAATCAACACGGAATGTAAAGTATCTAAGTCCCTGTATATAACTAGTATCTGAAACTATTTCAAAAACTGGTCATATCTGTCATTGTTGTGTTAAGAGTTCCAACCATAAGGGGCAGAGCATTCCAGTCGAGAAAAAAAATGATAACTTCTAAGTCAATGAATAAAAAGTATTGAAAGTACACCATGAAACAATACATAAATATTTGATTATATTAAATTTGGTGATACTCAATATGGAGTTAACAAGTGAATTCTGTTATCTTTGGATGTACATACTGAGCAATGAAGAACAACAGACTTCAAATATTACACTTTTCTAAGACCAGCTGAAATTTTTTCATGGCTAATAATATCTTTTCATCTCAATATATTACAAAACTCAAATTAGTTATAGGTGCATTTAAAACTATAGGATAATATAAGGTTGTGAGCTCAACATTGAATAAAAGTCCACATTCATAATATGCGTTATTAAATACTTTAAAGATACATGCACAGAACTGTAGTGATTCTTGTTCAATGCATACCTGATGACAGATGGAAAAAGCCTCAGACCTTGATCTTAGCCAGTCCCATTGACTCTTCGTGGAAGAGAGCGGAATCCAGTCCTTCCCATTTTGGCCAATCTGTGAAACAAAAAATAAGAATGGACTATACTCTAAATGGAATCAGTACGTAAATGATGGAAAATAAAGGATAAAAGAATTGCAATTTCATGGCACATGCTTACATTCCATACTCTGCTGACGAGTCATGCATTAATTTTCACCAGTTGCAAATTTTTATTAGTTCTAAGCACACTTACATGACCAAATAAAGGCAGAAACGAAAAGTAAAGTAGTATTACCTATATAAATGGCATTTTGTGATGCTGAATGACTCCCCACTTCTTTCCCAAATTCAATTTTTAATTTTTTTTTAAATCTAACTTGCCTACTGAGAGGAATGGATATTAGGGTTACTACCCGTAGACCAAACTGATCAAAATTTCATTAAGCTTAATAATATTATGGAAGAGACAAACTCAGTGCATCTGGAACCTCACCAAAGAAGAGCAGCCTCTGGAAGAAATCACCTCATCTGCCCACAGCGCACACACACTTGTGCAAGGCGGGCCTCTCTGAGCTGCACTTTTGTCACCTGCAACACCTGCCGATTTATTTCTCAGAAAGCTGCAAGGATTGCTAAACGTAGCAATAACTCTGTGCTCTTTCGATTTCAAAAGCATGCAAGGGAAGTTATATAGGGGTTTGCTGCAGAGGTATCACGAAAAAAGCATCATTGGGTTTAAAAGAATCGGGTTTTAAAAGAAAAATCTTAAAATATCTGTAAAAAATGCCTACTGGCATGATCTCCAATAAACTAAGAACATGCATAGAGAAAAAATCTGTTAACAATTCTTGATTGTACAAGTAAACGTGGAAAGAATGGTCAAAAGTCAGAAAAAACAACTAGGATTATCTATTGTAGAGACTACAGGGCACAAAGAAATTAATAAGCTCTGAATATTTTAAAGATGAACGTTCAGAAATCATGATTGTAAGAACATGAGGGGGATAACGTAAATCAAATTGTTAAAATACAATAATAAAAGGATTCACCAAGGACAAGCTAAATGGAAACAATTTTATGTAACGTTCCAAACACAAATCTAATTAAATTCTCCTGATATAAAATTTTCACATACTTTTAAGAATTTGATGTGTAAATATATTTGCTAGAGAACATTCAAGCATCATTACAAAAATAATAAAGGTATATTTGAAAGCATTATTCTCATAGTTTTAAAAAAAGAAAAATAAAAATTCAGACTAATAAAAGATATTTAAACAGTTAAAGCAAAAGCTCCATTCTTTTGTAAAGCACAGGACATGCATAAATGGAAGAACTGAATTCCGCACATCAAAATTGCAAAATAATAAAATTAACTTTGTAAATACTTACTTGCCCAGGGCACATACTGAGGTTTGGTAGGGTAGTTAAGAACAGGGAAGCCTGTTTTGTGTATTGTGTTATTTAATAATATAAATACCTTGCAAGTGTAGAGTGTTTTCATCTCTATGACCTCCCTGGAAAATTCAATGGACCCGAGAGGTGGATGCACTTATCATCACTGCCATTTTAAGGTGAGAGGCTCACAGAAGCTGAATATGCTGACAGCATGTATGTGGTCAAGAAGGGGCATAAACCTTAAAATTCCTTTTTCACTCTTATATGGCTGCATTCTAGGAGAAGCGTAGGTTGACAAACCAATATGCACGTGGATAAATCCCATCATTACATTTAAAAAACTAGAACAGGGAATAGTGCCTATTTTCTCTATCAGAGCTGCCAATATGATCCCCAAAAGGAAACAAATGTTAAGACTTCACTTCTTTTAATAAAGGCAGTTTGCAAAGTAAATTTTAAGTAATTTACATAACAGTTAAAATAACAACTAGCATACGTATCTGAGTGGACAGTGACTTGGGTAGAAAATGTAAAAGTTGACTAGTAAACAATAAATTTTTGTATTTTTCCTGACTGATATAAATTTTATTATACCTCAAATACATTCATAAAAATTTCATTGATGCTTACTCTTCAATGGCACTTATAATAAAAACTTTAGAGTTGAAGTATTTCAATATAGTTTAAAATTTCGATATTGATGTGAAATATTACTATAATCTACAAATTACCTATTACATATTTTAGCCTGAAATAAAATAATAAATAAAGCCATCATTTTCATTCATTTTATCACAAAACATAATTCCAAAGTCACAGTTAATTTCCCTAACTTCAATCTAACTATTTTGAGTTCTTATGAATGACCCAATAATTTCAAAGGGCTGCTAATTATTTCCCCAAACAAAGGAAACCAGGAGCCAGTTAGAGTTCATTATTATTTGGCTTGATAAAATAAACATTGAAAAATATACCGTTTGCATTTATGTAATCCTAACTAAAATGTCAACTGAAATTATCTGTGGTCTTTTTTTTCAAAAATAAGACAGACTTTTAAAAAGTATTGTTAACTACAATTCTGAAAAGTCTACAACAAAATGTGTACTCCTATCTTTCTTTTTTAATGTGTCAAAGAGCAGTTATTTTGCTTTTCAAAGGATTAAAATTCTTCTTTGCCTTGATTTAAGAATTGTGAAGCAATATACCCATAACAGCCATTTCAACACGCCCTGAGAAAATAACACTTCAGGATGCCCTTCCAGTTTTTGCTGGTACGAGAACACACATTTACGTTCTAGGGCAACTTTGCATACATAAAAACAGTACGTAAACGGAACACTGTGTGTGCGTGCACACACACATGTTCATCGTCCTATGTTTTACATTCTAACCAGTGACTCACACAGAAACATAACAAGCAAAAATGAATCATACATCAGAGGGTCTACTAAAACAAATTCCTATGAGGATGCCGGCATAAGAACAGCCCTGTATTGGAAACTGTTTCTATACTTGCAATTCCACAGCTCTGATTGTCATTTGTCTAACAGCTGTGAATTTTTACAACACTTACCTGCATCAATAATTCTTTCATATTTGAGTTAAAAGTCAAACATACACTTTGATGATTAAAGGCAAATGCCATCGATAATCAACGCTTCATTTATGCTCCCATATGCTAATCATAAAACACCATGAGTAAACAATGCAGAAAAACATTTGCTTAAATCATGTTTTTCATATAAATAGGTAGCTTACAAAAGGAAACTTACCAATAGTTAGTACTTTAATTCACATGTACAAAACACAACAGAGCTTCGAATAATGTGAAAGAAATTAACAAGATAACAAAACTGCGGACCAGTACTGAAGTAAGGGCAAAGGCAGAGTTAGCACATTTTTTTGATCATGAATGTTATGTGGAAATTTTTACAGCATTCAATTTCTGTAGGTCTGTAAAATCCCTTATTAAGGGATAATAAAAGGAGAAGTATATCTTGCAAGACTATTAAAAATAGACTGTAGGCAGCATTGAGGTAGGAGCTGTGTCACTTTTATTTATTCACTGCTGTTTCCCATAAAAGGAAAGATTTTTTTGTACGAATGAATGAAAATAATTAAAGAAGGACAAGTGCTTTCCAGCATCAAAATGAACTATAGGCTTGCTCAATCACCATAACAGACACAGGACAGAATATACATATCTATGTTCAAGTAAAAAATAATATGGTGTGGATACAATTTGGTCCAACAAACTAAGCCACTAGAAAGGTATTTTTGAAACTTACCAGCTATTTGTAAAGTCTTAGATTAAAACAATAGCAATTGTCGTAAAATCTAAAATATTTGTTTTGTTTCAGAAAACAAGCCTTCTCGGATTGATCCATTGTTAAGGAATCAGTACAAGTAGAGAGTATCGATCCAGTTCCCATTCCTAATAAAAACTGCTAAAGTGAAACTATGCCTGGAATCTGCACCCATGCCTGGCACAGAGCAGGATGGCTGGATGGCTACATGGTTAGATGGGGATCAAGTGGACAGAAAGAAGCAGGAGACAGGGCAAAGAGCTGGAATTGTGCTTGACCCACCCAAGCTGTAAGTAGGTACCTGATTAACATATTTTGTACCCCAAATACTGAAAACTACAGTGCTTGTTTTCCTAAAGAAGTTATAGTAAAACTAGTAAAAATAAGGCTGCCTGTTTTGAATGACTGTACTTGATGTTTTCAACTTTTGAGCAGCTCATTAAAATGTAGTTTTAGCACAAGCCTTTTGAAACTTAGCAGAAAATTAAGTCTTACTCATATGTAGAAAGCCTTATTATGTTTAATATACAAAGAATAAAAACCAACAGACAAGTGAAGGGAAAAAGCAGACCTATTTGTTTTTAAGAACCAACAGGAGAAAGTGAACAGATTCCAAAGTGGAACGAACAAATCCCAACATCAGTTCTCTCTCTAAAATTAGGATGTTCCTTTTGGGCCACCTTGAACGTGGGTATGGCTGTTTTATTACATTTTCTAGAGTACCCAGAGAGAAGGAAGAGACAATAAAATTTTATCTTCCAATTCTGAAATATTTTCATTGGTTATTTATTTTATAGAACATAAATGTCATGTTAAAATTTTTTCCTTCTCTCTTAAAAACTCTCTTTCAATGATCCATAACTTAGAAAGTCAGCGTTTCCTTTTAACAACTACCTGGAGGATTCTTCCCCTAAGACTGTATAGTCTCATCAAAATAAAAAGCTAAAAAAATACACATGGGTGGTATACCAGGTATTTCCATTTTTGTCACATGGGGCAATTTTAGTCCGTATTTAAAAATAGGATGTGCGAGGGGAGCTGTGCACCAGGGAAGCAATGGTGCTTGGGAGAGAACAAAGTACCAAGTACCAAATAAGACTGCTCAATCAAAACTTTAACTCTTTTTAGAGGTTTTCCTGGCTTTGTTTTTTGGCACGAAACATTTCCAAAATATCCGTGCTCTGGCTAGGTATAAAGTAGGTGACTCACAGGTCAGCCCAATCTGAAAATTGCCTATTTCCCAAATTGTGAGGGGCTGTTTTTATGACTACTGACTCCTTATATTCCCGAGGTGACAACAAAAATGCCTGCCATCAACTCTAAAAATGTTTACACGGATGGACCCCAAACACCTGGAGAACAAGCCTCCATTCATCTAGGGTTAACTGCCTGATACTACTAAAATGATGAACACAGCATCATCTAGGTTCCATGTTTGAACACTCTAAGCACTCCTAATGAATCTGCCTACAAATCCACATGGGAAGGCAGAAACAGTACATATTCAAACAAAAGTGATGAGGAGAGAAAGTTTTGTGTGGTTACAAAAGCTCATGCAGAGAATTAGTTTGAAGCACCTCAAAGTAAAGTGTGCTTGAAATACAGGCTAGCGCTGTGGTATACGAGGAGATACAAATGTTAAGTGTGTGTGTGTGTGTGTGTGTGTGCGCAAAATCTTGAGCAGCAGTAAACTGTATCATGAAAAAGAGCCCAATCCAGGGAAGGCTCTATATGTGCCATTACTCTGTCCTTAAATTATGCCCATGTGACTGTCCAGATCACAAACACTTCTGGAAACCACCACCTCTATATATTCCTATACAGTTGAGTAAATAGGATCAGTTCTACGCAAAAACGTCAAGTCGGGGCGGCCACTCCCTCCTCCACCTCCAGAGGACATGTACACCGCTCAGGCATCACAAACAAGAAATTTTATAATTACATTCCTTGACTGACTTTTACTTGAACGAGAAAGAACTTCACAACTTTACCCCTCGGGGCACCTTTTACCTCTAATACAGACTGGAGCTCTCCTTGAAATGACCTGTCTCCCCTACCCCCGGCGATTCTAAATTCATCTGCAGGGAGACTATTATTCATCCTTCTATGCTCAGCACCTGGTCAGTGTCCTGGCATGAGTAGACATTTGGTAAATACTTGTTGAACATAACTATAGTCTTGATAAGGGATTTCAGATATCAAAACAGCAGGTAAACATGTTTTGGTGTTTCTGCAATTTCGAATCAGCATAAAGCAAGCTCAGAAGACAAACCCTGTAGGATGAGGCTGTTAGTTTGCTTTGGCGGAAGAAGAGGAACTTAGGGGAGCATCGCAACCACCTGGGGGACTCTCCTGTTTCTGTCAGGGGATGCTGAAAGCTAGGAACACGTGGGCATGTACTACTCAGAGGCCCACAGGTGACCCGACAGGTAGGGAGGCAGAGGCGGGGTGCACCCAGTCGCCCTGGATTTTCAGAACATGTCTGGTTTCAAATGTTCTATTCCACAGCTCCTTAAGTGCATGAAGCCTGCATCCATTACAACTTATTGTTTGGAAATACCAATGAAGTTTTATAGGAAAGAAAAAGGAACAAAGTAACATTCAAAATCTTGAAAGAGGACGTTCTTCATGGGAAATTAAAATGTGAGGATGACGCTGAAAATATCAGAGAAAATGTCTGAGGGATTACTGATACAAGAGAAATTAAAAAGGAGAAAATCTATATAAATGTAGTTGGCGCCATAAAAGGAATGAAAGGCTTTTTTCTTTTTTCCAGCTGCTAAAACAGTTTCATCAAAAAGTAGTTCAAAAACGACAATGAAGTAGAAAAGGAAAAAAATCCATAATCCATAACACTGGAAAACCATTAACATCTTTTAAAAATTGACTACACAAATATGCAAATGATTATAAATTTACGCTAACTAGATTTTAATGCTTAATCTTCAGAGAATACTGCAATTAGGAATTTTAGCCAGATAAGTTTATGTACCTTCTGTTTGATTATAAAGCTCTGTTCATGTATACTGTGGGACCCTGCCTGCCTCTCAGCCTCTGTCCTCCTTTCCCCAGGGCTGGGCCCCTGACTGACCTCAGTGGAATTTATGACCTTAAGCCCATCCTCTGGCAATTGGCACAGCCATCTTTGTTCATACCATTCTGTCTTCCCTAGGGCTGAGGGTCCTGGCCTCTAAACCTCGGTCCTGCGTGTGAAGTCCTGCTGACAGACTTACCTGGTCCCACATCCATGGGTGCCTGGACTTCCAAGTATCGCTACATCTCAATTCTGTGCCACTGAGCTGCACCTACAGTCTGGGAAGTCCAGATGCTGGAGTGTGTCCCCTATCCAACAAGGCTAGCAAACTGCTCTTGTCCCACAGAGCTCCTTATCCTAGCATCTGCCCCATCCCAGCAAGCAGAGCGAGCAGCCCTCCCCACCTGCCCACAGTTCATCAGATCCCTCCCAGTAGACAGGAAGAAGACATAGCAGTAACATGGGATAGTCTGTCACTCTGAGCAAAATTCGGAGAAAGAGCTTAAGAGTTCATCTGTGGGCTATTTGGGGAAAATGAACAAATAAGCTTTTATGGCAGCTATGCATTTTGTCCCCAAAGTAAGGAAGACTGCTCACTGCCAGTATTTCAATCCTTCCATTAGATTATAACTATTAATAAAGTCCTGCTGAACACAATCCATATTGATAGACCTTAAAATAGTAAGTGGCATGCTTATTATGTGGCATGCTTTTCAAAGCTTTTAATATGATATCTTAAATTATTCAGAAGCTGAAATAATGGATCACTTTGAAAGCCATGCCATATAATGATAAAAGCCACCTACCTGAGGCCCTGCTCCAAACTCTACAAGGTAACCTTATTAATAGACCATCACAGAATGAAGCATTCTGGGTGCCAAATACGGCCAATGCAGCACCAAGAGGCAACCTAAAAAGAAAAGAAGAGTTAGTTTGAAATTCCAAAAGTGCAACCCAATCTGGTTAATGGCATATGAGCCAAATTGGTTTTTATTCATTATCATATTTTCATACTTTATCGGAAAATCTATCTCAATTCCCATTAGAAACAAATGTGAAACACAATATTTACAGTACACTGAAAAGTGAAAAGTAAATAAATCGATATCCCTAGATTTATATATTTCCCCCCTTAATCACAACTAATCTAGATTTTTCATATTTTTATTCAAATATTACTCCCAGTTTATTGTCATTCCTCAAAATTGCCGCTTATTTCCTTCATTTATATTTGAAACACATCCACTATTTTCTCTATATAACAGTTTTTGGAAAAACCTTTTGAGGTGTAGATCTTGTTCTAAACAAAAGCCTGGAGAAACCCTACAGGGTTAGTGTTTCCCTGTGATCATGTGTTCACAGGCGAGGGTGCGAACCAGAAATGGCCCAAAGTAGAGGCAGAGTAAGCAGACAGACAACTGCTCAGCTCCTGAGTGTGTCATTATGATGAGACTATTATTCATTTTAAAGTGAGTTCACAGGAGGCAAGTCCATCTTCAGCAATGCACAAAGAAACACCAACATGTACTCCGAAGTACTCAAGGTTTTGGATTATCCACAGCTTCGTTCTGTTGGTACAGGTAAGGAAGACCTGCTACCATGCATATTAATCAAGACAGAAAAGGGATTGCCGAGAGTTCTCTGCAGAAGTCATCTGCTTCATTTCCCCAGACCAGAGTCAACGCTCGATTGCATGTGGCACCCGCTCTATTAAGATAAGTAGCTGACACCGATGTAATAAATATTACCAACACCTATTACATATGGCACCAATCTGAAATTACTGGGGATGCAAACAGGCATGGCCCCTGTTTTCTAGGAGTGTCCAAGACAGCTGCGGCCATGGGATAGATACCCTATGTCAACTGAAGTGATACACCTGTTAATTAAAATAAAAGTTGCCCTCATAAGGTAATATTAGAAGAACAAATCAACAGTAAAGAATACTATTATATGGTATAAATAAATGAGTACCTTAGAAGGTCAGAAAAGGAAAAGAATACAATGGAGTTTGGTGATTTTTACCTTGAAGAAAGTACAATAAAGCAAGGGTGGGCATGGGGGTGTGGGGGGGGCACTCCAGTTAGCCAGAAGAACTCAGAGATGAGCACCACGGATGATTACAGATTCTAAGATGATGCTCTGGCTGGGGTGCCGTGTAGTTTATAGACATAGTAAAGATTCAAATGAGAAAAGTGCACTGAATCCCAAGTGGCTGGGACGTTGTATACTCAGGTACTAATGACAAGAAGTGGGGCAATTATGAAGCACTGAGAACACGCACTTAGGGCAGTGGGAGGGGGCGGGAGGAGGGAAGAAGGTATAGGGCGTGCTTGTTTGAATGAGATACAGAAGTTGGGTGCTGAAGTAGTCTAAAGCAGAGAGCTGAAAACCAGCAAAAATGGGCATTTCCTAGAGGAAAGTGGACAGGTCCTTAAGTGCATGACCACAGTGACAAAGGAGATGAGGAAGAAGGTAGACAGAGCTGTGCGGCTCACTCTTATACAGACAGACTCAAACCAAGTTACTGGTTAACTCAAGTTGGTGTCTAGTGACAGCGACTCTAATTTAAAGAGGGGATGGGCAGAGACAGAGCTTCAAAGAGAAGGAAGAAAAAGATGGTGAGCCCCACAAAAAGACAAAGCTACTATGAATTCTAGAACTACCCTGAAATTCTTGCCTAGAGATTACCACTTAGGCATGAAGACACCACACTTCAGCAAGAAAGACTGTGGGGTGGGGTGGGAGGGAGGGCAAGAATGGGGAAGGAGGAGGAGGGAGAAACACTCCCATGTGAATTGTCAGTTGAGCAAGAAGGAAGTGACTTCCAACAAAAGGATGCTTTCTTCTGAAGAGCTTTGCACTGGAAGAGAAGAAAAAGACAGGCTGGTAGCTGAGGGGGAACTCAGGATGCCAGGTGGGGAATACCTGGGATGGCTTCTGTGCTAAGTGAGGGTAAAGAGGCAGGGAAGAAAAATGGAGCATTCTGAGAAACAGGGCACAATGGGAGCCTGAGAAAAGGGAGAACTTTTCATCTTAGATGAGAAAAGGGGCTTCTTTACTGACCTGGGAGAAATGTATGTTCGACCCATAAATGTTTTGGCAAAAGAGGCAAGATATGCAAGGAGTTTGCTTAACTTTGCCAGTGCCAAGTAGAAGGGTCATATGAGGAGAATGAGGGGGAGCAAGGCACTTGGCCAGAGTGAAGGTTAGAAAGATGCTGTGGAGAACAAGACAGGGTGTCCCCGAGCATCCCTAATGCTTTAAACAACAACAACAACAACAAAATTTGCCATAAGAATTAAAGTTTGTTAGTAGTTGCTGGTGGGAGTGTAAACTGTTAAAACTTTCTGGACTCAATTGTGGAAATATGTAATCAAAGCGTTTTAAATGTTCATGAATGTTGGCCTGATAAATTTCTAAATGTAAGCAAAAAAAAAAAAGGTGAAAAACAAAGATTTAAGTATAAGCATGTTCAAAGTATATTTTAAGAATAAAAACTGGTAATGTCTAATAAAAGGGGTAAAGTATATGTCTATATGACAGAATAACTATGTAGCCATTAAAAACCATGCATTTAAAGAATATTAAATCAGACAGGAAAACACTGATATAATGCTAAAATTTTTAAGAGACAGAATATACTATAATTCCAATTTTGTAAAGTACACACTTAGAACTGCTCCTATAATACCCTTAAATATATCTAGGTAAGTTATTTTTAAAGATCACCAAGATGTAGACTTTATATTCTGTATTTTACAAATGTCCTACTTCTATATTAAAAAAAATTTTACCAATAAGAAAGGTTTTTCAAATAATGTAAGAGTTTGTTGTCCATTAACAACAACAAAAATAACTTGAATCCATACCTCACACAATATACGTATTTAACTCCAAATGGATCAGAGACACAAATATAAAACCTAAAACTATAAAAATTCTAGAAGAAAACAGACAAAAATCTTGTGACATTCAGTTAGTCAAAAATTCCCTGGCTACAACATTGAAAGCACAACCCATAAAATAACAAACTGATAAACTGGATTTCATCAAAACTGAAAACTGCTCTTCAAAGGACCATGTTTAAAAAACGAAAAGACAAGCCACTAGAAGGAAATCTTTGCAAACCATAGATTTGATAAAGAACTTGTACCTAGAATATATTAAGAACTTCCAAAACTCAACTGTAAGAAAACAACTCAGTTGAAAAATGGGAAAATATCTGAATAGACACTTTGCCAATGAAGATATACGGATGGCAAATAAGCACATTAAAAGATGCTCAACATCATAGGTCATTACAGAAATGCAGATGAATACCACAGTGAGATACCGCCATCTACCTACTAGAACGACTAAAATGAAAAACACTGGCCAATCTGACTGGATCAAGTACTGGTGAGGATGTAAAGCAAATGGAACTCCTACCACTGGCAAGAAGGTAAAAATAATAACATCACTTTTTAAAAGTCTGGCAGTTTCTTAAAACATTAAGCATGTGTATACCATATGACACAGCCATTTCACACCTATGTTTACCCAGGAGATATGAACACACGTATCTATACAAAGGCTTGTACATGAATATTCATGCCAGCTTTATTTGTAATAGTAAGAAAATCAGACACAACCCAAATGCCCCTCAATATGTGAATGGGTAAACAAGTTGTAGTAGATTCATGTAATGGACTACTAATCAGCAGTAAAAAGGAATGAACTGTTCACACACAGCAACATGGAAGAACCTCGAAATAATTACTCTGAATTAAAGAAGTCAGACAGAAAAAGAGTAAATATTAAATGATTCCATTTATATAGAATTCTAGGAAATGCAAACTAATCTATAGTGACAGGAAGCAGTTCAGTGGTTATCTGGGGACGGGAAGGGGGTATTGGGAAGGACAGCTCACCAAAGGACATGAGTAAACTTCTGGGAATGATGGTTATGTTCACTATGTTGGTTGTGGTGAAGGTTTTAGGGATGTGGACATATGTCACAACTTGGCAAATTATACCCTTTAAATGTCTGCAGTTTATTAAGTATCAATCGTACCTCAATAAAGCTAGGGGAAAAAAGTCCAAGTTTTCATATTGAGAAAAACAAAATTAATGATGATGACAAATCTTCATACGAATTTCCTGAAGTGTGCCAAAAAACAAAAACAAACCAAAACGAAAAACCCAAACCACTTTCTGTGAACTGATAAACTAAAATCCTTTAAAAGGGCAATGACTCAAAATGACTAAAATCTTTCCTTCACATTCACAGGGGGGAAAAAAAAGAAAAAGAGGAATATTGGCTTAAATGCAAGAGTCACATTCAGTGCTTACTAGAAAGGCTCTGTCTAGGCAGTTTTCAGAGTCACATTCTCAGCTGTTGCCCCTGGAGGAAGCCAGTGCAGCTCACCTGTTGCTTTATAGACTGGCTCCTCACACTAGATGATGTAAAGGCTCCAGGAATACACTCTAGCTGGAACTGAGACCTACAAATAATACAGAGTTCTGGGATAAGTTCCATTTATCAAATACCAAAGGAAGCACCCACTGTAGGGATTCAATGAAGCCTCTGTATGGACCTTTTAAATATGTTAATTAGTAGTAGCCTTAAAAAGAAAGAAGTGCCATGTTAATTGGTAGGTCTGCCTTTGAAAAAATTGAAAAAAAAATAAATGAAGTTACACTACAGCCAAGATAACAAAAGAACAAGTACTAGCCAACCTTGGGCAGGTAGTGGGAGTCAGAAATTGTAGAGTGGGTCGGGGTAACTTGAGGCAATTCGTTATTTTTGGAGCCAGAGCGAAAGACAGACTGCAGCTAAGAGACTGGCGACGGGTGGAGGGGCCTTATATGAGTCATGTTACCAAGGGCTGAAAAATTTTAAATTATACTGATAATTTACAAATTATCCTAAATGTAGGTACCTGTACAATTTGCTCCCCCTACTCCCATCCCCAGCCATGTTTTGAGATAATTCAGAAAACCACCAATCTTTGTGTGCTTTTGTTGCTTTCTGAAACATAATTAAGTGGAGATTCTCCTTTCAGTTTTTATTTAGGGTAATTTTTTTTCACCGAAATTTTACCTTCCGGAATTATAAACTCATTTAGTCCTTTGCAGTGTTTGCTGACAGGTAATTAACAAAAGGGGGTTTAAATCTGTCACTGTGAGGCCTCAGGGTCCTCTTTCTTGAAGCCTCAACCAGAACCTGGCGCAGCCCCTTCTTTACTGCAGGCCACACCCCTGCTAGCTCCCCCTGCCCCACTCTGAGAGGGACACAAATTACAGAAAGGCTGCCGGCCCATAATCCTAACCGGTCCATAATCCTATCCCGTATAGTTCTGGCAACTGTCTTTACACTGCTCCTGTGCGACTCGGACTTGGAGAGGGCCTCACTACACAAACACACCAAATCACAGAGCCTAGAGCACTACAGGTAACAACAATGTGTGGAGGCAAGGCTTGCTTTTTGGGAATCAGAACAGTGTTTGAATCCCGCCTGAGCCTTACCATGAGCGCAACTTTGGTCAATTTAATCCCTGTTCAGCATCCGTGAGCGCAACTTTGGTCAATTTAATCTCTGTTCAGCATCTTGCCCTGCAAGATGGGAATAGATACTTAGCTTGTGGTGAAAAGTAAATGGGGTCATGTATATCCAGTCTCTGGCAGAGTTCTGAGGATTCAAATGCAAAGCTATTATACTCAGTGTGTTACTCAGGCCACCCCCCCCCCACAATGGCCTGATGTCCACTTAAAAATAAGGGGTTTGGACTTTTTTTCCCCTGGCCCAGGCTCCTATAGAATCACACCCAAGAGAATCTTTGAAGGACAAACAATGGCAATATTCCACGTAGAGAAGGCGGTGTGCACGTGTGATACAAGAGGAAGAGGAAGAGTGACGCTTGGTAAGTACTGTACTTTTGATTCTCTCATCTCTGAGACATAGGTGGTGTGTGCACCTTAAATTTTATGGTGGTCAGAGTCACAGATAACCCCAACTCACAGCTAAAACAAAACCCATCCATGTGGAGCCAACAGTCATTTTGTGTGCTGAACTGAATGGTAATTTGGTAATATGTGATTATGACCATCCAGGGATGGACTGACCCCTGCCTACGGCTTAACTGTGGGAGGAGATTATATTGCGCTTCCAAAAATATTAACAATACTAAAAATCAGAGAAAACAGCTATACATTAGGGAAAACATGTACTCCGTTGAAGTACACGAAACGTAAACCAAAATTCCATGCCATGGGCATGTCTTTCACATGGCATCTCGGATTAATCCCCTACCCCATCCTCCTGAAACTAAAGCAAGGGTTGGCAAGAAGAGCATGAAAATGAATCACGTCTTGCAGAGCCAGGCTGGTGGGGGATCAGGTACACAGGGAGGCGATGGAGATCCAATACTGGGAAAAAAATCAGTGCTCAACCACGACACATCACAAACGAGGCTGCTGCAGTACGCAGTACTTCTCACAGTTTTAAAACAAGCAGTGTGTGATTTCTGAGATTTCCAAATGATCATACTTGTATTACTTTTACACTCTTGTTTTCCTCTTGCAGAAGAAATGTTTCTAAACACTAGATGCAATTTGAACTAAATAAATTTACATTGGGTCCACCTTGGCAAACATTTACCTTTGGCAACGACACAGTTTATGTCAAATTTATCTATAGGCACCTGCCATAATACTGGACTTGCTTGTTTTCTCTTGAAGAATTTGACTGGTATTGATCTTGATCATGAGGTAATGAATGATACAGAGACATGAGTATGTATTTTTCCACGTATTTATCCATGCAATATGCATGTTTTGACCTTCCGGAGCCTCAGTATTTCTAACTGCAAAGAGAACACAGTCAATTCTTGATTAACTGGGATACCTTAATCAAGATAGAAGGGCACAGAAAATCATGGCCAAAACCAAACTGGTCACAACAATACACTGACTGGTGGTACTTTTGCATTTTAAACTGAAACTCATTTGGATAACACAAAGCTACAGATCAATCCATGCCACACAAGAGGGGGAAAAGTGATGTCAGGAATAACAAAAAACCAAAAACAAAAACAGCAAGGAAACTCTTGGATCTGTCTCTAATATCGTCCACTGAATCTCAGTGAAGACTACAGAATCAGCTGCATCACAGTGGAGATCTTCCTTTTTACTGTCCATTTCTGTGTCCCTAATATCTAGAACAGTGGTTGCACACAGAGGCACTCAGTTATTTGTTGAAGGAATAGGAGGAGAAAGAGTAAAGAGGGAGGGAGGGAAGGTTTCCATTCTATTGGCCGAATGGATCTGGGGAAGAAAACAGTTGCCCAACCTACTTGATTACCTTTGTGAATGATTAGGAATTGACTGAATACTTTAAATTTGAAAATTCTCCTGGGTTTCCCTTGAGTATCCGGCAATCAAGAACACCTTTTTTTCTTTCCTCTCTTGGCCCACCCTCAACAGATACCAGGACACTGCAGTCACTGTGCCATCTTGTGGTCATGTCTAGCAAGTTCGTCTTCCTCAATATACCATTACGGTCTCCCCACCTGAGCACAGAGGCTCTTGGAATGGGCTCTAAAAATAAATTTTGGATAAATAGCTTTCCATTATTTAATTCAGCTATAATGGAAAACAAAAAGGTGAATCAGACACTGGTCCTACCACCAAAAAGCGTGTAATCTAGAAGGGGAGATATCTCAAAAGAATCTTCACAATTACTGGTAACACAAAATAGAAGGTAGAAAATGCTCTAAAATAAGTGTAGATTAAGAATAATGGGAATTCCTAGAGATGAAAGATTCATTCAAGCTTTGGAGGTGAAAAGTTTGGGAAGGAAGAGCCAAGTAAATGGTGAGTGGAGAGACAGAAGCCATGGTGGTGGGGGGGGGTTGGGGAGGTGAGGTGCAGCCCCCTGAGGAGGAACAGGGATGAGGGCAGGGCTTGTGGAGCATGTGGACTGTGGCAGGTGCAGTTATTTCTTCCTCACCTGGAGCCGATAATGGCTTCAGGAAGGGAGTGGGAAATGAGGTTGCAGAAAGGCAGGCTGAGGGGGAAGGAGGCTGAAGGAAGCAGAGCACCAAGGGAAAAGGCACTTTTGTGGGCGAGGTCAGACTCACTTGCGCCTGTGGAATCAATCCTGTCTGGGGGTTAGGGGGACAAGTGGGCCAGCTGCGATGCTGTGCCTAAGAAATGACTGACCTTTTTGCAGCCTCAGTTTCCTCAGCTGAAAAGGGAGATCATCAAACCCTAGAGGTTGCTACAAGGGATAGATGGCATCTGCTATCACATGCAAAGCACATGCCACAGCCAGTGGCACTCAAGAGTTCTACTAATGTTGAGGAACGCCAATAACACGAAGACCCTGGCAGCGTCTTTAACAGACTAGGGAAAACCAGCACAGGCTTTGAAGAACAGGGGAAGGATGACAGTGGACAGTGGCCTGTGACGGAGACATAGGAGCCAGACCGCTCACGACACACAGGTGTTTAGCTGAAGGAGCGTGGAGATAGGCAAAAGGAGGAACTCTACTACTTTCAGAATGGACAGAGCAGATGGGCCAGTGTAAGGGGAGAAGGAAGGCCATGGAATAGGGGGGAAAAACCAGGCCGCTGTATTGTCAGAAAAGCAAAAGGAAGAGAGAATTTCCTGGAGACAGTGGTTATGATAAGAACTAAATTCTACTCCCTCTTGCTTTGGAGACATGTAGGCTTTTCGTAATCCTGGAAAAACCTATGTCAGGGGATAGAGGAACTAGCATGGAATGCTGAGGTTGAGGAAGGAGCACCATGTGAGAAATCAGAGGCTCAACACTCTTTGGAGAAATGGTATCAGCTGAAGGGGAAGGTATAGAAAAGAGAGAGTTTTCTGTCCCTGTGTTCGTTTCTAAGATGGCAGAGGCTGGCATGTTTACATGCTGATAGGTTCAGGTGGAGAAAGGATAATGGATTAGCAGCAATGGGACCCAGAGCACAAGAGTAGGTACAGGACAGGCAATGTGTGGATGCTGACCAAAGACCATACAACACACAGGCAGAGGACAGAGAAGACAGAAATTAACATTGCCTCACACAGGAGGGGACAGCTGGGCACAATTTTCAAGGATGAACTGGCACTGGCCAAGTGGGCAAAAGGAGGTAAGAACATTGCAACAGACGAAATGGTGTGAGTGAGGGCAGGCATATGAACCCCAGGCTGATGAGCTTGAGGAACATCAGGTTGGTGCTGTGCGGGTGTAAGTGGGAAGGGAGCCAGAGGGTAACCTGGGACCAAATCACGACAGGCCTTGGACTCTAGCTGTCATTTTAGGACCACTTTACACATACTTTCTAAAGCATCTGGTGATGTGGCTGTCCCAGTCACCTGGAAGCCCAAGGAAAGAAAAAGCAAGTATTCTTCCAGGGTTGGGAGTAGTAAGGTGGGAAAGAGGGCAGTTGATGCAGTGGAATATTCTGGAGCACTAGCGAGAGCAAGTTGGGGTGGCAGAGAGCACATGAAGACACGCCAAGAGAAAAGGAGAGGCTGAGAGCATCAACAGTGTGAGGCTAGGACGTCCAGCAGAGCAAGACAGCAAGTGGAGTGGAAGGACACAAGCTGTGGCTGGCAAGACTCAGTTTGGGGTTCAGATGCACAGAGGTGAGCAGCTGAAGTGACGGTGACAATCTGGAAAGCAGAATGCAAACGTGAGGTACTTTAGTTTGTATGATAGTGTCAGAGAATCTTGATTACGACATTTGAACCTTCCTGATTTTTAGATTTCTCAACTGACACCCCCCCCAGTTAATACTTGAAGATACCAAAAGAGGTACTGATTTAAATCCTTATGTTTTAAAAGAATTAGGTAATGTGAATAATTACTTACATAATTTATTTGCTTTGAAAATTCATTAGTTCAGAATGTGACAGGTTTTCCCCTCACCGTAACATGAACTTGTAGTATGATTCTAGAGCAATCTTTCACTTGTCCTGGAACATCAATGTTCTGACACAGGGAGAAAAAACAGAAAGGAGGAACAAGGGTCTGAACAGCTGAAGCAGAGGTTACAAATCCATACACTCCATGCTCTTTATGACAGAGGCAGCGCTGTGCGCCCTCCCTCACCTAGTGCCAAGCTCTCAGGCAGAATGAGGCTGAGTTCTGGCGCAGGGAGGATGAGCTGCCTCAGGTCTCAGAGGTAAATGTCATGATGGCAGCAGGAGGGCACTGCTCAGGAGAGAAAACATACGAAAGAGAAATACGTACAAGAGAAATAAAAAAGCACAGACAGTAGCGAGGGTTCTTTAAGCGGTCGTAGCCCATGTAGGGGAGGTTAAGGAAATGGGCACGCCCACGTATTCCTAGTGACTCAAGTCCTCCAGGGGTCAAAGTGGCCACACAACTGCCAAGCCAGGGAAAGCATTTATCATTCTCTCCACCCATTTTGCACCTAAGAATTTATCTGCAGCAAATAACCCGAGATGCACACACTAGGCCATTCATCACTGCTTATGTAAAGACTGGAGATAAGCTACACACCCAATAATGGGAGAAGGCTAAATAAACCGTGGTGATCATTCACAAGTAGTCCAGCTTTTGAGGAATACGTAGAAGTGACATAAAAGTACATGGGAAAGAACACGGACACAATGTTAGGTTTTCAAAAAGTAGGATACAAAACATAGAAGATCTCAATTTGGTTTACAAAGGTATTACCTAGGTAGTTTATTTTTTAAAATTTAATTGTTTAAATTCAATTAATTCTTAGTGCATTACTAGTTTCAGAGGTAGAGGTCAGTGATTCATCAGTTGCATATAACACCGAGTGTTCATCACATCACGTGCCCTCCTTAGTGCCCATCACCCAGTTACCCCATACCCCCACCCTCCTCCCCTCCGGCAACCCTGTTTATTTCCTATAGAGTGTCTTAAGATTTGTCTCCCTGATTTCATCTTGTTTTATTTTTCCCTCCCTTCCCTTGTGATCCTCTGTTTAGTTTCTTAAATTCCACACGAGTGAAATCATGTAACTGTCTTTCTCTGACTGACTTATTTCACTTAGCATAATACCTTCTAGTTCCATCCATGTCATTGAAATTGGTAAGATTTCATTTTTTTTGATGACTGAGTAATATTCCTTTGGGTGTTGCCTAGGCAGTTTAAAGAAAAAAACACCTGTTTGTATTTAACGTAGTTTTGATGATGTGAACTTTAATATTACACCAGAAACATAATATCATGTATCTATATTTACTATATGCACATCAATGCTATTCTTCTTGCTTACGGTACTTAACTCAATATTTACTTCTTCCACAAATTCAATCTTTCCAACTTTTCTTTCTAGGAGACTCGAACATGTTTGGAGGTAAGCGCAGAGCCCGAATCTTCCATCAAATGAGGGGCCACAAACAATTCTCCAGGGATGCGATCAGCAAGAAACAGACTTCTGGGGAACTCTACAGAACCAAACTAAACCAAACCAAAAAGACCCCACTTCTTAAACGAATTTTAAGGGGGAACAAAGGGAAGAGGTTGCCAGTAGATCAGAAAAGATTTAAGAGATATTATCAACTACCTGTAGATATGGGCCTTATGGGTCCCGCAAACTGTTAAAAAAAACCAAGACAATTTGTAGATATTTGAACATTAACTAAATATTTGGTGATATTAAGACATTATTGTTCTTTTGAGGTGTGACAGTCATATTGTGATTATATCTCTAGAAAGGGTCTGTATGTTTTAGAAATACACATCAAAAATATGTAATGTTATAAAATAATTTTGCATCAAAAATTGTCTGTAGAAGAGATGCACATGGGTAGGGGTACAGACAAAATATGACTGGCTACTGAGGTGATAACTACTGAAACTGGTTACGGGTATATGAAGATCCTTCTAGTATTCTCTGTGCTTTTGTGTATCTCCGAAATATTCTACAACAGAAAGTCCTTTAAAAATCTCTCAAGGCAGCACTACAGGTAACCCCTATTATGTGGTGTATTACAAACCATGGGTGTTTAATAAAAACTGGTGGACAGTGACGAAGTCAGAAATTATTTACATGTAGTTTATGACACAACTTCTGTGAACTAAGGAATATACACGATCATTTCTGAAGCTCCAACCCTGCCACAAAGGTCACAGGCCAATCAACTGATTGACGCTACTCTACCAAAGCCAAGTAGTTCCTTGTACGTGTATGTCAAAGTAACACCATAACAAATATCTATAGTGGTCACGGCCTTTTATAGAATTATATAAATTACTTTTTTGGAAGTAAGTATTCTGGGAGAGGGTTTTTAACATTTAGGCTTTCAAGTAATCACTTAGCATACAAGGACTGGGTAATTGTAAACCCTAGTAAAGGTGGAGAACAGATTGGTCTAGCAGGATCAGAGAACTGTGTCAGGCTGGGGGGTGGATGAATACGGTGGCTCATGGAGGCAATGGCACACCACAGGGGAAGGGCCTGTGTCACAGAGCAGATGGATCAGGCACTGGGGAAAGCATCTGTTGGCCAGGTGTGTGTGTGCGTGTATGTGCATGGAAGCCAGGTCAGCAAGGTCTGGGAAAGGAGGCGAAGGTGTGACGGTCTGAGGAAGAAAGAGGAAGTGAAGACAGAGTGGTAGAGTCAAGTGAGGGCTTCAAGCTGCTTTGGTTTGGACAGCCCAGAACATGTCTACTGGCTGAAGAAAAACAGTCAATGCAGTGTACACATTTCTATATTCCATGGAACAGGAAAAGAGATGGTGGGAGAGCTGAGCTTCCCAGCAGCCAAGAAAAGAAAGGGATAGGATGCCAATAAGGTTTGTGGTCAGGGGACAGACTGTAGATAGGACATATCTGATAGATCCAATTTCCTCAGTGAACTTGGGACACTTACCTGATGTCTACTACAGATTCTAATTAGAATCTCAGACTATTAACTATTAATAGATTAGTGTCAATCATCACAACATAAAATATTAGGTATTTTTATTTTATTAAGTACTAGAATATAAGAAAATATTACTTAAGATTAATATTAGTCTAGTAATAGATTAGATTATTAGAGATCCTAGTTTTATGAGAACTATTATCATCGTCAGCATTATTAGCTTGAATTTCACAGAACAGAGTGGACAGGGTTGCTTAGACAACAAAAGCCATTTGAGCACTTACATGAACCAGGTATTATGCTGAGAATTCTGTTCATGCATCATCTCATTTAATACTTCTCTGAGTCTCATTATCTTCCTCTGTGTATGAGGGATAAGCACAGTACCTCTTACGGGGTTGCTACAAGCATTTAAAAAGTCCCAATGTGTTAAGTGTGCTGGACAGCAAACACAGAGTAAGCACTTCCTAGTGTCAGAGGTTACTGTTGCTCCCAGTGAGCTACCTTCCCAATTCACCAGGTCTGCAGCAGGGCTGCCTGGCTGCCAAAGCATTCCCCACGTAGCTAACCAGCCTGCCGGAGGACACCTGCCACAAGGCAAGAGCAGCACAGCAGTGGGCATGCAAAGGGAGAGAGGGGGCTGGGGGCTGGGGGGCTGGCAGTGGGGCGGTGGCGCAGCCATGATGAGGTCCAGCTTCAGAGTCTAGGGAGGGGTGAAGGGGTTGACAGCTGCAAGGAGGCCCAGAGTCCTTGCCAGCAGCCAGGGAAAGCATGTATAGGCTCCCCGGCCTGCAGCCCTCTCAGCCCAACTCCAAGGAAGCAAGGGGTCCTGAAGTTTGAAGTGCCTGGCTTCCTGTTGGGGGACAAGGGACCGTGCAAGCAGGTGGGCGGGGGGAAGGCAACCCCCAAGAGCTCTGGGTTAGGTGAGAACACAGGATGCAAGACTCCACTTCCAACTGTTACAGCTCAAGTCTCACAAAACTTGCCAAGTGCTTGCTGTATGAAGCTATTTAGAGAAGACAGACCTAGCTCCACGAGCCAGGGAGGAGGCTATCCCAGACACAAAGTCAAAGCCAGCTGTGTGCTAGAGACCAGAACACAAGCACTAACACAGGACTCTGGGCACAGAAGAACCACTGAGTCAGGCTGGAAAGGACATTATTTAATAAGAAGTGGGAAAAGAGAATCCCAAGCTGAAGGACTTGAAGGAGTCGAGTGAGGGTGGGTTCCAGGTAGTGCTTCAGGTAACAATCTACAGTATGGGCTGAACTAAATAATTCTGAAATCTACTGAAGATGGCTGGACTCTTAACAAGCAGTCCTGCGATGGTTGTGATTAACAGGTATATTACACTCAGGAAAAAAAAAAAAAAAGTCTATGAGAATGCCCAATACCTTTTCAGTATTTTAATTGGGTTGAGAGAAATGAGGTGTGACCTTTCCAGAGATGTGTGACCTGAAGGGAACAGACTGGAGTATAGGGTACCCTCAGCAGTCACGTGATTATGCCCATTTACAGACTTGCCCTCTGGGAAAACCCAGTGCAAATGTCGGAACACACTACTCCCCAGGACTGAGAGGCACAGTGAGTACTTCCCAACCCTGAGTCTCTGATGTGGTCGTGCAAACACCAATAGTGTGGGTGAGCTGTGTGTCTCTCTTGACTTCTCGGGCAGTGTGGGGGTCTCCCCTGTCATGTCTCCTCTCACTGCCCTGTGCACCATCCCATGTGTGGACCCCCCTCCCTCCTCCTGCATGTTGGCTTCTCTGTCCTCCTGGTATGTGTATATGTGGCTTCCTCTATGGGTGTGTGTGTGAGGACACGTGCATGTGTGTGCACAAGTGCACCAACTCTCTTCTGAATTTCTCTATTGTTCTGCTTTCCCAGTTCGGGGTATATAGATCTCTCTCTCCTCCCCTGGTATTTGCCCCTACTCCTCTGCACCCCCCCCCCAGGTATGTGTGTTTGCGCATCCCTAGAGGTGTGTGTCTCTTACTCTCCTCTAGGAGTCTGTTTCTCTCTCCTACAGAAGGTATGTGTATGTGGTGTCTCTCCTCTGACTCTGGGGGGTGTCCCTCCTACTCAGTGGATGCCTGTTGTGTGTCTAGCTCCTTCTGGACATGAGGGTGCCTCCCCCTCCCCATCCCAGTATGAGTGTGCCTAGCGGGTGTGCCTTTCACAACCTTCTGGGTATGTGTGTGTGCAAGTGTCTCCCTTCACATCCTGGTATGAGTGTAATTCTCTCTTCCACCTTCTGGAGGTATGTGTGTCTTTCCTGTCCCCCCAAGGTGTCTCTAACCCCATGCTGGTATGAGTGTGTATACTGTCCCCCACCTTTCTAGGTGTGTGTGTCTCTTTCCCCACCCCCGATCCTGGAATCTGTCTCTCCTCACCCCTTCTACCTTCTTTCACCTTCTGGATGTACGCCACTCTCTCCCCCTTACCCAGTTATCGGTGTCCCCAAGGCAGGGGCGAGACAGACACAGAGTTTCTGTATCTCTCCCCTCTCTGGGTATGAACTGAGTGTGCTGCGCTCTCTCTCTCTCTTCCTTCCCTGAAGTGTGAACAATAATTCACACATGTATACATAGATACAGCATCCCTGGGTGTACGGGTCTCCTCTCCCCACTGTGTTCAATTTGTGTGTCTGTGAGTCTCTCTCTCTGGGACTCTGGGTGTGTGTGTCTCCTCTCCCACCATAAGCATGTCTGTCTTTTTTTGGGGTGTGTGTACTTGGCTCCATAGCCCCACTGCAAGGCTTGCTGAGGGCAAGGAAGGGCTTCTACCTGTTGTGGGGAGGGCTCCGGTTGAAAAGGGAGGGGTCTACGGAGTGGGTGGGGGGCAGCAGAGATGAAATAAGCCACCTCCTTACCTCCCAAACTTGCTGTCCTGCACTTCAGTTAACAAGAGACTGGCTGCCACTCTTGAGGGCAACACCCTGGTCTCTTCTTGCTGGCCTTTCTATGGTCCCTGTGCTGCCGCCATTCTTCTCCTCGATGCTGTCCTGGGACACCCTCTGGGAGGACTCTCGTCACATAGTGCCTAGCCACTGCTCCAAGCTTCCTCCAGCTTCCCTCCACCGTAGCGAACCCTTTTTTCTGGCCCTGAGGGCAGAGCGCACCTCCCCAGATATCTGCCGTGTGCCTGGTTCCAGAGAATGAAAGAGGGAGGAGGTCAGGGCTCAGTCTAGTGAGGAAGCTGGACATGTGCAGGATGGGAGGAGTGCCTGAGAGAGGGGAATGGAATCGGCTGTGCAAGCACAGAGGTGTCACCCCAACCGCAAGACAAGTAGGCTGGAGACATGCTCTGGGACACACCCAGCAACCAAGCTTCAGAGGAGCAGGGAAGGGAGGAGGTGAGGAAGGTGTGAGATAGGAGGTCGCTAGTCCCAGGGAGCAGCACTCTCAAGGACACCAGGGAGGGGATGACCGCTGCACCCCAGGCCCTGTGGCTACAAGGAAAGGGAGGTCATGAATGAGGATGAGGCCCGAGGTACTAGCCAGCTGGCAAAGGGCAACCCATGCGGTGCTCAGGAGTTCTAAGCACGGTGTGGGCCAGCTGTCCCAGAGAGGGCACGAGACGGTCCTGCAGAACGGCTCTCTGGCCTCATCCCCTACCTCGCTACCTCTGCCTGGCTGAGCTCCCCCTCTGTCAGTGTCTTCTCTGGAAGTGCCCTGCCCAGGTTGTTCCTGGTTTGCTCCTTCTCATCAGTTAGGCCTCTACACAAAGTTTCCTTTATCAACACGTCCTCTCTAAGCACTGTCTCTATGGGTCCCTTCTCCCACAGGCCCCCAACTCTTCATCCTTGTATTCCTTATCTCCTTCATACCACCTGCCACAAGCTGAGAGAATTCTGTCTACTCTCTCCTTCGTTCAGTCTGGCTTAGCGTCTGGCCCACGGGAGGCCCTCTGTCACATCTTCTCACGGAGTAAGAGACGTGAGGAAAAGTGTCCTGCACACAGACGTGGAGATGTTTGTGTAAAGAGAGAAACAGGCATGGAGGTCCAGGAGGGGGGTAGAGACTGAAGCTTTCTCAGCACAAAGCTGCCAAGCACAGGTATGGGAGGAGTGGAAGCCGGTGCTCAGGAAGGCTGTACACTGAGGGAAGAGGAGGACCCTGGAACCCCAGGAAATGACTAAATGTAGAAGAATGGGCACCATCAGAGGAAAGTGCACAGGACGTGTCAGAGCAGGAGCAGCAGGGCCAGAAGAGCGGGAGACGAGGGAGTTTCCAGAAACCTGACGACTCCTGCAGAAAAGCCCAGTGGAAATAAAATGGGAAGATGCTACTACTGATGGGCTATTGACGGATGTCCTCTTGGAATACAGACCCAAAATAGTGGTGCAGGACCAGGTAAACAGAAAAAGACGAAGGAAACACACTGGACTGAGACTGCTTTTTCAAGGCGTCTTTCACCGATGGGAAGAAAGAAGATACGCAGCGGGGGATGAAGGCAAAGGTCTTCTACAATATTTTGTTTCTGACAGGGGGAGACTGAAGCATCTTTGCTCGTGGACAGGAAGAGATGGGAAATACTAGAATGGGAGGGGTAAGGAGTAACCCAGTCGGCTCCAACCAACTGATCCATGCCTCCCAGGGCCATGAGGCCCAGCCTCCCCTAGACAGACTCCCTAGGCTCCTATGAAGGCTTGTCTGACTCACAAGAGGTGGCCCACTATTCTGGAAGAGCAAGAGGTAATGAGGAGCTGGGGGGGGGGGCTGTGCTGATGCCCTGTGTCTTCTCCATGGACTGGGCAGGCTACTGGGTGAAAGGGTGGGGAATGAGGGTGTGAGGGCTGAGAATCAGTGAGGAGAGAGGACTGAACAAAGCAACGAAGAACAGACACACAGCTAAGACTGGCTCTGTATCACTGAAGACCCAACTGTGAATCTCAGGGGCGCGAATTGGGGAGGGGGTCTCATTTGCAACAGCATAAAAATCCTTCAGTGTGGCATTCAAGATCTGATACATCCTGGTCCCAGTCTCCCTTTCCAGCCTCACCTACCATCATTCTGTTCACCCCTGACACCCTAGACTCCAGTTCCAGGTGAGGTCCCAGCATGTGCCACGGGCCCAGCAGGTGCCACAGGCCCAGAACGGCCACCACCCCCACACACCCGCTGCTCTAGGAGCACCTCCTCTGTGGAGAGAATAACCTACTGCTATCAAACTGCTTCTTCCACTCTATGTCCCCTCTGTTACATGTCTCTACAATGGAAGTACTAGACCCACATCAGAAGTTCCAACTGAATGTAGACAAGGTAGCTTGGTGCCCAGGAGCCTGAAGGAATGGCAGGGCCGTTAATAAAACTACTGAAGTCTGAACTGCCAGATTTAGGGATGTTGAGAGTTTGAGATGCCAGCCTTCCATTCAGGCAACCATGTCAAAAGAGGCCCTTGAAAATGTACATCTAGAACTTGCCAGTAAGGAAGGGACAAGCAGTGATAAGGAATGGAGTCACGTACACGGCAGTGGCCCACTGCCTCAGGTCTGAATTATAGTACAATTTCTGTAACTCTCATCTCATACCCATGGGCTTGATTTATTCCGAATTCTGAGTCTATTTTACTTTCCTAACTCATCCCCCCCTACTCAAAAAGCTGCAGTGCCTTCCACAGCACAGAGTGCAAACTCCTTGGACTGGCAATCAAGGCTGTTCACAGTCAGGCCTCAGCATACCTTTCTAGTCTCACCTTGCGCTGCCCCCAACAAACCCTCCTTTCCAGTCAGACTGGTATTCCTGGTGGCTGAGGACAATAACAACATTTCTGCCTCCTCACCTCTGCTGAAACCATTCATTTCACCTGCAGGCCCTCCCTTCTTTCTGCCCATTCTTAACTCACGCCCGTTCAAAGCCCACCTCAAGTTCCGCTTCTCCCTCCCAGGAATACCTGTCATTTTTACTGTCTGTACCATTTGTTTTGCATTTAATGATACACTGCCTTGTGTTCTCTTTCAAATATGTCAACCGATCATCCACAAGGCATAAAAGACAGACAAGGAGAAGGTAGAAGGCAAATAGGAGTACCCTACAAGGGGTGGGAAGTACTCTTTCTACTTCTGGCTCCCATTTGGAGAATAAAGAAACTTCAAAGAGAAGATGGTTTGCAGTGGGACTTACTGGACAGGTAAGATGTGGACAGGTACGAGAGACAAGCTTTGCAGGGACTGGCCAAAGTAAAAAACATTCACAGTAAATGTGGGGTGTGTCTCTGAATCCCCTAAATCTGTGGAGGTGAGTACACAAATAACAAAATGGGGATCTGGAACTTAACTCAGAACTTTGGAGAACTCGGGATGATATCATATACTGCGTTAAATTCTTTCAATTCTCCTGAGTGCTAAGATCATCAGTGACATTTCTATCTCAGAAGCCGAATATATGAAATTAACTAAACACTATTTTCAATTGTCACAATAAAGAATTACACTGTTTATTGAACGAAGGCCATTCAAAAATTCAAAAAGAGACACTCTGAGGGTGGATGGTTTTGCTGTAAATGTGTTTTGAAGCAAAAACCGACAAAACTACACTTAGTGAGATCATTAAATCCTATAAAACAAAGTTTAGGTTTATACTTTTAAAAATCTCCTTAAACTTAGCAAACATATAATTTTCCCCCAATTCCTAATACATGGCTTAAAAATAAGTAGACACGCAGCGCTTTCTAACTTGAGTCAGTGTCAACTTTATGACTGAAAATTTTATTTTTACAAATTTTTAAAAATAAATACATAAATTCCAATCTGGATATAATTTAGGCGTATGCTAGCAAATTAATGTACCAATGACTATCTTACATGGTCTGCCCGTTTCAAAGACTTACTTATACAAAGTCACCAAATTCTAGTTTCTGAAATCATGATTGTTCCTTGCATACACATAATGCCTGCACTTCCTTTCTCAAAGGACTGTGGTAAGAATGAAATGAGAAAATACAGGTAAGAGCAAAGACTGCTATCCAGCCAAAGTCCTTTATAACGGACGCATGGCATTAATACTCAAAATATTTTGGGTGATATAATTTAAAAGTCATGTTGGCTAATGATTCGGGGAATAATTTAACCAATCAAGTTAAGTTTCTTTTTCTTTTAAACAGAAACAGTCTCTTTTTTGTGCTCATTTTGGTTTTGCTTTTACTAGGAAGAACTTTTCACTAAAACTTGGCTAAAATAAAAAAAATCTAATAGCTCTCATCTTTAAAGGATCAAAACCTCTGCTTTCTTATTTGACCAGTTTCAAGCTCTCTGAAAAACACTAGTACAATCCCACCCTATTTTAGTGAAGTAACTGATGAAACAGATAAAGGTATTTACCTTTAAAAATTCCCAAATTTCATTTTTTGGCAGCTAGATACCATCCTTTTGAACCGTGTAACTTCAAAAATCTAGATTTAGTACAGCCTTAGACACAGAAGCAGGGTATACAAAAAGATCTTTAAAACGTATAGTAATGTGTGTGCTTATTTTTCAGAAGTGGTTTTAGACGTCATGGCTTGACACAAAGCACGGAAAGGGAGTGCGTACAGCACAGAGGCACTGCCATACACAGGGTGGCAGCACTGAGAACGAAATCCAGACCGACGGCAGAACGCCTGAATGGCCAATGCAGCCTCACAAGTGTGCCTGGAATCTGATTATGAAAACACTTCTTAGACACACGGGGATTTTGGTTTTAATTAAGAAATTCCTTTTAATTCTGGCAGAGGTATCCTGCATTTTAGAAAAGCTCTTATGAGTCAGTCTCTGAATGTGATCAATTGCATTTTTCTCAAAACAAACTGCTTTCTCTTCTTCCTGCACTGATAAAAGGTAAACTAAGTAGGATTAAATTTAAGCACCGCATCATACCCAGTGTTTAAGCAGAGCAACTGTATCTTTAAGTGTGTGTGTGTGTGTGTGTGTGTCACACACACACACACATTTTGTTGCTGTTGTGTTGTGAGTCCCCCCTCCCCAATTTATTTAAACTAAAAACAAAAACAGTTCACCTATTTCTCCCACCCTCATCCAACCCTCTGTCTCTGGCAACTACCAATCTGTTCTCTGTATGTGTAAGTTTGGTTTTGTTTTTGTTTTAATATATTTAAATTAATTTAACATAAAAGAGAGATCATGTAGTTTTTGTCTTTCTCTGTCTTACTTCACTTAGCATAATATCGTCAAAGTCCATCCACATTGTCACAAATGGTGAGATTTCATTCTTTTTTATGGGTGAATAATATTCCATTATATATAAAATTTCATAATACTATATAACATATTATAAATAATATTATATATTACACATTTATCCATAACGTATAGTATACTATCCATAAATACCACATTTTATCCATGCATCCATCCAAGGGCACTTAGGTTGTTCCGATATCCTGGTTATTGTAAATAATGTGGCAGTGAATATGGGGGTGCACCTATCCTTTCAAAGTTAGTGTTTTCATTTCTTTTGGATAAATAACCCAGAAGTGAAATAGCTGGATCATATGGTAGTCCTATTTTTAATTATTTGAGGAACCTCCACACTATTTTCCACAGTGGCTGTACCAATTTACATTCGCACCAACAGTGGATTCTCTTTTCACCATACCCTTGCCAACACTTGTTATTTCCAGGCTTTTTGAAATAGCCACCCTAATATGTGTGAGGTGCTTATCTCATGGTAGTTTTGATTTGCATTTATCTGATGACGAATGATGCTGAGCATCTTTTCATGTGTCTGTTGGCCATCTGTACATCTTCGTTGAAAAATGTCCATTCAGATCCTCTACTCATTTTTTTTACTTGTTTTTTTTGCAATTGAGTTGTATGAGTTTATATGTTTTGGACATTAGTCCCTTATCAGATAAATGATTCGCAAATATTTCCTCTCATTCAACAGGTTGTTTTTTCATTTTGTTGATGGTTTTCTTGCTGTGCACAAGCTTTTTAGTTTGATGTAGTCCCACTTATTTTGTGTGTGTGTGTGTGTGTGTGGCTTTTGGTGTCAGATATTAAAAATGTGTGTGTGTGTGTGTGTGTGTGTGTCTTTTGGTGTCAGATTTTAAAAATCATCACCAAAGACCTATGTCAAGGCACTTACTGCCTACGTCTTCTTCTACGAGTTTTGTGGTTTCAAATCTTACATTCAATTCTTTAACCCATTTTTAGTTAATCTTTGCTTGTGGTAGAAGGTAGTGATCCAGTTTCATTCTTTTGCATGTGGCTGCCCAATTTTCCCAGTGCCATTTATTGAAGACAGTGTGTTGTCCTCATTGTATATTCTTGGCTCCTCTGCCATGAATTAATTGGCTATATATGTGTGGGTTTATTTCTGGGCTCTCTATTCTCTTCCATTGATCTAAGTGTGGGTTTTTATGCCAACTCCATACCGTTTTGATTACTAGAGCTTTATATAGCTTGAAATCAGGGAATGTGATGTCTCCAGCTTTGTTCTTCTCAAGACTGTTTTAGCTACCTAGTGTCTTTTGTGGTTCCATACAAACTTTAAGATTGTTCTGTTTCTGTGAGAAATGCCATTGGAAATTTCATGGGGACTGCACTGAATATGAGGATTGCTTTGGGCAGTATGGACATTTGAATGATATTAATTGTTCTAAACCATAAGCATGGAGTATCTTTCTATTTATTTGAATCTTCTTCAATTTCTTTCATGTTTTCTAGTTTTCAATATATAGGTCCTTCACCTCCTTGGTTAAATTTATTGTTAGGTATTCTTGTTTGATGCAATTGTAAACGGCAATGTTTTTTCTCTTCTTGATAGTTCATTATTAGTGTATAGAAATGCAACAGATTTCTGTATATTGACTTTGTATCCTGCAACTTCACTGAATTTGGTTATTAAATTTAACAGCTTTTTGATGGAGTTTTTAGGGTTTCCATATACATAATATCACATCATCTGCAAATAGTTGACAGTTTCACGTCTTCCTTTCCAATTTAGATGCCTTTTATTTCTTTTTCTTGCCTAATTTCTCTGGCTAAAACTTCCAATACTATGTTGCATAAAAGCAGCAAGAACACGTATCCTTGGCTTGTTCCTGATCTTAGAGGAAAAGTTTTCAGCTTTTCACCATTGAGTATGATGTTAGCTGTGGGCTTGTCCTATATGGCCTTTATTATGTTGAAGCATGTTATCTCTATACCCACTTCATTGAGAGTTTTTATCATAAATGGATGCTGATTTTTTTTCAAATGCTTTTTCTGCATCTACTGAGATGATCATATGACTTTTATCCTTCATTTTGTTAATGTGTTTATTATTTTGACTGATTTGTGAATATTGAGCCACTCTTACATCCCTGGAATAAATCCCACTTGATCATAGTATATGATTCTTTTAATGTATTATTGAATTCAGTTTGCTAACATTTTGTTGGGGATTTTTATATTATGTTCATCAAGGCTATTAGCCTGTAATTTTCTTTTTCTGTGGCATCCGATTTGGTTTTGGTATCAGGGTAATGCTGGCTTCATAAAGCGAGCTTGGAAGAATTCCCTCCTCTTCTATTTTTTTTTTTTTTTTTTGGAGAGTTTGAGAAAGATTAGTATTAATTCTTCTTTGAATGTTTGGTAGAATTCACCAGTGGAGCCATCTGGTCCTGAACTTTTGTTTGCTGGAAAATTTTTGATTAGTGACTCAATCCCCTTACAAATAATTGGTCTGTTAGTAATGGGTCTGTTCAGATTTTCTATTTCATCATGAATCAGTTTCGGTAGGTTGCATGTTTCTAGGAATTTATCTGTTTTTTTCTCAGTTATCCAATTTGTTGGTGTATAATTGTTCATGGTTGTCTCTCATGATCCTTTGTATTTCCGTGGTATCAGTTTTAACAACTCCTTTTTTCACTTCTGATTTTATCTGAGTCCTATCTCTTTGTTCCTTGGTGAGTCTAGCAAATGGTTTGTCAATTTTATCTTTTCAAAGACTCAGCTCTTAGTTTCATGGATCTTTCCTCTTGTCTTTTTAATCTCTTTAGTCTCTATTTCATTTATTTCTGCTTTAATATATGCTATTTCCTTCCTTCTACTAACTCTGGGCTTCATTTGTTCCTTTTCTAGCTCCTTGAGGTGTAAAATTAGGTTGTTCATTTGAACAAGAAGGTACAGCATTTGTAAATATTTATGCACCCAAAACAGGCGCACCTAAATATATAAAACAAATATTAACAGACATAAAGGAAGAAATAAACAATAGTACAATAATACGGGACTTTAATACCTCACTAACATTGATGGTGAGATGATCCAGACAGAAAACCAATAAGTTAACATTGGCCTTAAATTATACATTAGAACAGATAGACTTAACATTCACAGAACATTCCATCAAAAGCAACAGCATACACATTCTTCTCAAATGCAAATGGAACATTTTCCAAGATAGATCATATGCTAGACCAGGAAAAAAAGTCTTAAGAGGATTAAAATCATATCAGGCATCTTCTCCAACCACAGTGGTATGAAATTAGAAATTAATAACATGAAGACAACTGGAAAATTCACAAACATGTGGAGATTAAGCAACATGCTACTGAACAACCAACTGGTCAAAGAAGAAATAAAAAGAGAAGTAAAAGAGAAAAATGAAAATGGAAATGTAATCTACCAAAGTTTATGGGATGCAGCAAAAGCAGTTCTAAGAGGGAAGTTCATAGTGATAAATGCCTACCTCGAGAAACAAGAGAAGCCTAGTGCATATTTAAAAAGATCACTTGAGCTATGATTAAAAGTGCTTCAAGGTAGAAACTTCTTTTAAGAAGAATATGATCTTGGGAACAAAACTGATGTTATTAAATACAAGCAGCTAAAGTTTTAAAGTAATTGTCTTAATTATGTTATAATATCCAAAAAGAGAGACTTTTAAGGAAAACATCTGTAATGCTACTTAAAATGAAATAAAATATCCCTAAGATTCTTAAATGCTTAATGATTAAATGTAGTAGATATTCAAGTGACATAGATAAAAACAGCTCTAACCCATTTGTCACCATTCTTCCTTCAAAAATAACTACAATAATCGAATATTAAAATTCTCTAATTAGAGAATTTGTATTTGAAAATGTGAAAAACATATTCTCATTAATTGTGTTAAAAGATAGATGTTTATGAACTTCTACAACCTGTCAGATAATTATATTATTCATTTTGTTTACAAGCTTCCAGGCATATAAAAATAAATTCAGGTACAGAAACCGCTTTCAATTAAAATTCCCTAATTTCAGCAGTACATCAAGTTATCCAAATATTTAAAACCTTCATTCTATGTCTAATTAAATCTGTTACATGATAGTTACTTTCATTTTATTTATGATTATATATTTTTACATATATTACCTTTTAAATGTACTGTATGCCAAATTATTTCTAAGGAATATTTGTCTTATACTTTTTTCTTAAAAAGAAACTAAAACAAATTACCTTAAAAGCTAAGCCTGATCCATATACTTTACACAGGACACACTTAAATCACTTATTTGTTTATATGACAGGAGCTCTGAGGATGCTCAAATTTTATGAAGCATTAAAAGAAAAGCATAAAATATCACGAACTGCTATTAGAAGAATGCCCTGTATTTGTAGGCATTTTCCTTCTTTGAAACATTTTAAACTCTTCCAAATAAGAACTACTAGAGCTGCTTCCACCACTTTTGCTATAAGTTACCTACCTATTTTCTTATGTGTCTAATTCTTTTTTAGAGCTGAAACCCTAAGCATCTGAATAGTGATTTGCAAATAAAATACTACTAGTATTAGAAAAGTAACACAACCAAGGTTGAAATTTTATCTAATTAAATGACCTCAGACAATAACAAATTAGAAAAACACATGAAAAGCATTTTCTCAAATTTACTTAGAAAATAAGTTTAGAAATACAAGGAAAGCAAATTCATGTTTGAGATGTAGGTTCTAATCAGATATACTAGTCATATTAATATTTAAGGTTATAATAGAACTTATTCAGCTATATAAAGACACAATTCTCTCATAAACTGTAAATTTAGAACAAATTCAATTTTAAAGTAAGGGAGCTAATTTCTCTTCTTTGGAACAGAACAGTTATAGAAATTATATTTAGGAAATACAAAAAGCTTAAGAAAGGTAATATATTCTTAAATAAAACCGTATTTTCATTTCATTTACTAAAGTTGATTAAAAAAAACAACAACCCTGTTATTTTCTTTTAGGGTATGATGAAAAGCGATGTGGGGGCTACATAATTTCAGCTTTAAGAAAATACAAGAAAATAAAATTAAAATTACTTAGAAACTATAGCAGACTAAAAATCAACTGGTGTTATTTTTAACCTGAACGTTTGAACTACCTTAATCTTCCAGGTTCAGTTTCTTAAAATTCTCCTGATGGAAAACAATTCAACCAACTTTTTCTAAGATATCTTCAAGTGTACAAAACTGATTAAAACATTTTCTCAGCTTGCCTTTTAGCCAAAGGAGCTAAATCCCTCATTCTCTGATCGATTTCTAGTTTAACAGTCTCCAAAAATGTATCTCAAAATTAAAGGCTCTAATGTCTATTGATTAAAATGATAGAAATTTTTTAAAAAACTGATGACAGCCCTTTAGCTGTAGCATTTAATCTGAGAATTAGTATTCCCATATTCAGAAACCAAAAGATAGCTATCATAAGTAATCAATATGCACATGTGCAATTTCAATATTGGTTTGAGACAATAATTCAAATATCTGATAACTGTAAGGCTAAAATGAGGCTCTTGTTCTCAAAAAAGATAGAGTTCAAGACCCTGCAAGGGCAGATCATCATTCACAATCTGGAGAGGATTCAGTTGCCATTGAGGAAAAGATGCCTCCTCTACCCTCAAAAGATTTTCTCCTACTAAAGGAAACTTCTGCACCAGAATATAACACTACAAGACTAGATCCTCCTTCAGAAAATCAATTGCTAATTAATAAATAGGAAAGAAAATTTTCCTTTAACTGTCAGCATACACCTAAAAACAGTCCAGAAATTAAGAACTTTGTTGACTGTTCTTATCTTTACCTTGTGATAAGCTTTTTAAGTGTTATTAAGTCTGTAGGAATGATATAAATTGCTCTAAAAAAGACCACAAAGTACCTTGTTCTTAGACTAAGTTTTTAAAATCTATTTCATTAACCTAACAGAAAGCTTTAAACTTTCTGATGAAGAATGGAGAAAACAATTTTCAATATTTTCTAAGATTTTTTCCAGAACACTTCACTTAGGTACACATTTAAAATAATCTTTAAAATCTTTTTAAAATAGGAAAAAATCATTTTTCCTTACTTAAAAATAAAGAATTGAAAATAACCACTACAAATTATTCTTAGAATTTAATTTAGTTTAATTCAAATCTAAGAAGATATGGAGGAAAGGCTTTGGGGGAATCTATTTTTAAAAGGTTATCATAAAGTCAGCAATTTGTATTGGAAATACTCTTATAGATTCCCCCAATTATCTCTCCCCTTTAGTGGGGGTAAATTTATTATTTTTGCTTTGTAGGCAGTTATTCTTTATTCACATAAGTCAATTTTTAAATTTACCATGATTTTTATTTTATTCTGAAATTCTCATCTCCCTACTTCTTTCCCATCAATTTTGGACATTTTATTCCATTCTTATGTTCCCATTACACACTTTCATTATTTAAACTCTTATTTTTAAAAGGCATCAAAAAAACTTTCTAACACCTTCATAGTTCTAGGTTTTCTGTTTTTTGATTAGGAAAAAAATTCACTCTAAAAAAAATGCAAGACAACATTTCAGGCAATTGCTTATCCTATTAACCTAGGACCTAATTGCCTAAATTCACTCATTTCACATACGCACACACATTTCTTAGGTAGTCACCTCAAATTCCCAACACACACTGTGGTTAGTTTTAATACCATGATCCTGCAGTAACTCTGTTTACAAGACATCCAGGGACTTTTAAACACTAACAATTTTAATGCAGTATCACACCACTTCACTTTTTTAAAATGAGAAATTATTTGTTTTATAAAAATGGATTTGTTTTCTGATAAGCATTAAAAAAAAAAAGCAAAAGCCTTAACACCCTAAGGACAACAAACAACAATATACACACAAAACAAAAATACCAAACATGTAGAAAACAAAAATACCAAAGCACCTTTGGTAGTTTCCCAACACCCTATCCTTGTCAATACCACTCTGGAAAGAGGAGGCAGGGACAGGTGTACAAACTGGGTAGAATGCAAACCACTGGACAGCAGGCCAAGCGATTTAAAAGTAAAAATGAACCTATGCCTCTGTCATAATTTCTAGAAGGCTTTCATAGATGTATATTTCTTATAACATCAAATGTTAATAACTATACACTGATACTTTTATAAAATATTATGAACTAAACATTTTCATTTAATTTCTCTTAATTAAGCTTAAAAATTAAATTTGCTAATGAAATATAAAAGTTGTCCTGTTACAAATGAAAAGCAGTAATACAGTGGATGTCAGGTTCAGGCATTTCAAAAAAAATAGGCACTGAAATAAATGCAAAAAGTAAAAATCAGCTACCTCCAAAGTGATCTTATCATAAAATGGAAAAGAATTCCCACACATGAATCCTAAAATCATAGTTAACTTTACAGTTTATCAATCCGATGTACCCTGCCCTCACATTTAACTTATTTGTAAATACTTTCACAAGGCTACCTAAACACTTACTAATTGGTTAAATATGCTGCCTACATTAATTCCTGTTAAAATTAAAGAAATTAAAGGTCCACTTTTGTTTTTTCACGGTGGCTGATACATATTCAAAGTATTTGATGTTTCAGCAAAGGTGTTTATCAGGTTCTTAAAACATTTAAAACATGGCCCAAGGGACAATTTATAGCCCTTTTACCTTTAACATATTCACTATCTTGGATTTTGTTGAACACATTCAGTTGTTTTTTCCTTCTTCTGAAACTCTTCCCTTACTCAAATAACTAAAGAATCTAAGATGTTATCAACACAAAGAGAAAAAAATTTATATTTATTCCCTATACATTTGGAAACACATCAAAAAGAACGAGTATTCCAGGCAGTGTAAGTAAACTCATTCAGTAAAACTTTTTTTCTTGGGTTTGTGTGTGTGTGTACATCAATGTGTGTGTAACAGGTAATTTTTTGTATATCTTAATTTTCCAAAGAAGAGAATTCTAAATAAAAAATATTAAAACATTCCTAGAAGGAACCAATATTTTGATTACACAGCTCAAGGGGCAAATGATTATTGAAACAAAACTTAAAAGATGGCTATAGATACATGTTTCAGTTATCTGGCTTTTCAAATATCAAGGACAGGAGGATTACATTGCATTTAGCAAACAACAATTTAATCCTTAGAAAGGAAAATTTCCAGAATACCAACCAAAATGTGTATAGCAACAACCAGGATTATGTTAAAAATGAAGGGAAAAAAATCCCCACCTTTGTAGGATATTAAAATACAAAGAGTACCCTTAAAAATTTTAAACTATACTGATAAAAGCAAATTCACTAATTTATTTAGCTGTAAGATGTCTGTTTATGTCTGTTTATTAAAATATTTTAGTTATAATAAATATACAGATATGGAATTTTATCAGTACTAGCCCATAACTATAAATTATCTTCCACAACAGCTAAACTCCTCACAGAATTTCAAATAGCACAATTAGGCATATAAATTTAGAGTAAGAATCTCAAAGTAGGAGGTTCCACTAATACTAACTGAAATAAGGATTTTGAGTATACAATATCCTTGGATTATTTCTGTAACTTGGTATAATTTAGTAGTAGCTTCAGAAAAAGTATGTTCAACAGACAGTATATCTGAGTCATTAAAAAAGCTCAATACAACCAATTCAAATTAGATATTGTGCTCTGCCCTATCTAAATAAGACTCTCTAAGGAATTGCAGATTTTATACTTTGTGCACTCTCAGTGCATTTTCTAATTCAGATAAGCAGCTAGTTGTGCAAAACCCAAACATGAAGAAACTTTTATACCACCCTTTGTGAGAGAGGAAAAAAATCACAATACCAGCACTTTTATTTAGGTTGACAATATACTAATCATAACTTTAAGTGTCCAAACAAACTGATTAACTCAATGGTCTAATGTAACTGGAAGAGATATTTTTCCTTCACTTCTACAGAAACTGAATTTATTTAATATTAGTATCTAGTCTGTCAAAGTGGCAACTATTCAAGATCTAAAAGTCTCATTTATTTTAAACACAGAGCCTAATTCTGACTACTTACAGATAATGTAGCTTTCTTCAGCCAAAATACAATAAAAATGTAATAGAAATTTTAAAGGTTGTGTAAATATTAATGGCATTCTGAAACCTCTGGACAGATGATTATTTGGGGGAAGGGGAAGTTTCTCTTTCCCATTGATAGTTTAATCACTTTCCAATCAGTTTTGATTTAACAGTGGTTCATGGAATAATTTTTAATGAGTTCTTAGAAAGTTGTAATTGCTTCCAAAATCAGAAACCACGAGATGATGTACTCAAACACTACACCGATGTAATGCTGTTAGGGAGGTATTTACAGAAAGGTGCAGAGAGGAGCTCAGTTGTGAACACATGTTACCATACAATGGGCTTCAAAATAATAATCTGTTTGTACAGTATGGAAAGAAAAAATATTCTGTATAAGATGTCTAAAAATCCAGCTCTAATTTTAATTTCTATAACTCATAAAAAACAAAGGAAAATTGGCATTTATTTCAAAACTCTATACGCCTGTGGCAAACGGAGCACAAGTAAATTCTATTTGAGATGACCCTTAGTCTCAAATAGAATTCAGACCAAAATGGACATATTTTAAATTCTGAAAATATTGTGAAAATGTCAACCACTAGAGTCAACAATACTATATCATCAGTAAACATTTCCTGTTAAATAACGCAAATAAATTCAACTTAAAAGATGCAAACTGAGAGGTCTCAGGATTTTAAAACCTTTTAATTTCAAACTAGCAGAGTTACAGCACATGTATAGGATGGGCTTTAAAAATGAGTATACGTAAACTTTTCCATGGTGTTGGTGTATGTGCTTTTTTTTCCCTTAAAGAAATGCCTACTGCTTACAGTGTAAAAGAATCTCCACCACTCTGTCTGCAATTTTCAACCAGAAGTCCTCAATGTACCTTAAGCCAAACTGAATATTAGGTATTTTACAGCTTTAACAAAATGGCTGTAAAATCACATTATGGGCATACACAGCTCTTTGATCTTACTGCACAGAATTCATAACTGTTCAATAATGCTATACCATTACACCACACACCTTAAACTATTTCCATTTTTCCACAAATCCTTCCAATATCAGCTTCCAAAGCAAAGAAATGTAACATGAAAAGTTCCTGGGAGGCTTGTTACACAAAAGAACAGCTTGGATACAAACTAATCTACACAATATCCATCTTCTGTTGAGCCTGTTTATCCCTCCTTTCCCTCCATCACTCCTAAAGGTGGGTGCACTTGAGTAATGGAAAGAAGAGGCTCTTCCACCACCACACCCTCCCAGCACCTCTGCCTTTGGTCCTCAGACAGTGATTCTGTGCAGGTGATGAAAATCATAAGAAAAGAGAAGCTGTCCCTTTAAAATGCCCTGCACTGTCCCATATCCCACGTGGAACCAACATCAGCAGCACTTTCCCATTAACTTCAATGTGATGCAAGAGGCACCATCCTTTTATATACGTAAAACCAGAAAACTTCAGCTTAATATTCTTTACTGAGGACGAACAGGTGAAGCAAACGGGTCAGGAAGGGAGAAACCAAGCAACTTCCCACCCCTCCCCAAAAGGTGCTCCAGTCCTGCACTCCAGTTTCTCTGTGCAACATCACCTCTCTACCCCTCCTCTGTAGAGCCCAGTTTAAAGAAAGGAGGGAGCCACTAACAAAACCTGAAACATAAATGCGACGAAAATGCAATCTAAAGCCGGAAAGGTTTATTCTTCCAATCACACATATTAACTCTATTAAGAAAATGGCATCACTTTTTTTTTTCCACCAAAAAAAAAACCCACCCCGCAAAGATCATTAAAAGAGAGTTATAAAATAGCAAATATAGTGTTTATCTTATCTCAGATCAGTCCACATTACCAATAAGTTTAGCAGTTTCTGCACTACCACCTCCCCCCTCCCTCCCCCTCCTTCTCTTGCATCGGATTTTCACGTTTTCTCATTGTCGGTTGAGTTATAAAAGGCTTTTGCCCTTCGAAAGTTTTAAAAAATAAATAAATATTAACTCCTTGGTCCCTGCAAAGTCAAAATGGACTTCAGGGGAAAGGCGGTTCATACTTTTACCTTTAGCGAGAAAGGGGGGAGCATCCCGGATTTTTAGGGATTTTTTGCGATTTTTAAAAAATTTTTATTTGGTTATATGCCTGAGTTCTCCCTCCATTTTGGTTGTTTATGATACTGACAACAAGCTGTCCCTGCTCTGTGCAGATCTCCTGCTTTCATTTAGCACCCCCTCCCCCTACCCCCCCCTCGCAGCCACACATCCAGGGCTCACACCTCCCCGCAGACCCCGCACCCCGACCCCGACTCGCCCACCTGAGGAAAGGGCAAAAACAAATTCATTTCTCCAAAAAAGAAAAACCTCTTTTGAAAAAGGGGCAAAGTTACCCCAAGTCACTCAAAGTGCCCCCCAAATATTGCCGACTGCGGGTTTCCGCCAGGCCCTTTGGGAAGCGACCTTCCCCCGGGATGTTTTGGTGGAAAATGCGGAGAGTTTACTCTCAAAACTGAATTTATATTAATTTTTCCCTTATTTTTCGGGTCTCTAATGTCTTCCGCTCTCGCTGCTGCCGCTGCCGCTGTCACAATATTCACAGCACCAGAGAGGAGGAGGAGGAGGAGGAGGAAAACTTTTCAAACTTTCCAGACCCTGAATAAAGGGTTTTTTTTTTTTCCCACCGACCTCACCTTTGGGTCTCCAGCCGCATCGCCCCCTGCCCTGTCAGAAGCGACTTCGGGAGTCCTCACACCCCCGCTTAATTATTTTATTTTATTTTTTATTATTATTTTTCTCTCTGGGGTCCTGAGCAGGGGCTGAGAGTAGCACAAACTTTTCCTCCTCCTGCCGCCGCTGCTGCTCCTCTGCCCCCTCGGCTAGTCCCATAATTTAAATAACCCTGATATTTCTCCCGCTAAACGCCTCTCCGCCGCCCCGGACCCCGGGAGAACTCACCGCGGGGCTTTAACATCCTCCCTCCGGCCCGTCCGCCGCCTTTACACCGCCCGCGGAATTTCTAATAATTTTTTTCTCATATTTCGGGCTGGACGCGGCGGGCCTGGAAATTGTTTCCTTACGCCTCTTTCCAGCAGCCATTGTAGTGTATGCGCTGCCCCTGCAGCCCAACTTGCAGCTCCCGCTGCCGCCGCTGCCGCCGCCGCCGCCGACGTCGCGCCCACCGCCGCCTNCCTCAGCCCTCCCCCCGCCAGCTGGAGGCGGGGAGAGACCCGCCCGCCCCCGCCCGGCAGGGCCCGGAACGGCTGTCAGTCTGGCGACGCCGCGCGTTGATTGGGCCGGCGGCCTCCGGGGAGCGGGGGCAGCAAGTTGGGATGCGCGCTACTTAAGGTCCAGCTGCGTGAGCCATTGACGTGTTTGGAGCTGGAGACGGCCTGGGCGCTGGCGAAGCGGCCGCTCGAGGTGAGTGGGTTCCCCGCCCCTCCCGCGGCGGCTGCGGGGATGCGAGAAGAGAGGGGTGCACCTGGGCCACCGTGGGCCCGAATCCTCTCCTTCGGCGTGAAGCCGCTGTCACCAGGCCCCGCCTCAGCGCAGGCCCTTTCGTGTCGCTCCTTCTCTCCACGACACGGGTTTATTCGAGCTGGAGACGAGGAAGGTGACCCTCGCCCTGCCTGGACACCTCTAATTCATCCTTCACCCTGCTTCTCAGCCTTTGGGGCGTAATTGCCAACCCCCACCCCAATTTCCTGCGTTTTCCTCTCCCCCTGCCCCACTCGGCTCTGTCAAAGGTCAAAGCAAGGTGTGTTCACCTGTGCGGGTTGTCCACCGTTAGACGGGCAGGCAGCATCGCCGAAGGCAGCGAGGCCGCGGGCTCGCATCTCCAGTTTCTCTATTCGACTTTCCCGTCCCTCCCCGCCGTGCCATTCCGACTTCCTGACCCTGCCTTTCTGCACCCAGCAGTGGGTTAAGGGCTTTAGGTTCTCGCATAACGTGTTTCAGCTTCCTGCTAGTTCCATCTGCGTTTTATCAGAACCGAAGATCCTGCCTTGGCTCTGACCAGCATGTGAGCATGGATGTATTCAGTAACGTTCTCTTCCTCTTCCCTTTCAAAGCTTGTTGGAGAGTGGGGATGTGAACTGGATGGGAAATCAAGGCATACTTTTTAAAGCAGTTTGCCTTTTGGAGAAGATTTTAGAGCTATTCCTCTACTGTGCCGTGCTTTTGCGGCCCCTCCCTCAAATCTTTGGGTTTTTTCCTAGCTTTGCAAGTAGAGCTCTGTAGTATTTGTTTAGTGCCTTAAGAAAGTAAGCAGATAAGTCCTCTCCAGCAGAATACTCGATCTTCCCTTTAGCCCCTGTCCTCACTGTAAATTGACATTTCCTCTTTATTTCCAGTTGATACGTGAGGATTCATGCAAAGAAGGTGACATTTAGAAATCCAAACTTACATTGACTTGTATGTAGAATCCAGAAGGAAAAGGAAATGAAATCTGAGTAAATTCATTCTCCAGACCTGATTTGCATATGTGATGTTACCTAGATGTTATTTTTAAAGAATTCTTGACTGATGATAATAAAATGCAGTGAAAGTACACTTTCATGTAAGGCACAGCAACCAGAGTTTTGTCTATGTTTGATCATTGCTGAGATTATATATATAACGAACTTGAACAGTTAAGCAGAGTTCTGTATTCTTACATCATAGAATGGATGTAAAAAAGAAGGGTGTGAGTTTACTTAGTACCATCATCTCTCAGTACGAAGTCAAGCCTGCAAAAGAATTCTGTTAGGAGAGGAAGAAGCTTCTAGATATAATTGAATAGCACCTTGAATTTCTTTTTTTACCTAGATGCTTCTGTTAACTAGGTATATTCATGTATTGTTCAATGGAAATGATGAAATGTAAGGATTACTTAGAGGATTCCTAAAAATTAAAGGATCCTGGACTGACTAAACTTTTCTCCCATCCTTCTTTGCAAAGATTGATCTCCTTTAGCCTGGGCATCCTGGTCTCTGAACTGGGTGACTCTTGATTGCAAATACCTCCACTATTTAGGAGCTTATGGGGTTTGATTGATTTTCCTGAATGTACTTTATTTCTTTTAACATGACTGATATTTTTTGACGGTGTCATCTTGGGAAAGAAAAGTAGAAACCACTTCATACAAAAATTCTGATCTTTGGTTATACTGACTGATGCAGTTTTTTATTGGGTGGTGTTATGTAGGTCATACTGCATTATTACTTGTTTCTCCTTCCATCTTTAGGTGGAGGATGGTTAAGCTAGAACCGAATTCGAGAGTACAAATTAGCTCAGCCCCTTAAACTTAGTGCAGAGCATTTAAAAATATTTGTGGGTGGCTCATCAATAGTATACCGATATACTGAAATGAAAAAAATCACTTTGAAATAATTGACAGTTCGTTGATTATTGTTTTTTTAATCTTCTCTTTTAGTTCCTTTCTATGACATGTCTTCAAAGATAATAGGCATACCAGTTTCGGTTGAACTCCATTATAGAGAGTGGTCGTCCTGGAATATAGTTGACATATATGAGTACTTTGTGACTTGACTTGGAATCACTAGATGGCTCTTAGGGAACTGTGATCATCTTTAATCCGTTAAGACTTATGTGTAAGGCTTGAGTTGGAAGATTAATGGACCACAGTAGCATTCTGCGACTTCCTTTAACCAAGGGAAGTATGTTAAATAGATGTCACTGGAGGTAAAGTTTCAGCTCTTCAGAATGCCAACTAAGAAACAACTTTGTTTTTTTAGTATATTGACCACCCTGGTGCTGGCTACAGAGTACACGGTTTAGTAAACAAATGTTTTTGCTAAAGTTGGGTTGTACTAACTATTCCACTCTTATTTTGTGTGATGATCAAATATATAATAAGGAAGTAATCATTAGAATGCATGCTGTATTTGGGGCACCTAGGTGGCTCAGTCGGTTAAGCGTCCGACTCTTGATTTTGGCTCAGGATCCTGGGATCAAGCCTTGCAGTGGGTTCCCCACTCAGCTGGGAGTCTGCTTGTCTCCCTCTGCACTCCCCACCCCCGCCACCCCCACTTGCACATGCTTGCTCGTTCTCAAATGAGTAAGTAAATAAATAAATAAATAAAATTTTTTAAAATAATGCATGCTGTATTCTTAAGGTTTTTTAGTATATTTAATAGCTTAACCTTTAGAAGTAAAGATAAACTAAAACTGAATTACAACTGAACTATCTTCCTGGACGTTATAATCAGATTTCAGTGGATGAATTTAAATATGGCCCTTGTGCTGAGGCACCATGGCAATGCAAAGGAAAAAAACAAATATTTATTCTCATAATACAGAGGACATGTGAAGATCCTTAGTGGATAATCATTATGCCAAAATTAATTTTTCAAGCACTCATGGGTCTAATGAGATGTGTTGATTTATTTTCTGTCATTCACTGTGTAACTCTTTTCTCCAACATTTGCCTGCAGTAAGAAAACTGTTAAGATGCCCATGGTAGCAAGGAGGCTGAGAGATCCTGACATAAACCCTTGCTTGTCGGTAAGGTGGTTTGCTTTTAATTTTCATGAGTATTAACTTGGAAAAACAGGCTTGTTCTGTTTTTGTGGGCGTCTGTTTTCTGCAGTTCTTGAATAAAGTTATTTCTATACAAGAAATATTCCTGGTCAGTGTATCCTTATTTCACTAGAGTGTTTTTAGGAATTCATAATTTAGCGAACAAAGACCCGTCCCTTCGAAGTTTCCATTTGTATAATGTGCAAGCATTTACTAGCCACTGCCGCACCAGACAGAGGTATATAACATCAAGGAAAATCTGTAGTCCAAAAATGAAAGGATTTTTCAACTACCACTGAAATTTATGTCTTAATAACAATAATTTCATCCTGTCGTTGAGACAGCCTGGCTGTGAATAAGGGGCTATAATAGAATTTGCCTTTTTAAAGCCTAAAGCTTTCCACAAAGGTATCATGTACACAAAATGTTTTGTGGTAATAATAAGGTCTTACTGGAATTTATTTGGTATGACTAGCAATAGTGACTTGTGGGTTTGTCACCCTGGAATAATGCAGTCATCAGACTGGTGCCATTCCCTGAACCTATATGTGTTTTTCAAATATACACATTCATGTTAAATATTTGGCATAGAAATTTAGCTTTGTTTCGTATATTAGATCTGTTTTGAACAGCTTTATTAAGTCTCTTTAGATAGACCATGTTTCTTAGATCTGTGAAGCAAATTACCTACCCCTTTAGTTAAAGCTTTCTTCTAGATGACCTCTCAGAACATATTTTACACTTTGAAGTTTGTTATCCAATCTACTTCCAGTTTAGACAGCTTAATTTTAATTCCCAAATGGCTCCTACCTTCCTTTGAACTCACAGCCCTGTGTTGCTCTCTTAGGTTTTGAAGTGATATTAATGATATCTATTAAAACTGCATACATAATAGTATATGTACTTGCGTAATGGAGGGAATGATAGCCAAAAATACGTTGAGTGAGTGGTGTTAATTTAAGTTGCCTTGATGTAGACTAGTTATTAGCGACTTACTTAGGATCTTGAAACCAGCTTAACATCAAACAGTCAAGTCCAAGTGAGAACTTGGAAAAGCAGGACAGCTGCAGTCCGCATCGGGAGACTGGGTTTTGATTCTCTCTGTGCAGTAGTGATTTTCAGCACCTTGCACCTCGCCTCAGTTTCTTTGTTAAATGGTTACTGGGATAAATGATCTCAGTTCATGCTCCAGTTCAAGTTCCCGCAATCGGGTATTCAGAAAACTGACCCAGACTCTGAAAAGGAAGATGTCTGCCCTGAGCAGAATGAGTGCTGGAATGGTTAGAAAGATAGTTCAGTTTCCGTTCATTATATGTTCATTAAAATGAACAGAAAGGAACGAGTTCATATTACCTGCTTTGGGGGGAAGCAGATTCCGAAGTTTGGGGGGTTTTTTTTAGATCCCATTCCACCCTCTTAAATGATGCCTCTCTTACATATTTAAGGAATCTGATGCTTCTACCAGATGTATGGATGAAAATAACTATGACAGGGAACAGTGTTCCACTTACTTCTTGAAGTACAAAAACTGCCGGAAATTCTGGGTAAGCCTAGCTTGGTTACTTTTGTGTTAAAACTCCTCTCTTAGGCTTGAAACTGAAGCCCAAAATTAGTGAGTACCACAATCCCTTCTTAGTGATGACTGGGGAAACTTATCTTTTTGACTCTTCTCTGTGTGTCCTGAAGGATCCTTGAGAGCCCTTATTGGCTGCCTCCTCCTCCTCCAGGCTGGAAGAATGCAGGTCTCATATAGGTCGGTCTTCCTATGCATATTTAAGAGCCGCAGTCTTAAAACAATAACCTTGTTATAATTTTAGTTCTCCTGGAGATGAACAGCACGGAGAGCTTGCTCTGTCATAACGCATTTTAGGCTTCCATTTCTGCCTTCTTTCCCACTGCCACCCCTGGTTGTTATAATGGTCCCATTTTTCTTGAGACATTGGTATATGATTTCTGTTTCTCTGAGCACTGGATCCAGCTACTTCCTTTCCCTCTTCTAAATTAACTGTCGCTTTCATGTGGCAATTATTTAGTAGATCCTCTTGATGGACTGGACTCCTGTGCTCTGGTACTTAAACAGTATATATTCCCATCCCAATCACCGTCAACATATTCCTAGGGGAATGATCACTTCTGTTTGTTAGTTTGAAAACGTTATCTGAAGTCCTAGAATTAGTTTTTTGGTTCCTCTTAATACTTGGTTTTTAGAATTTCCTTTTTGAGGAAGTAGTGGCCAATAACTGGCAAATGATTAGCATTAATACATGACTGATTTTGGTTTCTTCTTCTTTTTATACCCAATTGCAGAATTCTATCATGGTCCAGAGAAGACAGAATGGAGTGAAGCCATCTATGCCTACAGCAGCAGAAAGAGACGAGATCCTGGGGGCAATGGGAAAGATGCCTTACTGACTGTTTGCATTTAAATTGTTTATTTCATTTAGAAATAGATGAATATTTTTAACGAAGATTACTGTAATCTTTTAACCCCTTTCAGGCCTTACCCAGACAGATCTTAAATTCCACAAGGGGAGATAAAGTTAAGTTAGCCTTGCGTCCTTTGTGTTTGCTCTCACTGCCATGATGATAGTCTGCCAGCACTGGCTGTGCCATGCTGCTGAGTTCTCATGACTTCCTGAAGGTAAGGGAGCAGTAGGAAAGGTGACGTGAGGAGTGGAGCTTTTCCACTGGGTAACAAGAAAAGGTAACAAGTAAACACTTACTGGCGGTGAAAGGTAGGTGGTGTTTCCAAGGATGGGAAATGATGCGAGCAACAGCATGGTGGAAAGAAAGCTTAACCTAACTTTGGTGAGTGGTCTGTAGACTGTTCCGCCTAGAGTTTGAGGTGGTTGGTGGAGTGGCAGAACAGACTGGGAAGGTAAGTTCAGGGTGGATGTGTGGTGGGCCTCAAATTTCAGTCCAAAGTAAGACCTTTGTGCTCATTTCACTCCCTTGTCTTTGTTTAAATAAGGGTAGTACGTTGACTGGGCAGGGAAGCAGGGGTGCAGGAGGGTTGTCTTAAATAAATGGACTGCCAAAGAACTGGTTTTCTTTTTTTTTCTTTCTTTCTTTCGGGAAAGGCTTTAGTTAAAGGATTCTGTGACTAAAATCTGTACATACTGGATAACCTGCAGGCATAGTATTCTTGAAGCACAGTAATGCCATAAAAGGGTGATTCTCTTAGAAGGGGGGATTTCTGTTTGCAAAAAGAGATGGGCTAGGAAGGTTATGAAGGTTCACAGGTGAACACACTGGGATGAGACTAGAGCTCCACTTCATTTTCTGCTATAAACACAGGAATGTTCAATATGGCAATTGGGGTGGGTTGTGTGTCAGCTTTCATACCCACCACTTTTTTAAATCCAATTTATTTCGTTTACAGAACAGTTTTAGAACCTGTTATTTAGTAAAATTTACGTATACTAAAAAATCAATGAAAACAAATAGCTCATGTCCCTTCTCTTTATCTGGTGCTGGATCAAGAGTATTATTTTAAAGGCTGCTGACAACAAACTATCCATCTCATTGGTCTTAGTCCAAAACCCAGGTCAGATGTTTTTAAGCCATATGACCCTGATTGTTAAATGTGATTCCATTTGAATAAAAGGTGGATTGTTTGAGAAATTCCTTGATTTGTATTGATTGATCTAAAAATGATGGATTAAAATAGGACCTGACAAGAAACTAATAGTTACTTCTGTGACAAGCATTTCAGTATTTTAAGCGTGCTGTTTGAGGGTGTGGAATTTTACTGTCACCTCTTTAAATGTACCTACCAATATCAATGTTTATCTGGCAGCTGTTTGTCTTTGCCTAGCTTCTTTTTTAAAAAAACAGCAACTTTATTAAGATACAATTCAGATACCATATAAATCATCCATTTAGAGTGTACAATACAGTGGTTTTTAGTATATTGACAAAGTTGTGCAGCCATCATCACATTTGATTTTAGAACCATTCACTCCAGAAAGAACCATAAGCACACATTCATTTCCTCTTAACACCTCCCTTTCTCCCCACCTGTCCAACACTTGGGCAACTATTTTCTTTCTCTAGAATGGCCTATTCCGATCATTTATATGAATGGAATCATACAGTATGTGGTCTTTTGTGACTGGCTTCTTTTGCTTGGCCTGATGTTTTCAAGACTCACGTTACGTGTATCAGTCCTTCATCCCTTTTTGTTGTTGAATAACATTCCAATGTATGGATCTACCACATTTTATGTATCCATCAGTTGACGGACATTTGGGTTGTTTCCGCTTTGGGGCTATTATGAGTCATGCGGTTTCTTGAACATTTGTGTACAAGTTTTTGTGTGGTCATTCATTTCTTTTTGAATATATCCGTTGGACTTGAATTGCTAGGTCACATGGTAACTATGTTCAAGCTTTGGGAGAACTGACGAGCTATTTTCCAAAGTGGCGGCACCATTTTACCATGTATGAGAGTTCCAATTTTTCCACATTCTCATTAACACTTATTATCTGCCTTTGATTACAGTCATCCTAGTGGGTGTGAGCTGGTACCTCAATGTGGTTTTGCTTTGCATTTCCCTGAAGGCTAGTGATGTTGAGCATCTTTTTATGTGCTTATTGGCCAGTCATATAACTTCCTCGGAGAAGTGTTCATTTAGATCCTTAGCCTATTTTTAAGTTGGGTAGTGTATTTTTATTATTGAATTGTAAGAGTACTTTATATTAACCACAAGTCCCTTATCGGATAGAGGTTTACAAATATTTTCTTCCCGTCTCTGGGTTGTATTTTCACTTTATGGTGTCCTTTGAAACACAAAGGTTTTTAATTTTGATGAAGTCCAATTTATTTTTTCTTTTGTTGCTTTCGCATTGCCTAATTCAAGGTCAAAAAGACTTACATCATGTTTCTTCTAAGAGTTTTGTAGTTTTAGCTCTTACCCTTAAGTCTTTGATCCATTTTGAGTTAATTTTTGTGTATGGTATGAGGTAGGAATCCAACTTTTTTTTTTTTTTTTTTTTTTTTTTTTTTTTTTTTTGCATGTGGTTGTCCAGGTCCCACCAACTTTGGTTGAAAGGCTATGCTTTCTCCTGTTGAATTGTCTTGGCATTCCTACTGCAAATCGATTGCATATTTAGAGTTTATTTCTGGATTTTGAATTTTATTCCACTGATCTATATGTCTGTCTTTAATATATACTGTATTATATACTATACACTGTCTCGATTATTGTAGCTTTGTAGTAATGGCATAGCTCTTTGATGAATGGTTTCTTTAAGTGTGTTTTCTGTGAAGTATTCTTGGTGATGAACTAATTGGGGATTTTTGACCAGTAAATCTTTAATGTGTGTAATCATAATATGGCTCCACTTAGGCAAGGATGTTGAGTTCTAAATTTGTCTTCACTAATTCCCTAATTCCTTGTTTGCCTCTCTACACATACCTTGATCACATCAGGATCCTCTTCTTGTACCCAGATCATGCAAGACCCTGCTGCACCACTTTGGAGAGGCAGGGTCCCATCCCCACTGTCAAATTTGCCACTATTGTCCTTCTCTTTCCAAGACACTATGGGAGAAGTGAAGCTAACCTGATAAATCAATTGTATCAGGATGTGTGTTGGTACAATGAGAAAATTTTCAGGCAAGCCTTTGATATCAACTATCAACTAACAAAATGTGTAGAAGGCATTTTATTGTGTTCACATGCATCTCTCAGAGGAAGCGTCTCATTGCAGATTCTCCACACAGTGGGAGAGAGTGGAACGCTGTTGCAGTATGTAGAAACAATCCTTTTAAGAATCACTACCTACTTGAAAGCTCCCAGTGGATATAAACAATATCATTCATGGTTATATCCCTAATACCTGGTAAGCTTCTAGTGTGTGTAATTGATCAACAAATGTGTATGTATGGGGGCTGAGGGGTGGCTTTTTAAAATTGACACATTGAAAAACACGCTCAAACAACACAAAAGGGTATGCAATGTTCAAAGATCCAAATAATGCAAAAGGGTATACAGTGTCAATAAATCCGCCCAGAAGCAGCCCGTGTCAAAAAGTTTTCAAGGTTTTTATGCATATAAAGGATATCTGTATATTGTTTCTTTTGTACAAAAGGAACAGCATAGTGTGTAAGCTGGAGGTACCTTGTTTTTTTCTCTTAGTGATAGAATTGGGAATAATTCTCTACCAGTGATTATAGATTTACTCCATTTCTTTCAACGGTTGCAGTTTTCCCTTCTGTGGTTATACTGTCATTGAACCAGCTTCCCACTGATGGGTTCGCTATTAGAGACAAGGTTGCAACAAGCATAATTGTGTATGGCTCTTTGCCTGTTCTGTTTTCATCTCTATAATACATTGCTAAGAATAGAATTTCTAGTTTAAAGGCTCCTGCATTTTAAATATTGTAAGTACTGACAAACCACCCTCCCTGGAGGGACACACAAGTTTCTACTCCAATGAACAAAGCCTGTGAGTGTTTTTTTCCTCGCCCCCCCTCAGTCCCACTGGGTACTTCAATTTTTTAAAAAAGATTTATTTATTTATCTATCTATTTATTTATTTATTTGGGGGGGGCAGAGGGAGAGGGGGAGAGAAACTTAAGTAGACTCCACGCTGATGGAGTGCAGAGCCCAGCACAGGGCTGGATCTCAAGACTCTATGCCAAAACCAAAAGTCTGACTCTTAATGGACTGCACCACCCAGGTGCCCCCCCCCACTGGGTCCTTTAAAACCCTTTCATCCTTAGAATTGTTGAATGGGTATACTTATTTCCTTTGTCCTCTTTTTTGGATTGTTGATGTGAATGATTTGGGGAACTCTTGATATTGTAAGGAAACTACGTCTCTGTCATTGGTATTCTGTATCTTTTGTCTCTTAAAATTTCTGTGCAGTGATTTACATTTTAATGTAATTAAATCGACCAATCTTTTTGTTTATGGTTTCTGGTGGTCAATAAATATTAAATGAATCCAAGTACAAGTACTGCTATTACAGTTCAATTCTACTCCACAAATATTTGCCAAGTGTCTATAATGTGCAAAGTGCTAGGCTAAACAGAGTGGAGGAGCATGCATGAATAAGTCACCATCTGGCCCTCAAAGAACTTCACTATGCTGTGTGGGAGGAGGAAGTGAGTACCACAGTGGGAGCAAGAGTAAACTTCTAAGAGGGTAAATACCTTAATAAACACAAAGGGACACGTGCATGTAGGGTATTGAGGATTAGCCTCTACTGACAGAGACCAGAGTATGTGAAGGAAGAAATGTAGACGGGTAGAGTGGGTTCACATTATGAGGGGCCTTAAATGCTATGCTTGGGACTTTAAACCTTATTCTGTATCTAAAGGAAAGCTACAAAGTGTTTTGTGATGGGGAGGGTCAAATCTGGTTTGTGTTTAGAAGAATAATTCAGGAGGTGCCGAGACAGGGTTTTACAACGATCCTAGATCACTGCAACTGTCTCAACTGTTTTCCTCCATAAATTCTTGCCTGACTCCAATTCCTTCACTATGCTGCATCCTGGAGAGTCTTTCCAAAATGCAAATACAGTAATTCCTGCTTAAAATTCCAAGACTTATCCATTGCATCAGGACACATGTCCAAATTCCTTCTCTTGGTTCGCAAAGTCCTTTAAGATCTGGGGACATTCGTGAAGGGCACAGGCTTGAGGAAGTGAGGAACGGGTCTGCTTTTGGACACACAAGATCAAGCCCGTGTCTTCAAGGACCTTCCATCTCAGCGAGGGAGGCAGACATGGAAATATCCCACTGTATCCTTGCCCTGTGGGGTGTCTTGCTGCCACCTTCTCCATTGCCCGAATACACCCAATTTTCTCAACTCGAGTGGCCATCTCTCAAGTGCTGCAGTTAAGTGCTCTCTCAGGTTTAGTTTACGTGGATCATCTCTAGTCCTAGCACCGCCGGTCAGAGTTAATGTCACTTCTTCATTCCCTGCTCATCTCTATGGTGACAGTGTGTATTCCCTGGGTAGCTGAGGACATGGTAACATTAGGCAAATAAAGTCACCTAGGCGTTCTTTTAATTTCTCACTTTCTGTTTTTATTTTGTAGAATAAGGAAACGAGAAATGTTGCTTAAGTGTCATATGCTTTATTCTGAAAAGGAGCTATAAAGAGGTGGGCTTGGTTTGCTTTTCAGTTGCAAACACAAGAAAGAACAATTTTCCTTGACAGGTTTAAGATTACAAGCAGTTTCTATTGTCGGTGGTTGAGCGTGCAGTGGTCAGTGTGAGGTCTGCCCCCCTCCCGCCTTCAGACTCCGCAAGCCTGCTGGACGTCTCTCAGGGTGCTGGGCTCTGCCTCTGTCTACTGGGTGGAGCTCTTGCACACTGAATGCAACGTTTGTTTCACAGCACCTGCTTTCTTCCAGGAAAGCTTGTAAATTTACATTTAAAAATCCGTTTGTCTACAAACACTGTCACCCGTCTATACGACAACCTCACCTACATGCAGGGACTCAACTTTTCGGTTTCTTTTATCACTATGTTTAGAGTCCACAAATAAATCGGCTTGGGACCAACTCCGATTCCCCCACCAACACTGATAGCCCTCCAGAGAAATGAAAAGAAAGCAAAGGTCATTTCACAGAGTCATACTCCAGTATTGGCGGGAGGAGGGCAAAGAAGGCAGGTTGCAGGGACGTTTAGGCAGGGGGAGGAGAGGGCCTGACGGGACTGATGAGGGGCTAAGAGAAGATGGGAGTGATTTAATGGGTGCAGGGCACTGGCTCTGGATGGCAATGAGCACTGAAGAATAAAAAATAAAAGATTAGTAATGATGAAAATAAAGCTTCCAATGCCAGAACTTACACCAGAAAGTCCTGCTTAATACACAGAAGTAAAACATGACATTATTGGAAATGGCATTGCGTTTGGAGTCAAAATATCTGGGTCTGAGTTCTGGCTCTGCCACTTGTTGCCTGTACAGTAAATTGCTTCAGTTTTTAGAGCATTTCCTATTATGAATATGTATTTTTTAAAGATTTTATTTATTTGTCAGAGAGAGAGAGCACAAGCAGGGGGAGCGGCAGAGGAAGAAACAGGCTCCCTGCTGGGCGGGGAGCCCCATGTGGGACTCGATCCCACAACCCTGGTATCATGACCTGAGCTGAAGGGAGACGCATAACTGACTGAGCCACCCAGGCACCCCATGAATATGTATTTTTAAAATGCCCTATTTTATAGGTCTTGTGAAACCCAAAGAAGATTTCACATGTGTTGTGCAAGTAGATGTTAACACCTGAAATGAATTTATAAGAAATAGATACACTGAATTTATTTGTAGTAAGTGAAAGCCTAGCTAATTTTTGGTCTACTTTGGTAAAGCTGTAATCTCAATTACTATAACCTTGTCAACTTGATCCCTTCTCTCAAAATCCCCCCTAGAATAACACCCAAACAACTCCATGTGTGCTAGAAGCCAAACTGATTGTTATTTTATTTCACTCCTTCACTTTTATAGTTTCACAATATAATTTGGCCCAGGATGTTCTCTCCTTATAATTTTTTCTTCTCACGCCCATGCACTACCCTGCATGCTTCATATACACCCGAAGCCTCCAATAAGCAAGAACAGGAAAATTCATTTTGGAAGAAGGAGATTATAAAAAGAACTGGAAACACTTACCAAGTCACTCAGAAGAAAATATTATCCACAATGTTCACGGCATGACGTGCATGAATAAAATGGACTACCGGCTAGATCGTCCCTCTACTCGTGCACAAGAGTGCTCTCCTTTCTCTTCCCTTCAAAAACTCTCCTCCATTCCCTTTAGGGACCACCTCTAGCTCTAATGACACCCTGAAGTCTTCCAGTGTGTCATCTGTACCCCACACTCCTCCTAGTCCCCAGGTAACTCTCCAACCTAACACGCAGCTTTCCCTCTTTGTCCCTTCCCTGTCCCTTGGCGCTCTGTACAGCTCTGACTCTGTCCCCAATTATATGTTGGGGCCTGTCATTTTGTCCCAGCATCGTACACATAGGTTGTATCAGTCACGTCCTGCCCCGAATTGCAAAAGCAGAGACCGTTATGGTCCTTCACTCTTGCACAGCACCCTGCGGTTTACAAGGTATTGTCAGAAACACGATCGATCAGATTTAAAACCCACCCCAACCCTGTGAAATCGGTGCTCTCCTTGGCTTGCAGATGGGAGATTGAGACCCTTGTAGTTTAAGGAGCCTGAGACCCTTGTAGTTTAAGACCCTTGTAGTTTAAGGAGCCAGATTTAAGGCTGTCCCGTTGCCTGCCCCACGCACACACTCCCGTTTTCCTTGTGGTGGACACTGCCTCCTCAGTGACTTTCCGTTTCTTTGCGGCTCCTGACTGTGGCTATTATTCAGATTACTATTCATTTTGCCAATTAGCACTTACTGAGTCTGCACACAGATAAAAGGCTTCTGTAGGGGATGTAAAAGTGAATGAGAAAATTTATATTCTAGGAGGAAATTTACAAATTAATCAGCACCATTGACTCTATAGTGGATTCTCTACCAAACCTTTCATTGATGAGTTCTTTCAAAATGTTTGATTCTGTGCACCCTGTCAACTCTGTCTCTGCGTCTGCTCTTGAAGTGATAGTGAGATGTGACGTTAGTGAGAGAGGACAGTGCTTTTCTTCATGAAATATCACGGGAGAGGAACACAAAAGGTCCGGGTAATCTGCAGGGTGGATTTTTTTTTTCTGGATAAAGAGGCTGGTTTTGTCATTTTGTTATACTGAAGAGCTTCCTGACACACACGTAGGCTTCTTAAAGACTCGTAGAATTGTGGATGGGGGTGGGGGTGTTTTCCATTTATAGTTCGTATACTTGGCAACTGGACTGTCATCTTGTCTCTCTGTTTCTTTCATTTCAGATGTATATGTCATCTTGTAGAACAGCATTCCAAACCCTTGACAGCTTCTGTATATAATTTCCACTTTTGGAGACTGTCTTGCACAACCTCAGTAGACTACATTTCTTTACCACTTGGGAAAACAAAACCGAACAATGAGGACACGACAACAAAACCTGGACTGGTTACTTTCTTCTGCAGTCCTGTCAGCCATAGGGTCCATGGTTCCAGCCCTTCACAGCCTTTGACCCCTAATATCTAGCATAGGATTGTTTAGAGTAGTGTTAGGGTCACTTACCTCTATCTCTTTGAAAAAAAATCCTTTATTTATAATTTTGGTAAGGGGGAGTGGAGAGAAGATGTGACAAGCTACAGAAACGAGGTATAGTATAGGACATGCACAGCTGGTCGTTGAAGGTGTGTGCTTTGCTTTGTACTGACTAGATTCATACCCCCACTTCTTTCTAACTATCCTAAGCTATCCTAAGCCATGAGCTTTGGACAAACTGCTCAATGTAAAGGTATCTAGGTCTAAAACTGTAAAGTACCAACCTCAGAGGGTGGTTGAATTGAATCAGACGATATCTGTAAAAAGCTTTGGCACGGTGACTGACACGTAGGAAGCCCCATAAAGAATTATTTATTTTTATTCTCTATTACCACCTTTTCAAGAGAAGGAAAAGTAAAAAAAAAAAAAAAAATTACGAAATCTCCATTCAAATAATGGGGTTTAAATTTTGAAAATCAAGGCTCTTATACTTTTTTATTTGCTGGAATAGTAGATCCATACTATCTACTTCCATGTTGTTGAACTCCTCATGTTCTCGAATAGAACGCTTGCATAAGAGTTTTTTAGTGCTGAGTGATTACCAAATCAATTATAGTAATTTTACTATCTGGATATCTCTTAGGGAGAGGGTCAGATGCATAAGATTGTATGGTTTGGCAACTCAATAATCTTCAATCAGACAACAGCATATTTACAAAGATAGAGCATTATGCTAATCTGAATAGAGACCTTCCTCCTGGAATGTTTATGACTCTGAGGTTCTGAATATTTCCCTAAACAAGAAAACAAAAGATGGGATGGATTTACTTAGAAGGGGTGAATAACCATGAGTGAATAAATTATATATTGAAACATAAGCTACTTTGAAGAATATGGGTCAGAATGGATCAAAGAAATGGGTGTGTTTCGATTAGGTAAAAGTTCTGGGCCACAGGGGACTGTAGAAGAAAAAGATGAACAGCGCTTAAAATTTTGTCAGAGTTCAGCACCCTGAGATGAGGAAGGTAAGCAAGGGAAAGATTGAGCAGTCAGTAAGGGGGGCTTTACGACCTGAGTGTTAGAGAAGTACCTATCTTTGGCATCTGTTCATTTGTACAGCAAATATTTATTGAATTCCTACTATAGGTACTACATTGTCCTTAAAGAGATTTAAAGCAAATGAGATTTATTAATGCACAAAATAGGCAAAGACCCCTGCTCTCCTGGAACTGCTCTGGTTAGAGAGAAAGAGAGAAAGAGAATTAGCAATAAACACAATAAATGAACTAGATAGCATATTAGAAAATTATAAGTGCTGTGAACAAAAGGACCCTGAAGGCAAGAGAAGGGGGAGGAGCAAGGAGATGTCGGTGGGCAGGGGATGTATTGGATATGGCAAGGGGCTCGGGCAACAGAGCTCAGTCCTCTCTGGTGATGGTTCAGGCTACCACCCAAATGGTTGACTGCTTTTCTAATGAATGTCTCCTGGGTTTTAGGATGTGGAAGTAAAAGAGGTCATGCGAATGTCCCGGTGAGAGCAGGAATAGGCATATAAAGAACTTGAAAATCATGTTGATTGAGGAAATGAAAATGTACCAGTGAAAATTAGTGTCAAAGCTTCCCAGGATCCAGGCAGCAAAGGACAACAGCGGGGGCAGGACCATGGGTAAGTGCAATGAACTTTAAAACTATGAACATATTTGCAAACCAGTAAGAAGAAATTGCTTAGAAATCACTAAGAAAGGCACAATTACCCAAAAAGGAAAATAAACAAAGTACAAGAAGGACAATCAATGAAAGAAGAAAAACAAATAGCTTACATATGTTAAAAAAGTTTTTCTTATAAAAAATTACATATAATAAAAAAAATTGGAATAAACATTTTACCTAAAAGCTTGGGAAAATGATCCCATTGTTAATAGATATAGAAAATGGATATAGAAACAGAATGGTGAAATCTTTTCAGAGGGCAGCATCCAAATATACGTGTGTGTGTGTTGTGTGTACATTATGTGTGTGTGTGTGTATAAGGATATACTCTCTATTAATATTTTTATTTACTTGGATTCAGCAATTCCTCGTATGGGACTACATAGTGAGTCCAAGTCATAATCACTTCATTGTTACAACAAATAAACACCAAAAAACGAATAACCCAGAAACTCACTTGACCCAACAGAAGGGAGGCTTATTACTACAGAATCCAAACCTAAGAGAGATCTATGAGATTGTGTATAAGATAGATGGGGGAATGGGAGGCTCAATGGGGACACATACGGGACTCTGTCCATTCCTTTCTTTACCTTGAGATCCCCTAGAGCAAACTCTTAAGAAGAGGAATATAGGGGTACTGGGAAGCTTTTATAGTAAACTAAAGAACTAATCAGAAATTGTGCAAAAATATGTCAAAAAAATTTGTTTGTGAAAACTGTGTATCGTGCTTGCTTCAATAGCACATACACGAAAATTGGAACGATTCTGAGAAGATTTGCTCAGCCCTGCCCAAGGATGACACACAAATTTGTGAAGTGTTCCATATTTTTGAATACTTGCCATTTACATCAACGTGGGTGGAACTGCAGAGTATTATGCTGAGTGAAGGACGTCAATCCGAGAAAGACAATTATCATATGTTTCACTCCTATGTGGGATATAAGGAATAGTGCAGAGGACCACAGGGGAAGGGAGGGAAAACTGGGAAGAAATCAGACAGGGAGAGAAACCATGAGAGACTCTTAACTATGGGAAATAAACTGAGGGTTGATGGTGGGGAGGGGGGTGGGGAGGTAAATGGGTGACGGGCATTAAGGAGGGCACATGATGTGATGAGCACTGGGTGTTACATACAACTGATGAATCACTGAACTGTACATCTGAAACTAATGATGTACTATATGTTGGCTAATTAAGCCTAAATAAAAAAATTATATATCATAAAAAAATAAAACTATGAACAGCAAGGGGTGATGAGGTGCTGTTGTCATACATAAAATGAGCAAAGACTTCATATCAAATCAATGTCCCATTATAAGCTCTTTGGATACTCATATTGATTAATGTATAATTTTGTTTTTGTTTAGAGTCAAATTCTAGAAAATGGATTTTTGTTTCACAGCATGGAAAAAGAAAAAAACCACATGAAGTTAAAAAAATAAAATAAGCAAAGACCGTGCAAGAAGTTTTTGAATTCAGAAACACTTTCAATTTTGAATCTATAGAATGCTAAACACCTCTGAAGAAAATTTCTTCCCACAGGGCGTCCTAAGATCCTAGGTGAAAAATTCAGTTAGTTGTCCATGGCCATCTTGTCAAGTATCTAGATGATTGACTCAGTTTCTCACTCTTCTTCAGGACATTTCTCTGTGTACTCATAGTCAAGCTTGGAATTGTGATCAGAAGGCGAGTATAAAATAATTAAGATACTAAATTGAGATTGGAGTAATGTAACCTCAGGTATAAGGAAGAAACACCTTTCCCTCTTTTTGGAAGCGGGCTGTTCATTGTGTGTTGGACCTGCGTCTCTGACAGAGGTGAGCAAACCTGATGAATCCCCATCTCAATATGTGGAGGGGCCCTGTAAGCCACAGGGAGCATTTGACAACTGATCTACTGCTATACATTCAGGCCATAGTGGGGTACTCCTCTTCAATTCCCACCTCCGGACCAGAGAACCAGTTGGGGAGAAGTGGAAGAGCCAAGGCCCTTGTAGCAAATTCTGAGACTTTCTCAGGGTCATCTGCAGTATGAACGTCTTTGAATTGGAGGACGTGATAGGAGCAAGAGTTCTCTGAACTACTTTTCTACTTAAACAGGGGTTCTCTCCTCTGATGCTTCAAGCTGGTGCTTGAAATCTCACAAAATAATAAAATAATATATCACTTCTTAGAATATGCTGGAGGCAGAGTTGTTTCCCTGAATGAACTGAAGGAATGACACAAAAATCACCTGTACCCGTCAGAACACCCGAAACATCCCACCCACACAAGAAGTTGCTCAAGTCATAATATTTCACAATAGTCCGGTCAAATTAAAACAATGGAGACAATTAGCATATGATCTCACTGATATGTGGAATTTGAGAAACAAGGCAGAGGATCATAGGAGAAGAGAGGAAAAAACGAAACAAGACAAAACCAGAGAGGGAGACAAACCATAAGAGACTCTTAATCTCAGGAAACAAACTGAAGGTTGCTGGAGGGGAAGGGCGGGGATGGAGTGGCTGGTGATGGACATTGGGGAGGGTATGTGTCATGGTGAGGGCTGTGTGTTGTGTAAGACTGATGAATCACAGACCTGTACCCCTGAAACAAATAATACATTATATGTCAATAATAAAATAAATAAAATAAATAAATAAATAAAAAGATTGCCATGTCACAAACAAGGAAACTGAGGTACGGAGAGGCTAGGTAATGGGTCCAAGACTCAAAGCAGGCCAACTTCTAACCCCAACTCCACCTCCCCCCAAAAATAAAAATAAATAAAAATAAAACAATGGAGACAACTGGAACGTGTAATAGGAACTGTATATACCAAAGGAAAAGAAAAGAGTCTGGATGCCTCCATTTTTAATGCCAAGAAGCAAACACAGAACACAGAGGTGAAAAATACGCACCTGATGTTTTCAGCAAATTTTTTTTCAAGTTTGGGGGATTCCTCTGTAGCAAATTTTCTGGACATCAGAAAGGGGAGAACAGGAGGCATCAGGGACAAGTGTGAGACAGAAGTAAGCAGACAGAGCCAGGGGCACGGGAAGCATATTTAATTTTAATTTGAACTTAAACATTTTTACAGAGATGTCAGCGTTTGTTGGCTTAGCTGTGAAACTCTGCTACGAGTTGCAATTGTTCCATAATGTAGCAACGAGGAAACGTTTCATGGAATTGTGTTTTTCACCTTTGGTTTTCCCTGCGTCTGTGCAAAATGTCGAGAAGAAGTTTACTCTGTGGTTTATGCTAAACAAATTCAATTCAGCATCCAGGTATGATTGCTCCATCAGCCAACTTAAGTACTTATTTTTAACAGTGTATTTTTGACTTTAAACACTTAAATCCATTGTGGTTTATCATGTCAATATATGTTTTGGCGCGTGCACAGCTCTGAGAAGGCCTGGTAAAATTCCTTAAAGGAGTCTTTGAAAAGCTGTTGGGGCCGGAGCAGGCCTCCCTGTTCCCAGAGAAGATAGATGTACATCTGAATACCTGAAAGCATATTCCGCAGCTGCCTGTCCCTCCTTTTCCAGAGCCAAATCCAGGCCCCAACGATGGGGTAAATGTACCAACCAAATAAGTTGTTTTTCAGTGAGTACAAACAAAATCCAAGAATTCGTGTTTGTGTGGGTGAGCTCACATTTTGAAATAAGAACAAATTAAATTTGTACCAGGACTTCAGTTACAATCCCAACCAAGTTTTCCCTCATCTGATCTCCAATAACAACCTGAGAAGACAGGCAGGGCAGCTCCTAAGGTTCCTATTTTCATAGATGAGGAAATAGATTAAAAAAATATTCAGCAACAGTCCAGGACCACGGTATTCTGTCCAAGACGGTGGATGGAGGGGCAGTTAATATACGATGTGTCTGGTTTTGTTTCAACTTCAAATCCAGTGCACATCTATTATATAACAGTGCTTCTTGACAACCAATCGACTGCAGGTAAATACTTAAAATATTGGTAACATGAGACCAGTGAATATTGTTATATTAGAGCTATTGGCAGAAATTGTTACTGTTTTTATCAGTGTCCTATTAAAGTGGCATAAGAAAGATTTTTAATAAAATAAGAACAAACAGATCGGCTCAGGAAGGAAAAATGTGTCCTTGTCTAGAATATTACTGGATAATGCGTTCTTTCAGTTCCTCTAGAACGTTCTTTCAAAGGTCCTTGCACCATTCAAAGAAGATGGGTGTTTGTGATGAGCACTAGTTAAAGATGGAAACACTCATTCTGCCAAGAACATTTTTGGGGGAGATATTCACTGTTAATAACTACGAGTTGTCTCCATAATAAAGCAATATTATTACCACTGCTGCCGCTGTTGCTACATTTCCATTAGTAATCACAATAACTAATATTTTTAAATGCTTACTGTGCACCACGCACTGTGCTGTGCACTTTCTATGGATACGTTGCTTTTCTTTCTCACTTATTCTTCATGGCAACCTTCAACCTTACATTATAGAAGAAACACCTATGACTTGGGGTTAAATGACTTGCACATATTCACCTAATTAGTATGGGATGGAGGCAGAATTTTAAAGTGGGCAATGTAATTTCAGAGCCCACAGCTTAAATGCTATGTGATATTGCTTTCTCAGCAGCTGCTAATAACAATAATAATAATAACTGGAATGTGTTGTTTATTATCCAACTTGTTATCAAACTTGTTTTTACCAATGACCTAAATGAGATTTGAAGAGGTGAAGTGATTTGCCCACGCTCCGTGGCTAGTAAATTAAGGGATATGTATTTAGATGCAAATAATCCGATTTCCAACAAGGAGAAATTGAATCCTCTGATTCTACTACTCCCCCTTCCTGTGAACGATCTCACAAATTAAATGGTGTGTCTAGATTCTCTAGAACAAGGGACTCAGAACTTCTGTCCTTCTAAATCCAAATTCCTGGGTTAGAAATTCTCAAACTTTTGAATTGACGAGGAATCACTTTCATTCTTCTGGAATGCTGTGGATTACAAAAGAGCTTGAGAGACCTGGCAAAGTGTAGAGTCACAATTAAAAAAAAAAAAAACCCAAACCTAGATGACTGGAAAGGTTTTTATTAAGTGTCAAGACCTGAGACCTTGAGATGCAAGGAATTACATTCTTGTTTGTTTTGAAGATGCTTCCTACCTGATTAAAAAAAAAAAAGTTATATTTGCTTTTGTGAAAAAATATTGCAAGGGGATACATGATAGCAGGTTCTGCTGGATCCTAGGGTTTTGGAGGAAGTGGTCCCTGAACAGAGCAGGGAGAGCTGCAAAGGCATAGCTCTCATCTAGCCTTGGCAGTGTCTAGGGATTAACCCAAGAGGTGCTGGAGAAGGCTCACTACAGAGCCAGCACGAAACATGATGCCTATTTGTTCTGTTTTCTCACATGGTAAAATGGAAGTGACCATCACCATATCAGGTAACGAAAGCCATCTTTATTATTGCCAATAGCTGTAATGAAGGGAATTGTCTTCTCTCACGGAATTCCCTTAACTTGATCTTCTCTTTCCAGACAAATCCAGGGAAGAGATGTTGAGGATTCCTCTAAGTGAATTGGCTTTTTTCTTTGACATGCTGGTGTGAATTCAGCATATGCACAATGTACTCTAGTGCAATGGCTTTCCAACATTACAAATTCCTAGAGGCATTTTGATGGAGAGATAAGCCCCTGGGGCAATAAGTAGCCCTAGTGTCTTACTGCTGTTGCGAAAAAGAAAACGCCTGGGTGGTTGCAGCTGAAGAACTGCCTGTGATCATATTGTCTGGATCCACTTCAGAGAGGGACCCACGGCAGGGAGGCAGGAGGTGTGCACGTCAGACCCCATCCCGGAGGGTGAAATGACCCCAACACTGCAAAAGATGGCCTCATACATGATGTACCTAGGCTGACAATGCAGTCCCAGAGGCTTGGACAGCGCTGAAATGTGTGAATCAACGCCGGAAATCGATCATGGCCTTCGCTTCAGTAAGATCATCGAGAGCAGTCAACACGGACCGGTGAGAAGCGTTTCATGGATGAGGACATATGGCAGTGAGACACCCCATCAGGCATTCTGGGAGTGAGCCACCATTCTGTGTGACCTTTGACAAGTCTTTCAACCAGTCTGGTCTTTACTTTCCTCATCTGCTTAATAAAAAATTAGACTTGCTGTTCATCAACACTTCCCTCCTCACCGAAGTGCTCTGATCTCCAGTCTAGACTCGTAGACCATGCTTTGAGAACCACTGATCTAAGTAACCTAAAAAAAACTGTACTTCTCAAGCTGCTGAAAGTATAAAGAAAGAAAAGCTTACTCACTGCTAGAATTTGGTTTCAGAGAGAGTTAATTATAGCATTTGGAGATGTGTCATTCATCCATCGCTGGTCAGAGTGAGGGTCAACCGTTTTTACTAAGTCATTTATTATCTCATTCTATAATTACTAGTCTCTAATCACCTAATTCTGTTCTACCAGCTTGTGTGAGCGGCGTGTTACTCTTCTATCCTCTGCATCGAAGCCCTAAAATAAACCTATAATGCTCGCGATCATCTTTCATTCTGTTGCATTTCAAAATTCTTCTGCTCCTGATTTTCTGATTATTTCTGTTTTTCCTGGCTATAGAATCATAGAATTACAGTCTTTCAGAACTAAAAGTGATTTTAGGAATTATTTAATCCTCTGTTTTACTTAATTGAAACTTGAGAACAGGAAAGATTATACAATTTGCCAAAGGCCTGCAACAGGTTAGTGGCAGAATTACACTCAGCCTCGGGGGCCTAACCCTTGACCTGCAGATTTCAGGGAGACCCAGGAGGCTCTGGCTTTACCAGAGGGCAGAACCCAATCTCACCTGATCTGAGAGATTAAGATACAGCTGCCTGGCTTCAGAAATGCCCCAGCAGAGGGAGCCACAGTGTAAGGTAGAATTTGGGCAGCCCACTCAAGACAGGGTGGAGAGAGGAGGATGAAATTAGAGTTGAGGGCATTTGGCAGAAGGTGAACTCTAGGGTTGAGCGAGAGTAGAAGGAGTTTACTGATCATAAACAAAGGTGGATGTCTTCAAACACCAAAATACTTATCCAGACACTCAATTATGTATTTTGCCAAAATCTCTACTTTGGTGAGTTTTATTTGTTTGTTTTTGGTGACTGTGTCCAACTTTGCCGAAAGTGCCGAACACAAAAGGACACATGTTGGCTGCTCTGGTGAGAATGGATGGGGAGGGGACAGGTGGAGGCAGGGAGCCCAATCTCCAGTCAAGAGGTGATGGAGGCTTAGGTGGACACTTGCAGCAACCACAGAGAGGATACAAAAGGCGCGTGGCAGCAAAAATGGAGGAGGAACCCTGGAGAGAGGGGAGCACCTGCCGGATAGGGATGTGGGTTGTGGGTGATCTTGTTTTCTTTTAAAATTTTCCTTTTTGCCCCCTTGGTACATGTTGTTTTATTAAAAAAAGAGTAAAGTCAAAATTGCTTTACTGGATCTGAGTCTGGAATGACTTTCTGGCTACTTTTAAAAAATGGATTACCTTTTATTTGAAACAATTTCAAATTTATAGAAAAGTTGCAGAAATAGTGCAAAGGACTTTGACACACTCTTCACTCAGGTTCACCAATTGTTAACATTTGCTATGTTTGCACTTTCTCTTATGTGTATTTTATATACATAAAAATTATATATTCTTTCTGAGTCATTCGAGAGCTCATAGCCTTTTACTCCTAAATGCTTTAAGTGTGTATTTCCCAAGAACAGGACATCCATTTATACAACCATGTGCGAATCTCAAAATCAAGGAACTTTACATCAATACATGGTTAATATCCAATTTATAGACCTTGTGTGAATTTCACATTTTGGTCCCAGGAATGTCCTAGACTGCAATTTTTTTCTTCTGATCTGAGATCCAATCCAGAATCACATGTTGCATTTTGTTTTCATGTCTCTTTGGTTTTCTTTGATCTGGATCAGTTTTTGCCTTCCACGAGTAACATTTTTAAAGGATACAGCCCGATTATTTGTAGAATGTTTCTCAATTGGGGTTTACCCACGATTTCCTCATGACTGCTTTTTTCAAGGAGTCCTTCCTGAGAACAACTGCAGCCTTCTCAGGGCATTCTATTAAGAGACGCATTTTGTGGTTTGTTACAATAGTTGAAAAAGTTGATTACTGGTGATATTAACTTTAGGGTAATAACATGTATTTCAAATCAAATAGTGGATTTTTTTTTTTTGTCTTCAGCTCAGTGTAGTGTCATTACTGAAAAATAGTTTTGGAATTTTTTTTTAAATGACATGTGCTCCCATTTAATCCATATTCAAGTTGGGCATATCTACAGAAATGGGATGTGAATATGCTGCAGTACCAGGCTGAGTCTTACCATGGCGAAAATTCAGATGAGGGAAATGTTTCAGGTATAAGGGAATGTTGACCTAAGCAGGAATGTTGTTAGCTTCTGCAAGTGTATAGTTTCTAGGGAATGATTTGGATACAAATATTTTTCACATCTGTTGACTAAATCCAAGCACCAAATATAAATTATAGCATTCAGGGGATATTATATATACCTGTGAACTTCTCCTTGAATGACTTCCTTGGTTCAATTAAAAGTGAACAGATTTAGATTGATGGCCCTACAATATTTTCATCTATGGTGGGTAGATCACATTGTTATTCCTAATTGTGGCTATAAAGGAAAAGGACCTGTTTCTCTGGATCAACAAAGAAAATTCATAAAGACTTTGGGTTTGGGGATGAAATAGGCTTTATTTGTAGGAATCCATTTAGAAGCTACTCAGTATTGGAAAATTGGTCTTAAAAGATGTTGATGGAATAATGCTTGACTTTTCTTTTTTTTTTTTTTAAGATTTTATTTATTTATTTGACAGAGAGAGAGACAGCCAGCGAGAGAAGGAACACAAGCAGGGGGAGTGGGAGAGGAAGAGGAAGAAGCAGGCTTCCCAGCGGAGCAGGGAGCCCGATGTGGGGCTCCATCCCAGGACTCTGGGATCACGCCCTGAGCCAAAGGCAGACACTTAAAGACTGAGCCACCCAGGCACCCCTAATGCTTGACTTTTCTACAAAAAAAGCAATTTTGTTTCTGTGTTTCTGGTTTCTGTGTTTCTGGTTTCTGTGGCATCTTTGCTTTTGAACGGCTCTTGTCAGAATGTGGGTTGCCTGTTACTCGTGGTTCTGTTAAGCACGGCAAAGGGTGGTTTGTTTTAACAAAAGTTTTAGCCATAGCTGAAGTACTATGGGTTTAGAAAGAACAGCTAAAATGCTTAGTGGAGAGTGGACCCTGCAATTCTTTACTTTGGGTGTAGACTGATTCTTGTTCAAGTAAATCAGATTTACTAGTCATTCTCTATTCCCAAGAACAGCAAGAAGAAAAGGTGGAGGGAGGGAACGTGGATGGAAATAGGATCTCCGGAACACTAGGACTCAGGGCTTAGATTGTGCATTAGAGAGTCTGGCTGAGATAATTACCGATTTGCACTACTGCGAACCCAATTCTTTAGAACGTCATATAGAGCTCAGCAGGATGAAACTGCAATGCTGCCTGAGGGTGAAAATGGTAGCGGCTCTATGCTGCCATCTGGTGGTGGATTGCTGCACTGACTCCTCCAGTGAGTCCTAGACTCCACTGCCCATGAGCCCTTCGCGGGCCCACCCACCGAAGTGCAAAAATCGGGAAGATTGGCCTGTTTGTCCAATATGTGTCACAGGAACTTCTCTATTCTTCTGGTGTTCTTTTCTCCTTTGTGGAAATATATCCCTTTTCCCATTAGATACCTTGGTGCCCTTTGTAGCGTCTCTCCTTTTCCCATCAGTTCAGGAACAAGAGCATGAACAGCTAACATTTATGGAGTCCTTCCTAGCTACCAGGCTCACTAAGTACTTTGTAAATATTATTTTATTTAATCGTGGAAAAAGAACACACGAGGTACAGAGAATTATCATCCCGTTTTACAGATGAGAAAACATAATAATGGCTGAGCTCATGTTGGATCATTGTCCTGTCTAGAGACTGAAACCTTCATCTGTGCATAGCCTTCACACCTGTGTGTGAAATTGAGTAGAATATTACCTGTCCTGTGGAAATTTTGCTTGGTCTTCTTTCTAATTGTGGAATGAAAGATTTATCTCTTATGAAAATATGTCAAGCATTAGAGAGCAGTTTGCAAAAATATTTGGGGGAGGTAGGGAGCCATTAACTAGTGCTCCTTAAATTTGGAGCCATGTTTCTGAGGTGGCTGGCTGATCCAGTCTGGAGAAAATGGAGTGACTTAATAATTGTGAAAGTCAAATGGGATAATGCATATGAATTGAATTAGAATCTTCTATACCAAAATTTATTATTATGTTATAGTGTTAGATTCCCAGTGTCACATGTGACCAAAGCAATGTATTTAGTAGAGGTGTAAATATTTATTTTGTGATGCATTTGAATTGAGTACAACTTCTTTGATTTAGAGAATAAGAACGCTATCTGATTGATTTGAAGGCAGATTATTTTTTAGAATATGAATGAATATTACATATTTTGTATTTTTTTAGTATAGACTTTAATAAAACATATTAGTTAACCAACCAACCCTTCATCCACCCTCTCATCACAGACTCTTATTAAATTTAAGAAGATGACATTGTACTAGTCACCATGTTTCCAAGAATTTCTGTCTGGTCTGGTTTTTAAAAAGGCAAAATATCCATAATTTAAATATAGACTTTAATATTTTACATTATATTAAATATTCAACATTTTCTCATTAAAATGTAGACCTTAAACTTGTGCAAATGGTAGGTATTTCATAAATACTCCCTCCCATAGCCTCACCTAAGCCCTGAGCACTCTGGTGTTCCTGAACCTATTTCCATCTACTTTTGATTTATGAGGATACAGAAGGGGATCCAGAGCTGTATACAAGCTGCAAATTCAGCCTTGTTTGGCGATACCTGGCAGACCTTCCAGAGATGAACTAACACGAGATGCTAAGGAGGACATCAGAAAGAGTTTTCTTGGAGACACCTGGTACACATACAAGATTCTTTCAAGCTTTAGAGAGAGAAAGGAGGGGAGATAATGGCAAAGTCAAGGCCAATGGCAAACACAAGACCACAAACTGGAGTGGGAGGCATTGTCTTTGCTTGGACCAACAATGGTGAAAACGTGTTGGAGAATGGAACAAAGCAAAGGCACCGAGCCAGATACTGTAGTTTGGGTACTTGCAAAGCCATTCCCAGTGTCCTTTCCCTTCCTCTACTATATGGCTTGAAAATCTTACACACTCATCTTTCCAGATTTCCCTGAAGGAAGAGGTTCCCACGTGAGCTATCCTGAGTCATGAGGTGTTAGTGGAAGCCATTAGATTGGGCTACCAGGAAAGACTTTGAAAAAGACAATTCGGGCAGGAGTGCTCCCTCAGCCCTTTGCCATTCTTCCTCCTTTCTCTTTCCTGGTTGGAACCAGCCCTTGATGCTTATGGCTATATATATTTTTGAATGTAGAGACACCTATTTGTGTGTGTGTGTGTGTGTGTGTGTGTGTGTGTGTGTGTATTTTGACATCTCTGTATAGAAGGAATCTCCTATTTGCCCCTGAAACATTCCGAACTGATCGACGCTCCAGGAAGCACAAAGGTGTTGTTGGTTAGTGGCTACCTGGGCCAGCCTGCTAGGCGGAGTGGGAACCAGGGATATGAGGGGCAGTGGCAAGAATGATGGTGGGAGAGCTGGCGAATGCCAAGTGTACATAAGCCTTGGTAGGTATGTGCTGGGCTGGGGTTCCGGAGTTTCTGCAAGCAGGGTGGGAGGCGGGACAGAGAACTCCACTTTGAATTTCTTCGTGGTGATTCCTTTGTTCTCATCAGCTGGTGTAGCCTGAGGAAATATGTTGCAAATGTATCGGTATTCAGATTCTTGGATTTCAATGTATCAATTTGCTGATTTTTTACAAACATCTCCAATGTGCTTCACAGTTCATTGGCTCAAAGTTTCACAAACTTTTCTGTTAAGGGGCACATAGTAAATTTTTTTAAAGGTTTTTTATTTATTTATGAGATAGAGACAGCCAGCGAGAGAGGGAACACAAGCAGGGGGAGTGGGAGAGGAAGAAGCAGGCTCCCAGTGGAGGAGCCTGATGTGGGGCTCGATCTCATAACGCCGGGATCACGCCCTGAGCCGAAGGCAGACGCTTAACTGCTGTGCCACCCAGGCGCCCCACATAATAAATGTTTTAAACTCTGCAGGCCATTCAGTCTCTGGGACACCTACTCAGTGCTCCCATTGGTGCACGAAAGTGACCACTGACAATATGTACGCAGAGGAGTACAGCTATGTTCCAATAAACTTTATTTACAAAAATAGGCGGTGGGCTGGATTTGATCTGAAAGCTCTAGTTTGTCGACCCTTTGCTCTAGATCTCAGAGTGGCAGAGAAGATCAGGGTTCTCTTCAGATACATTTACATGTCACTTTAAATTATTTTACACCATTAACTTATACTGCAAAATTCATGCTTCAACGAGATTTTTCTAGAGGATTTCCCCTGTAAAAGTTGAATGATGTAGAGCAGATTTTCTGGGCCAGTCGCCTTTCTGAGCCATAAGCCTCTCCTGGCCGTGTTTCTGAAAGTATGTGCTGCAGGACATCAGTTCCATTCGATACCAAAGAAAGAAAGAAAGGAAGAAAGAGAGGAAGGGAGGAAGTGAGGGAGGGAGGAAAGAGGAAGGGAAGGAAGGAAGGAAGGAAAAAAAGAAAAGAAATAGATTAGATTTAAACACATTTGGAAATCACTGAATTTAAAATGTTAAACAATTTTTCTCTCTCTTATGCTATAACTTCTACTCAGCCCCTTAAGTTAGAAATCTGCAGATTATTTCACTATTTATTACTTTAAAATCAAATCTTTCTCCAAGTCCTATTGATTTTACTTCCTAAATATTTTTCCATTCTCTCTCTCTCTCCCTATTCCCACAGATATTTTATTTCAGGTTGTGGCTGCTTTTCATAATCAGTCCCTCCCTAGTCCCAAACCCACCTGCCAGAGTCCTGTGTCAGAATGCAAATCCGGCCACGTCAATGTCCTGCTTAAAACCCAATAAGGACTCCTCACAATGACTGGCTAGGGCAACACTTTCTAACTCCTTTCCCCAGGTGTTAGATGTGCTACAAGAAAAATTCTGCATGAAGCCTTAGATAAATCAATTTAAACAGAGTTCTTTACCTCTCAGAGCTCTTACTATAAAATGAACATTTTGACTCTTCAAGAAAGAATACGGGTTGCTGCAGTCCCAAATCCAACTGAACGTGCAGCATCCTTTTTTCCTGAGGACGCTGAGAATGGTGACTTTTTCCATCAAGCCATTTGAGAAACACTTCCCCACAGATATTATAAAGAATTCCCATTAATGGGGGTTTGCTCAACTCTATATCCCCAGTCTATGAATTAGTTTCTCTTTGATGCTGTCCACAACTATTTTTTCTTAGGGAGACTGTCTCCTTTACCCTTGCGATGCAGGCTCAGCATGTGGGGAAAAGTTAGGTCCGAGGGTCAGAGAGACTGGCCTTGGAATTTCAGCTACTCCCTGGATGTATGAGTTCAGGTAAGTTTCTTCTGTTTCTCTGAGTCTCTTTTTCTTCCTCATTAAACTCGAAATCAACCCTACCTCCTATGAACATTTTGATTAAATGATACACCATCTATAAGGTAAAAATCTTAGGGACTGTACTGGTCAATAAATGTGGTTGCTGCTTGCGCTTAGACTGTCGGGATCACAGCAGGAACGCCACGGAATTCACTGGTTCAGCCTCCCATTTGAATAATAACTAAGTCTCCTGGGAACAAGGAAGGAACTAACAGAGCATGAGCCATACTCTGCCCCTCGGAACTAAAAAGCAGGTTTCAGGTGGCGCTTCCTTCAAGAGTGGTCCACTTGATTCCCTCTGTTGTATGCCTGTGCTCTACAATGTCACAGATGCCCTCTTGTAAAGGCTCCAATGATGCATTTAGTTGAGCATCCTTTGCCTTTTGTATTAAATAATGTGAACATACGTGGTCCTTGCCTTGTGTCAAAAATGCTTCCCCTCCCCTGAATTTATTCACAGAACAAGTGGCAGTGTGTTCTGTTTATGAATGAATAGCATCCTGGACGTTGGAAGTGTGCTATCCACTAATTCTTATTCTTTAAAATCTTAATTAAAGGTATTTAGGAAAAAACACTGTAAGTTTTAAGGAAAATATGAACAAAGTGTGATTTTTTAAAAGGATTTTATTTCTTTATTTTTGAGAGATAGAGAGCGAGCAGCAGTGGGGGAGAGAGGCAGAGGCTGAGGGAGAAGCAGACTCCCCGCTGAGCAGGGAGCCCGATGCAGAGCTTGATCCCAGGACCCTGAGATCATGACCTGAGCCGAGGACAGACGCTTAACTGACTGAGCCACCCAGGTGCCCACAGTGTGGTGTATTTAAAAATGGGCATGGAGGGGCGCCTGGGGGGCTCCATCAGTTAAGCATCTGTATTCAGCTCAGGCCTTGATCCCCAGGTCCTAGGATGGAGCCCTGCATCGGGCTGCCTGCTCAGTGGGGAGTCAGCTTCTCCCTCTGCCTGCTGCTCCCCCTGCTCCTGCTCACTCTCTCTCTCTCTCTCAAATAAAGAAATAAATCGTTTTCAAAAAACGAGCATGGAATATTTATTGAGGATATATGAAGTTTTCCTAAATATGAATCTGTTTAAAATTACCTAGAAAAATACTTGATAAAATATGTGATGGACAACGCAAGAAATTACGTAGGACAATTTCTAGGAACAATTTTAAAATGAGAAATCTCTGAAGCTTTCACGTCTCTGTTATGCTCCATTTTCTCAGTAGATGGCACCCTTCTACCTTCAAAGCTTTTATTTACACTAAGGTGTAAAGGGCTGACCATCCATTACAATAATAACTAAATCTTCTTTGGGTCTTTCCTAATCACATTCATACAGCCTTGTGGTACCTGCAGCACCTTACACATACAGAGGATTGCATGGTTAAGCCATGTTTTAAATACAGTAAGGAATTTATTCCCACACTTTTATATATTTGCAAAGTTCCATTTTTCCACTCATCTCCTGGTAATTTACAGCTACACTCTCAAATATTGTCCTCTTCCCAATATTGTAACTTCACGCTAGGATGCTTACTCTAGGCAGGTGACCCAAGCACGATTTTATCAAGAAGAGTAAGCCATTCCTTTTCTCATTCACTCATTTATTCAGTCAACAATTATTTATTCAATACCCACTACATTCCAGACACTACTAAGTTCAAAGGAGGCAAAGATACATGAATGACTGTCTTTGCCTTTAAAGAGCCCAAACTTATTTGGAGGAGATAGAGAGAAACAATTATATTGTGTACACAGTGATAAATATTACAATGTTCGAGAAATGCATTTAGTATTATAGGATCCCAAAGAAAGCGGATCAAACCTACTCTGCAGGAGGGAGTCTGAGAGAGCTCCCTGGGATTATTAACATTAGCTAAGCCAAGTCTTTTTTCTTTTTAATTTATTTATTTGAGAGAGAGCACGCTAGAGAGAGAGAGCTCACAAGCAGGGGGAGCAGCAGGCAGAAGGAGAAACAGGCAGAGGGAGAAGCAAACTCCTCACTGAGCAGGGAGCCCGATGCGGGTCTTTATCCCAGGACCCTGGGATCATGACCTGGGCTGAAGGCAGACTATCAACCAACTGAGCCACCCAGGTGCCCCTAGCTAAGCCAAGTCTTAAGGGGCGTTAGCTCAGCAAATACCAGGGCAGAGCTATGTTCTAGGTAGGGAGAATTATAGAATGGAGGTAAGGCGCAGCACGTGTGTGTGTGTGTGTGTGTGTGTGTGTGTGTGTGTGTGTGTACTTGTCAGAGCAGCTCAACCTTAAATACTGCCAGTGGGTCATCATCTTCCTTGCACATTAGATGCACTTGGGCTTTAAAAATACCAGTTTTGGGACACCTGGGTGGTCCAGTCCGTTAAGCATATGCCTTCGACTCAGGTCATGAACCCAGGGTCCTAGGATTGAGCCCCACTTTGGGGGGGGGGTCCTTGCTCAGCGGGGAGTCTGCTTTTCTTTCTGCCTGCCGCTCCCCCTCCTTGTTCTCTCTCTCTCTGACAAATAAATAAATAAATAAATAAATAAATAAATAAATAAATAGAATCTTAAAAAAAGGAAATCCTGATCTTCATTCCCACATAATCTTTAATTTGTCTGGAGATGCCTGGGTACTCCTGCTAAAAAAAAAAAAAAAAAAAAAAAAAAAAAAAAAAAAAAACATGTCCGAGATGATTTTCACAAGCCTCAGGCTGGGAAACAGTTTTTGTTGGTGAGTGAGTGAGTAACAAGAATTGAGCTTGGTGGTAGACAAAGGTTTTCACATTTTACACTAGGGAAACTTGATAAGTATGTAGGTCCTGGGCCCCCTTCCAGGAAATTCAACAGTTTCCAAATGGATCTGATAAAACTGGTCAGAAAGTCACATTTGAGAACCACCGGAACACACCAGGTAAACTACTGAGAGTCACGCTAAGGTGCTCCTGTTGTCCATGTGGTACCCACTAATGAAGTTTTATTTTGCTTTGTTCTGTCTTGTTAGTTTGTTTGTTGCAAGAGACTGAGATGGTTTTGGAATTGCTTTTGAGAGGAGCCAGTCCAGCGGTCCTGTGGGAAGGATGGTATGATCCAGACAGGGAGATAATTAGGAACACTCTTGGACAACTGAGTCAGGTGAGTGGACGGGAGTCCGATCTAGGGCGGTGGCAGTTAAGGACAGGGGTGTGGGCAGTGTGGGTGACAGTGGGGTTGCCAGGGATACTTAGGATGTCATACTGTCATGACCCGAAGATTAGTAGGGGCTAAAGAAAAGGACAGGACTAGATTAAGATCTTTAGGGGCCCTAAGTATTAAAAACTATTACATTGCCTCACTGTACATATTGTTAGAAAATCCATAATGAACCATATAATGAGCACAAGAAAATTCAGCAAAGTTCTGCTTTTAAATTTTTCCTATAGTAAGTTTTTTTGTTTTGTGCAATTTCAAATACTGAATTCTTTCCAATTTTTTTTTTTTTCCTGGTGTTCCTCAGTTGTTGACACCTCGAACACTTAGTAGATCTGACTATTGGGAAATTCAGCAAGTGCTACTGGGGAGAGAGGGGGAAATAAGGATGGGAAACAGGTAAAGAGAGGGAGAGAGTGCTCTTCCTCTTCTTTTTTTTCTTTTTTAGACTTTGTTTATTTATCAGAGAAAGAAAGAGAGAGAGAATAAACAGGGGTAGTGTCAGGCAGAGGGAGAAGCAGGCTCCCCACCAAGCAGGAAGCCCAACTAGGGACTCAATCCCAGAACCCTGGGATCATGACCTAAGCCAAAGTCAGACGCCTAACTGACTGAGCCACCCAGGTGCCCTCTTTCTCTTCTTATAAGGAAACCAGTCCTATCATGGGGGCTCGGCCCTTGAGACCTACTTAACTCCCAGAAGCCCCACCTCCAAATACTATAACAACGGGGGTTAGGATTTCAACATATGAATTTTGGAAGGACTCACACATATGTCCAAATGGCCCGAGTAGTAGGGCTGCTAATGTCACAGCTTATAGAGCTCTGTTGCAGAGCCCTTCCTTTATTCTGTGCCACTGAAAATTCCCAGCCTTCCACAGCACTCAATAAATGGGTTGGTTGCTAAAACGCTGCAAGGCAGTGAGAGAAGCTTTGTAGGGAAGAGGAAAGGGCTAAGTGAGGCTGTAGGCAGGTAAAGCCTTGCCTTGCCTGGATCCAAGTCGGTGGAGGGGGCACTCTGGAGCTTAAACTCTAACACTGCATTGTCTCCCCTGTACTCTGAATCAAACACACACAAGCCCTGAGGTGGGCGATTCCCTCTGTCCCATCAGGTAGGGAGTAGTCTGGGGAGAAAGTCACAGGTTCAAGCCGTTAGTAATCACTTGCAGCAGCTGGGATGGCCTGTGGGGAGTAAGGGAGATTTGAGTGTCACCCATGGCATCTGTGACGTTCTCATTACAATTTGAAAGACACAGGAAAGAGAAGTAAAAAACAAGAACAACAAAAAACACCCTCAGTCACATTACCCGTGGAGGCAACACCTAAGATATTTTTTGGTACATGTCCATCCATAAGGTCTTCTCCAAACGATTTTAAATTGTTTTAAATTTTATTTTATATAGTTTGGATTATGCACGATTTGTTATCCTATTTTTGAAAGCCTTTTATCAGTTGTTAGGAGCACTTCTCACTAATCATCATAAGAGTTTTAGAGACACAATTTTTAATGCAATACATTTAGACATTTCTTATCACAATGAAAAGTTAAATTCAAGAGCAAGTAGCAAGCTCTGATTTTATAGGATATTTTCAAAACCCAGGGTCTGGCTAGGGCGTGTTATGGGTTGATAACTACCACTGGTCAGGTGTGAGCAGAGAACATGGATGCTGTGCTGGTGGGTGGGCGCATAAATGGCAGGACGTGGTGGGTCTGTGCACAGAAAACCTTATGTTCTCTGGTGATGAGTCTATAATGATTGCAAAGGGACCATATAATACCAGGACCCAAAAATTCAAATGCTTACCTAAGATGGCAGATAACACAAATAGATGAGCAGCGAGCCAAGAGAAACGGACATGCTCGAGGAGGGAATACTGCTAACGCTCATTGCCACACAACACCTTCTGATTAATTTAGCTAAAATCCAGAATTGGGTATGTGTGCATGTAAAATCTGAGTTTTAAAGATGGGCCCATTTTCATAAGACAGAATTTAGGGCAAAATCAGCAATGAGCGATGGCTGTCCTTTTCCTGTTTGCACTAAGTTTTGTGCCGCTTGGGAGTAGGCAGAGACAGGATGTGCTTCTCATACTCAGAGGCCAGCCTCAGGTGACGTTACATCTGACACATTAAGTGATAAAATTGTACAATAACAACCTCTAGCTGCCTGATCTCTTAATCTCACTCCTCCTTTCTGCATTTCAAATCGTTCTTACTCTGGTTTCTACCCTCACCTCAGTTTCAAACAAGCATCGTGGCCTGGCCATGCAACTTGCCTTGGGAGCCTCAACAAGGAAAATCTCTATTAAAAAGACAGCCTCTTTGGCCAATCCCAAGCTCTATTGATTTCTTCTAAAAAAAAAATGTAGATGTTAAAATAAATACAAGAGAATCAACTCCTAATAAAGGTAATATAGGTGTAGAAGAAAGAGCTGGATTCAGTATCCTTTATAATACAGAAGAAGGAAAAACAATCATAGAAATGAGGAGATTTAGAATTAAGAAAAGAATATTATCAATGATATGTGCTTTATGAGAACGGAAAACTTGAATGAAATGGTTGCATTCCTAGAAAGAAATGCAAGGACAAAATTGATGCAAGAGGAAATGGGGAACTTGGATCAACCAATAAGAACTAAATATATGAAAATGATGGCCAAAGATCCTCCCACTCAAAACCTGCCAGCCCGTGCAATTTTATGAGTACAGTTCATAGAATTTTCGAGGAAAAGCTAATTCTGGTTTTATGCAAGTTATATTAGAAAATTGAGAAACACATTTATGATCTTAGTAAAAGTAACTTTTGGAAAACTAGGAAAGCAAGGAAACTTTCTTCACTTGATAAATTTTATATGCCAAAGGATTTCACATTTATTGAACTTTAAGTATTTAAGTATATGAAATTTATACTTATCAAAGAAGCTTTATACACATTCCTTTTAAAAGGAATATAAATCTTTTTTTTTCTGCTATAAGGAAGGTTTTTATATTTATCTATGTGGATTCGTTGGCCTTTTACTTTTAATTAGATTTTAATCTTAATTGGAATGGCTTTCCTTTCTCTAAGGCTCTATTTGAATTTTCGCATGTTTTCTTCTAGTACTTTAATGTGTTTTTAATTAAATTTTCTTATCTTTTCCTTAAGAATTGAATTTTCTCATATTTTTCTTCTGGTACATTCAAATCTTTTATTTATTTGCAGTTTATTCTACTGTAATGTAAGGTATTCTCTTTGTTTTCCTGTTGTTCCAATGCCATTCATTAAGATTCATTAAGAGCTCTGCTGGAGAGCTCTTTCTTATTTTGGACCACTTAAAATTCCTAGCCTTCACACCACTCAATAAATGGGTTGGTTGCTCAATATAAAAATAAAATCCAGTTAGATTTTTAAATGAGCTTTTATAAACTGGCTCTAAAACTTTTGTGGAGGAAGTAAGGTCTAAGTTCCATGAGAATCTGCCAACCTTAAAAAGAATGCATCAAGGACTTATCTACCAGATATGAGGGCAACTACAGACTTAACCACTTTTGCTGATTTCTTTTACTTTCTTTTCTGGTTGCAAGCATTTTATGGTTCCATTTTATCTTCTTTAAGCTTTAGGTTTAAACTGTTCTTCTCTTTTTTGGTTTCATAAGGTGGAAGCTCAGGTTATTGACTTGAGAGCTTTCTCCTTTTTCTGATGGATACATGTAAGGATGTAAATTTCCCTTTAAGCACTACTTTTGCTGCATTCCATACATTTTGATAAGCTGTATTTTCATTTTCACTTAGTTAAAAATATTTTTAAGTTTCTCTTGAGACTTCTTTGACTAGTGGCTTATTTAGAAATGTGTTGTTTAATTTTCAAATATTTGGGGACTTTGCAGATATTTTTCTGTTATTGAGTTCTAGTTTAATTCCATTTTGGTCAGAGTACATACTTTATATGTTTTTCATTTTTGTAAATTCATTATGATGTGTGTGATAGTCCAATATGTGGTCTATCTTGGTGGATGTTCCAAGATAGAGATGGGCTTGAGAAGAAAATATATTCTGCTGTTGTTGGATGGTATATTCTATAAATGCCAGTTAGATCAATTGATAGTGCTATCTGGATGATCTCTAACCTTACTGATTTTCTGTATGCTTTATCTATGCACTTACTGATGAAAGGCTATTGAAGCCCTAACTCTAATAGCAGATTTGTCTATTTCTCCTCTCAGCTCTATCAGTTTTTGCCTTACGTATTTTGATTCTCTGTTGTTAGATGCGTACATATTTAAGACTGTTTGTTACATCTTCAAAGAGAATTGACCCTTTTATCATTAAGTAGTGTTTCTTTTTATCCCTGATAAACCTCCTTGTTCTGAAGTCTGCATTGTCTGAAATTAACATAGCTACTCCGCTTTCTTTTGATTGGTGTTAGTATGATATATCTTTCTCTATCCCTTTACTTTTATCCTGAGTCTTTAGAGTTGAAGTGTATTTATTGTAATATATAGTTGAATGCTGTGTTGTTGTTTTTTTAATCCACCTTGACAATCTCTGTCTTTTAATTGGTGTATTTAACCACTCACATTTAAAGTGATTATTTATGTAGATGAATAAATCATTTTCTACTTGTTGCATCTGTCATTTGTTTTTTGTTTCTTCCATCTTCTTTCTGCCTTCTCTGGTTTAGTTGAACATTTTATATAATCCTATTTTATCATCTCGTAGTGAGTCAATTATACTTCTTAAAACATTTTAATGGTTGCTCTAGAGTTCACAATATATAGTTTTGATTAATCTGAGTCGACACTTAAATAACACCACATAGTTTTAGGTGGCATGCAACCCCTCCCAACTCTCTTCCTTTCTCACCTCTTCTTTGATTTCCAGACTTGCCTCTGGTTTGCCATAGCTTGCACGTCCTGGATTGCAATTCCTTTGTTATTCCCAAACAAACACATTTGGCTGGTAAAATAATGGGCTGTTCTACTTTTAAGGTTGACATTACTTGTTGTCAGAGAAATAGGATCCAGAAAAGACCTCAACAGCTCCAAGGCTGGTGATCAAACACTTTCCAGTAACCCACTGAGGCCATTGAGCTCACTGCTTTGTCCCTGACCCTGGAGTTTGAGGGTATGTTTTCAAGCTCTCCTCTCTTTGTGTTTTGAGCTCTCTAGGCTATATTTAGGGATCTGTTCAAAGGCTTTGTCCTTTTTGTTTTCATGAAGGCTTTGTCCCTTCTGGGGAGTAATTGTTTGTTTTTGTGAACCTCTGGTTTTGAGTAATGGCAACTTAACTAGAGATAATTTAAATTTTCAATGGCCATTATGGGGGACTTCCTATTTTTTTTTTAAAGATTTTATTTATTTGAGAGAGACAGCCTGCAAGAGAAAGCAAAGCAAGAGCACAAGGGAGGAGCAGAGGGAGAAGCAGAAGCGGGCTCCCTGCTCAAGCAGGCTCCCTGCTGCGCAGGGAGCCTGAAGAGAGCCTGAAGCAGGACTCATTCCAGGAGCCTGGGATCATGACCTGAGTCAATGGGAAGCACTTAAGCAACTAAGCCACCAAGGCACCCTGGGAACTTTCTATCTTGCCAAACTTGTTTTTCTCAAAACAAATTAGAAAGCTACATCTCCAAAATTGCAAGACAAAGAGAATGGGATACCTATTTTAAATGGGATACCAGGTATTTCATGCCAATTAAATAGGTGCTTTCATTGAAATAGTTTCATTGAAAGATTCATGGCAAAAGGCCCATGAAAAAGTAAAGAGATAAAAGGTATCTCACACAAAAAATTGTAAGACTGACCTATAAGACTGATGTAATTCCCCTTTACTTTCTTTGAGTACTCAGTCTAGTAGTGAATATTATCTAGAATTGCCTTTCCATTCTGAAGAGACTATTAAATGGTTACCTTTTGAAATAAGACCACCCAACGCAATGGGTGATTCTCTTCAGGTATTTTTCAATCCTTGGTCAAAGGGCAAACTAGGAGCCATAGTTAAAGAATTTCTAAGCCAAGCAAGATCCTTGCAAGTTTTTGTAAACCAATTACCTACTGAGCCTAGTCCTGAGAAGAAAATAAAATTTCACATTGTTCCTTCCTTTCCAAATCCAGGACAATTTATTATTGATACTCTCTCTCCCAGGGATAACAATGACTTTCTTGCTTTCATTTTACAAACATGGCTTGGCTTTCTGCCTGCCTGGGATGTGCAGGTTGTCAGTCCTTTTGGCCATGTTTGGGAGTGACTCTCAATTGAAGATAATGTCTTTTATATCCTCCTTGAGGATGTTTCTTGGGTACATAGAGTTGTTTAATGTTGCCAGAAATGTGTATTGTTTGTCCCAGTCACAACCTGGCAAGACATTTGGAAGGATTTAATGATCAGAAATTTGGTCAGATTGGAAACTGGTATTCAGAGCCTGATAGAATTTTGATTTTACGTTTTATTCTCTAAGCTAAATGTACTCAGAGGGAAAGTAAAGCATATTAACAGGTGAATGGTGGATGGGTGTGCCAATCCTTTGATATCATTTAGATAGCAACTGAATTCTTCCATGAATTAAAAATGGCTGTACTTGTACAAATTTAGTCTTTGCAAGACCAGAGGTGTGGCTCCAGAAACAATTTGAAGTCCACTAATCCTGTTTACCAATCCCCACACCTCTACCATTCATCCCAAAAGGCTTGTACATATTGTCTTAAGGGGACCAAAATCTTGCATTTTTTCCCCATGTGCCTTTTAGGTGTCAAGATTCTACCCAGGGTTATCTCCAGAACTCTTATCTGGACCATCTCTTTGACATGCAAATTTCAAGGAGGTAATTTTTATCAGAAGGAGAAGAAAAGGAGGAAAGGTTATTTGAATAGGCCCAATTTCTTTTATAACTAGTGAACTTTGTATTATTATAACTAATTCATAGCAGTAATTTTAACATGGGAGCTTTAAGATCTCTGTTTGCGTCTGTCTGTCTGTTCATGTGAGTCTCCATATAGGTGGATGTGTAGATGTGCGGTATTTTTTACCTCCAGATGGTATTGCCAAAATTAATTTTTAAAACAGATCTATTTAATTGGCATAAAGAACACTAAGCACTGAAATAAATTCTTAGAAATATAATAGAAACTTAATCCAAATGAATTTCAGGTTCACGTGATTTAGGGAAAAAATTCAGTATTAAAGCTACTTTAAGCTTGTTGGTTTAATTAAAACAGGCATGCTTTTAGAGTTTTCAGCAGTAAATATAATACTTTTATTCTACGCAGGCTTACTAAAGGTTAAATGAGTTCATGTTATCTCTTAGAAATTTGTCAGCAAAAAAGATAATTTAAGATGATGGTTAGCTGTTTAATATCTCATGATATTTTCATGACTAATCTAAACACAATTATTAAGAACATTTATTATTAAATAGATGCAAGATAAAAGTTTATAAATGAACTTTTCAGCATTACTAATGTCTACTTAAATAGTTCATCCAAATCTTTTTGGTAACTTAAAACCTCAGAATTTTGGTAAGTTAAATTAGATGATGGATAGTCATTAAATATCTAGATCGTTTCCAAATAAAATAAAATACTGAAACATTAATTATGAACAGAGTTTTATCTACTTTTGGCTTCTTATGACAGAGAAACTAAAAGATAATTTGGATGTGTTAGTGCTACATTATAAAATTGAAAAAAGCATACACTCTAAGAAATTATAAAATGTGTTAATAAATTTGCCAATTTAAAAAAGGCTGATGTAACAGGAAGTTTACCATTGTTTACTTCTTAGTTTTCACTGGAAATTAAGGTTTCAAAGGATTAAGAATTCTAATAAATGATGCACACTTGGTGACCTTTCTAAGTCATTGGCAGTGCAGGTTGGGGGAGCCTGAGCAGGGGGTTCTGGGTTGAGATGCTTCAAAGTCTTGTTTAAAAAGTTTGGATCCCCATGAAGCCGTACTATACTCAAATTTACAAGATTTGGGTAGGAATGGGGTTGATGGACTTCATCATTTATAAAATTGGAAGTGCTGATAAAAGAAGTAAAGCTTTGAAAGCCTTGAGTCCTGCACCGGCTCATGGTCATCATTAACCAGCTATACTTGTAGTGTGCACCAGATGGACCATCAGTTTGGCTGTACATCTCAGCAAGCTCTGTTAGATGGCAATATGGAGCATCGCTGTACACTTGTAGACATGTTGTTTCCTTTCTGGCATGAATAAATGCGCCTGTGAGGTGCAAAAAAAAAAACCACCAAACTCTAATAAATGTAATTAAGTCTCCTGGAAATAATAGGGGAAACATCTTATGCAAGGAAAGCAGGATGTGTGTTTTCAGTAAGACAAGGTATGATGACTAGAGATGCATTCTTATTGAGGGAAAAGAAAGTAATGTTGTCCTAACGTGGGACTGTTTAGAGAAGAAAAACACAGGACAAAATCTGAGTGTAAAAAAACAAAACAAAACAAAAAACACCAAAAAAAAAAAAAAGAAAGAAAGAAAAGAAAAAACTCATAGAAGTTTTGTGGAAAGGGGCGCCTGGGTGGCTCAGTCCTTAAGCGTCTGCCTTTGGCTCAGGGCGTGATCCCAGTGTTCTGGGATCGAAGCCCGCATCGGGTTCCTCCACTGGGAGCCTGCTTCTTCCTCTCTCACTCCCCCTGCTTGTGTTCCCTCTCTCGCTGGCTGTCTCTCTCTCTCTCTGTCAAATAAATAAATAAAATCAAAAAAAAACAACTTTAAAAAAAAGAATTTTTGTGGAAAGAAGTCTTGGGAAAGAAATTTCATGCGTGGTCAAGCTAAATGAACTTCAAGGTTTAAAAAAACAACAACAACCTTTGACATCGATAGCGTACTTATGTAAAACCAAAACTTAATTTTCTTTCACCTAATGAAAGCACAAGTTTTCTTGAATTGTTGGTCACCTTTTAATAAGAAGTTGTAAACAGGGTTTTCCTTCCCTTTTAAGTGAAGTTTTTATCAAAAGAGTTTTCTCTATTTGTTGCCTGAATCGGGTCTTTGATTGCCTTAAAACTAGTAGAACTTACAATATTGAAAGCAAAGTTTTGCTCAGAACTATGTAATCTTCTATATTTGCCCATGAAGTCTTTAGTTGTCACTATGGTTAAATGGAAAACTAAGTATTGTTTTGCAGTGACCTATGATGCTATTTGACCAAGTGTTTTAAAACTTTTTGACATTTTGGATAAACTTCCCCCAAATCAAATTCTAAATACAGTCTTTTCTAGTCAAACTGAAGTTTGGATATTCCAGAGGGTCCCTGGAGCATCTCAAAAGATTTGTTCTCTCTTTTTATAAAAAGGGAGATGTTAAACAAATTAGACTATTTTGCTATGTCAAATCATATGGGAAGCACTGTCGAATAAGAAGTCGAATACTAAGCCTTCTTTATGTTTTATTTGTGTAGGTATATGTTATAAGCATTCCAGAAATTGTGTGAAATTTTTGGAAATCTGATATGTCTTAGTATAATGTTATCAGTCATAACTAATTATTATCCTCAAATGTTGCATGTTACAGAAATAAGCAAATTTTCTTGTCAATTCCATTACACTGAACTCTCATCAGATGTTTAAAAATAAGCATCTTTAAGTCTTTTCACATGTAGTTACTGCTTTACTCTGAAGCTTTTACATGTGTTCCTGCAAAAGTATCTGATCTTTGAAGAGATTCATGGAGATGACTTTTTTTGACAAATACAGGTTTCTGATAACTTTAAGTTCATAAAACTGGACTGGGTAAGAATTTCCAGAACTAGTGGACAAACTAGATTCAAGCTGAACAAGTACTAATTATAGAGGACTAAAAGAACTAAGGAGGGTGATTATAATTACTATGACCCTTTGAAATACTGTTGCTTCCTTGATGTTTTTTTTTTTTTTCAGATTAAGGAATCCTTTTTCTTAAGTTATCTATGACTTACAGCAATTCGATAAAGTATATCTTTATAAAGAAAGATGAAAGCATTTATTTTTTCTCCCTACCTGATCCTTCTGGAATTTGGAAACTCTCGAGTGTTCTTTTCATGACATTATAGTTATTTTGCATAAGTTCAATAAAAATCTGTTTTCCTTAGAACACAATTGGAGACTCTGGCTATATTGCTAAGGCTTTGACTGGAATGGTGTTGCAGGTTAATCTGATGGTCAGTCCTTGGTGTGACTTCTGGGTCTCAGAGCCTATGACAATTCAGTCTGAGACTCCTTATGAAAAGTTCCAGCAAAACAGTCTTAAAAAGAACCTCATGGTCAGTCATTATTTTTGCTACACACATGTGAATAACCAGGGCAAGTTTGATGCAAATAAATTAGTTTTACTGTGATTATCTTCGGTAAAATATGGGGATCCTTAGAGAAAAAATGTGTTTGCACCTTTGTCTATATTAGATTCTAATCCTGTTAATTATATTTGAGGTTTTGTTATACACTTGTAAACTGGACTGGATCCAGAATTCTTCTAGTTTCTTCAAATAGCTGGTTATGACTCTTTAAACTAACGTTTCCAGGTTTGTCCCACGCTTCTGATTTGGAATCACTAAGAACAAAGACTGCTCCTAAATCTCCTTGGAGGGGACTAGTCCAGGTCTTTCTCATTACTGAGATGGCAGCCAAACTTCAGGGACTTGAGCCTTGACTACACATCTCACACCCAAAGAAGGATCTGACTGACATTCACTCTTGTGCAAATGCCAGTGGCCTCCAAATCAAATTGACGAGGAAGACAATAATTTGACATCAAGTTAGACTGCTTCCTCCCAATTTGAAGGATCAGGACTTCCTACTTTAACTAAACATAAATCCTCTATTCTCTTCTTTATACCCTTACTCTGGCATTGGCCTGGGAAGTGAACATCATTATCTGTATCTCCCAGGCCATGTTAAGGGGGTTAACCTTTCTGACTGTTGGACTTGTCACCAGAAACTCTTATCTGTTCATGATGCCAAAGATCCCTTGGCCTTACCTGTAACCAATTTCTCCTATGACCTGCTCCCCTGCACTCAAGGGAAATACAAAAGGGCTAACTTCTCATCACAAGGTTTTTCAAAAAGACGCCTTTCTGGTGGAATGGTACCTCCCTCACGGAGTATCATCCAAATGCCTCTGATCCATGGCTTGAAAAGGTCAATCAGGAAATTCCAGCTAACGGATCTATCAATAACCGACCTTAGCTGGAGTCCTCTGGACTCCACCTGGTTTCAGTTTTTGTCTGTGGTGGACAGCACTACCTGTGGGCATAAGAATGTTTAGATAACTGGTGAATTGAAGGTCAGTATTTATTGGGATGTTTAACTGTCCTTGTCAACATCCATAATAAATCAGAAGCCTCCAACTGGTTTCCCTCATTAAACCTTCATAACTGTCTTAAACAGGAAGTTCCAGGAAGTATGGATGACTGTGGGTTTGCCTCCACCGGGAGAGCCTTTCTCCCCTAGCTTGGAGTAAGTGTCAATGAAAGATGATCAGAAAACTCTCCCTAACGTTAAGAGTGCTAGCTGATTCCACAGCCAAAGCAGTAGCAGCTGAAAAGTGATCACTTGACTCATTGGCTAAAGTGTCTTAGACAACTGTATAGTCCTCGATTACCTCGATTATAGTCTACTTGCTAGATAAGAAAGTGTGTAATAGCAAATCCTACCTGTTGCACCTGGACAAATGCCTCTGGAGAGGTAGAAATTCAATTACACAAAATCAGGGAACAAATCCATTGGTCCTAATAAATTTCACCTAATGACACCTTGTTTTTTTGTTTTTTGGGGTTTTTTTTTAACCTATTTAGCTAGTTACCTTCAGGTTTGGGCTCCTAGCTAGAACCATCATACAAGCTGCATTTGTCATAATACTTTTGATTCTGCTTTACATAAATTTTAAAATCTTGTACCTGCTGCCTGCCAAACCTTTGAAGAAATGACATACCCAATAGGGTGATGCTTCCAGATGATCTCTAACATTTATTACCTTGATAAGATATAGCCTTTATATAAGAAGTACCTGAAAGAGGGAGCCTGGGTGGCTCAGTTGGTTAAGTGTCTGCCTTCAGCTCAGGTCATAATCCTGGGGTCCTGGGATCGAGTCCCACCCTGAGTGGGGCTCCCTGCATGTGGGGCTCCCTGCTCAGCAGGGAGCATGCTTCTCCCTCCCCTTCCCCGTTCCCCCCATTTGTGCTCTCTCTCTCACTAACCCTCTCTTTCTCTTATGAATAAAATCTTAAAAAAAAAGAAGTACCTGAAAGTTCTCTTCCTAACCTTCCTTTTTACTCAAATGTGGCCTTATGTGTTTTCCAACTGCTATGTACTTTCCCTCCAACATGGGACATGACAACAAAGAAATGTCCTTCCTGGCACAGAGGGGAAGAGAACTAAATATGGAAAAACTGACTCTTAATCAAGGATGCTTTCAGAGAATCATCTTGATCAAAAGGGAGAAATGTGAAACTCATTAAAGGAAACCTCATTTAAAATGGAGGCAGGAGGCCAGAAAAGGGAGCTCTTATGCCCTACCACTTGTCAATCACACATCCCAATGGGAAAAGATGTACCTTGCATTACTAGCAGAAAGGAGCCCACTTTACTACTCCAGCCAGAAGACTCCTGACCCAGCAACAAGCTCAGCCAGTAAGAAAATACCACAACTGAGCCAATGAGAAACCACCAGAGCCTAGAACTCTCACTTGCCTCCAATGGATTTCATTCAAAGCAGTCCCTTCCAACTTTCCCCTTTTTTATAGAAAGTAACCTTATTCTCTTTGAACTCTGGACTTTATGGTTTGCCATACCATGTCCTGAATTGCAGTTTCTCTGCTATTCCTGAATAAGCCCATTTTTCTGGTAAAATAACTGGCTGTTTCACTTTTAAGGATGACAGGTCTTAGTCACACAAGACTTCCCCCACTTTAGAAGGCAATTTTAAGTCCAGGTTGTTACCTGTGCTTCTGAGCCACTGGCTATAAATTAGAGGTTCCCAAGACCCTTTCCTCCAGTTTGATTAATATGCATGAATGGCTCAAAGAACTCAGAGAATTGCTTACTCATGCTTGTCAGTTTATTATAAACGATATGGACGAATAGCGAGGTAAAGAAGTACATAAAGCCCAGAAGTCTCCCAAGTGCAGGAGCTTCTGTCCTCATGGAACTGGAGTGCGCTATCCTCCAAGCAGGTAGAAGCATTCACCAACATGGAAAATCTCTGAGGCCCGTCCTCTTGTGTTTTAAAGGAGGCTTCATTATACAGGCATGATTGATTACATCATTGGCCATTGGCAATTGATTAAACCCCCTTCCCTCTTCATTCCCTGGATGTTGGGGTGTGGGTCTGAAAGTTCCGACCCTCTAGTCATGGTTGGTTCCCCTGGCAACCAGCCCCCATTCCTAGGGGCTTCCCAAAAGTCCCTTTATTAACATGACCCAGGTGTGGTAGAAAGAGGGAAAAGGACTGTTAGATGGATAACAAGCATCTTCTCTACTTTTCCCATCAGAGCCCTTAATATAGGAATCATAGTTATTTTAAATTCTCTGCCTGATAATTTGAACATCTCTGTTATATCTGAGTGTGAGTCTAATGGTACTTTCTCTTCAGACTGTGTTTTTTCTTGATATCTGGCATGCTCCGTAAGTTTTTGTTGAAAGCTGAGCACATTTTACTGGGTCATAGAAACTGGGGTAAATAGGCTTTTGGTGTGAGGGTTGATGTTAATCTGGCTAGGAGCTGGGCTGTGTTCAATGTCCTCTGTGGCTGTAAGCGCCAAAGGCTTCAAATCCCGCTAGGGTCTTTGTTTCTGTCTCCACTGTAATCTTTGGGTTTCCCTAAGTATTTAGGGAAATACTTAGGAGAGAGAGACTGTGTCTTGCAGCCCTGTAATCTGTTGTTATGCTGGGTCTCTGTTTGTGTGTTGTACGGAGTAGGGAGAAGGGCAGCATTCTATAAACTTCTGATTAGACCTCAGCCTTCTAGTAGACTTATTTCTCAATGCTGTAACCTTCACGAATGTTCATCCAACGGTAACAATTCCACTTCTCACAGTGAAATACTAAAATACCTTTCATATACAGGTTAGAAAATGTCAATATAAATGTAAGATAAAGAAATCTCAAGTTCCCACACACATTGCCACAAACTGGAAGTTCAAGGTCAGAATTTAGTTAGGGGACATAGTAGAGACAGGTATTTATTTTATTATTATTATTATCATTTTTTAAGATTTTATTTGTCAGAGAGAGAGAGAGAAAGAGTGCACACGAGAAGGAGGAGGGGAAGACAGAGGGAGAAGCAGGTTCCCTGCTGAGCAAGGAGCCTGATGTGGGACTTGATCGCAGGACTCTGGGATCATGACATGAGCTGAAGGCAGACACTTAATCAACTGAGCCACCCAGGCATCTCTAGAGACAGGTGTTTATTGAGTATATAACAAACCCTACATTAGGCATTTTATAACTTCCACCTCAATCCCTACAGCAGTCATATAAGGATTTATAGTCATTGGCAGAATTGGAAAAGGGTTTCAGAAAGTTCAAATCACTTGACCTAAGTTGCATAGCTAAACTGATTTGAATCCCCAGCTGTGACTTGGGAGAGCCTGTGACCATGATGACGAATGCCCATTTTCCCACTCTTACAGTTATTAGATGGAGTCATGGCTGCTGTAGGAAAGACTACAATCCCCAGTCTCGCTTGGATCTGACCCATAATGTTTGAAGAGAGTGTTGTGTGGCTGCTTCTAGAAATATTCTTAAAAGGCAAACTGGTGCTTTTGTTTCTTTTGTCTTTGTCCCTTCCTACATCTGCTGCTTAGAAAGTGGCCATGACGGTGGCCATCTTGATGATAATAATGGTGGCCACACTCCTGGGCTCAGCTGGGTGAGGGCTATCAGTAGCCCAGGTCCCGGGAACTTCACAGAGCAGAACCAACATAGAAGACATGGTTCACCTACCTCTGGACTTCCACACAACAGAAAGTACAAATTTATAGTTCTTGAACCACTGTTCTTAAATCTAGTCCATGATACACACCGAAATCTGGCAATTCCTGTTTGGCAGTGGAAACATTTGGTTCAAATGACCTTATTTTACCTTAAAACTTTATCGCCCACTGAATAAGATTGTAGCATGAGGGGAAAAGGTTAAGACAAATTCAGAGTTTTGCTGTGGCTTGGATGTATCTGCTGCTTTAAACAGAATCTCATGGATTTGAACTCAGGTTGGAGAGTGCCCATGTGCAAGCAAGCAGAGGTGGTGGGAGGCCCTCCCCACCTGTAAGCTTGACTGACTGAGAGGGTGGCAGTCTGGAGCCTTGGATGGTTGGAACGCCAACACCCTCTATGATAGGAAGCCCTTGACAGTGTGGGTTAAAGGCAATGGCTTCAGCAGAAGTAACGTTGTGGTCCCAAGTCTTTTCCAGCACTTGCTTTCCATTAAGGGTTGTCTGCCAGCCATGGGATCCAGCACAACAGCAAATGAGGAATGGTGGGTGTGGCCTCTCCTCTAAACCTTTGTTTCAGATGGTTCCAAGAAAGTCTCCCCTAAATGGAGAAAGAGAAAGAAAAAGGCAGGCATGGGAAGAGCATAGATACCAGTAACGGAACATTCTTCAGTCTTGAACCTTTATCCAGGCAAGATTGTTGAAAGTGGTTTAAATGCCCAGTGAGCAGGATGAGACACATGTGCCAGAAGCCCACTGAGTTATTGAGTGAATTGTATTATCAAAACAAACAGGCTGGGTTTGAAACAGTCTGTAATTCTCCACACCTCCAGTTTGAGGCTATATAATCTGTCCAGTCTTGAGAAAAGGGTATTGTCTGCAAAGTTTACCTCAGATGTGGCCTGGGAAAAAGTTAAATAACGAAGAGTCCTCCCGGGCCTTGCAGGGCAAGGAGACACTTCACAGAGTAGAACCAGGCAGCACCACCTGATAAAAGGAGCTCTGCTGATTCCTGTTCAGCAGGATTCCGCCACTAGGAGCCGCTGCCATGTTTCCTCTGCCCCCTGCTGTTTTTAAATGGAAGATTCTTTTTTTCTCTTTTTTCTTTGTTTTGTTTCCTTTCTTTTCTCTCCCTCTTATTCTAATCATGGCTATACTGCTTCTCCTGTACCACTGTATATTGAGTGTGATGGGGGTAAATGGCTTGCGTTTTACTGCCTTGGTCATCTGGCCATCAAGAGGAAATTCTGAACTTTACCAGGCACGCAGTGACCGAGCAGGGATTTGAGGGGGCCTTGTCTGTGGGTCCTGTCTGCTAAGAAGAGTATACATAGAAATTTGGGAAGGTACTACTGCAGAAACTGTAAGTTGACACCCACCATCTGTTTTTATCTTTTTTACAATAATAGAACCCTTGATCTTTGGCTGGCTTGTGGCAGTGCAAAACAGAGACCACGCTCAGCATCCTTTGCAGGTGGGTCTAGTCATGTGACTAATTCTGGCTAATAGGACGTGGTGTTTGTGAGGTGTGCAATGTCTGTGGATGGTTTCTAAGAGATGTAGAGGTAGCTTCTGTCCTCTGGATTCTTGCAGGCTGGAATCTGGGCATAATGGCTGAGGTTTCAGTGGTCACTGTAGACTGTGCTCATTACTGACATTTGGGCTGTAAGCCAGGCCTAGCAAATGCACCCAGGAGCTTGGGTCCCTGATACATGGAGCACCCTATTAACCTGAACCTTAAACATCAGAGAGAAATACACCTGCCACTTTCAGTCCTCCTTACATTGGGTTTACCCCAACTGAATGCAATCCTTACTAACAGACTGAACAAGCCTTGATCCACATAAAGTGGTAAGAGCCAGAACTAACTCATCAGCAGTGGGGACTGGGAGGAAAACCTGCTGGTGATGGTGGGGAAGCAGAGTAGCCTGGATCTGATTACTAATCGGATGGGGAGGTGAGAGATGAAGGTGAACAGAAGGAGAGCATTGCGCCTGGGGTTTCTGGTCTGGATGGCTTGGCCGGAGCCCAGGAGGAGGAGCCATGAACATGGTTAGAGGTCCCAGGGGTGGGGGGTGATCTACACATTGAGGAATCCAAGGACAGAAACTTGAAGAACATTAATAATTTGAGGAGTGGGCAGCAGAAGAGGCCGGTAGGCAGATGATACCAAGAACAAGAACAGAGAGGTTGATAATATCAATCCTAAGAAGTAAAATAAGATGTGGAGTGAAATCCCCAGGGATCTTTTCGGAGAACTCGATGTGACCTGTTGGAGGTAGAAGCTGGGTGGCCTAGGAACCAATGTGAGGAGAGGAGATGGGCAAATTCCTCTAGGCTGCGTTTTAGATGATGTTACTAATGAAAAGAGAGTAACTGCCACAGAGGGATGGAGGTTTTTGTAAAGTTAATTTATGTTGGTTAGTTTTCAGTTTCGCACAGTGTTTAGTGTACTTATAGGATGCAGGGAGCAACTCGAGGTGGAGGGGTTGAGGAGTGGGAGAGGGTGCCTCTAAGAAAGCCCTGGAGGGCCCTGGGAGGAGGGCACAGCCCACAGGGTCAGCCAGAGCAGGGAGGTGCAGGCAGAAAGAAATGCCTCTGAAGATATTGGTTTGGGTTGCTGAGGGAGTTTGTCCTTGTCAGCTTCAATTTTCTTGGTGACGTAAGAGAGGTTACCCGTGGGAAAGAGTCGGTGATGGGATGGGTTGTGGTGAACTTGAGAAGAAAGAAGCACCGAAAGGGCACCATGGGGAAGAAAAGGAGCCAAGGGGGACAGTTCTGCCTGGCTTCGAGTGGAGGCCCCATGGGCTATCAAGGCTAACCTCTGGAAACTGCAAGGATGAAGACAATGTGAGGCCAACCAGTGAAGCTCAAGCCTTGAAGCCAGAACTGAGGACACTGAGCGGAGGGGTCTAACCTCCACCATCACTGCTTTAGTTCACGCTGGCCCACAGGAAAGGGGTCCAGGTGTGGGCATGCTCACAGTTACCATCCTACGAGCAGCCTCCCCAAGGGCTGAACACCAATGATTGGTGCGCTTGTTACTGGTTTGGTCTTGAAGTTAATAGCAAATTTAAGAGGGGAAAAAAAAAAAGGAATCCAGGCCACAAATGGGTTATCTCTGGCTCAGCCATGCCCTACTCGCTGACAGCAAAGGGAAATTGTTCAGCAGCTGGGGAGGGAAATGAGCTGGGGTTGTTTGAATAAACCCCAGACAGGCCACTATACACTATACTACTGGCCTCTTCCGCTGCCCACTCCTCAAATTATTAATGTTCTTTAAGTTTCTGTCCTTGGATTCCTCAATGTGTAGATCACCCCCCATCCCTGGGACTTCTAACCATGTCCATGAAGGTGCCTACACCACCATAAGAGCTCTTCACAGAACAGCTCTGCGTGGGACATCTTGCCTCACATCAGCTCTTGTTTGCTGGCCCAAATTCTTGGTCATGTTTCAAGTGCTGACTCTCAGAGGTTGGAAATAGGGGTTTTTGCATTTTTGTTTGTTTGTTTGTTTCCAAGCATCTAATTCACTCTAACCTCTAAGATTCCAGATGATTTCATTTCACAAATCATGACCACCTCAACAGTAGGACCTGAGGAGTGTAAAGACCATGTATGGGCCGGATTTCCTTTTCTATCTTGGACTGTTTATATCTCCCCAAATTCGTGAAGCCCTAAACCCACAGTGTGGTGGTGTTTGGAGATGGGGCTTTGGCGAGGAAATTACGGATATATCTAATTATGTGAGTGCGGCCCTCATGATAGGATTAGTGACCTTACAGGAAGAGGAAGAGGGAGACCTCCCTCTCTGCGCCACACACAGAAGAAGGGCCCAGTGAGAAGACACAGTGAAAAGAGGTTGTCTGTAAGCCAGGGAGAAAGCTCTTACCAGACACCAAATTAGCTGGCATCTTGATTTTGGACTTTCCAGCCTCCAAAACTGTGAGGCAATACATTTCTGTTTTCTCAGCTCCCCAGTCTGTGGTATTTTGTCGAGGCAGCCTGAGTTAATACCACAATACCATGTAAACACCAAACAAATAGAACAAGGGCATTGCCACACATTTGTACCCAGCCAAACTCCTAATGCCAAGAATTCTTCTCAGTTCTTGAGCAGCGGGGTGACTCCTGGAGTCCAGATCATGTCATCCAGGACAGCAGAGGGACCAGTCCAGAGGTATAGCTCTCGTCCTAGGCTTTCCACGTCTCAAGGCTTGCTTAGGTGTCAGGCTCTTGATCGTGGGTTCATTAGGATGAAATTTCAAATGGAAACTGGTATGAAACAGATGTGGAGAGCACTTGCTCCCCTTGTATGAAGTCACCTTGTTGTAGATCATCCCCTAGAACCCTGTAATTTACATGTGGTCTCTTCTCATAGGAGCTTTTCAAGTACATCCGAATTTGTTTAGACAATTTCACGGGTACTGTAAAACCACAATTGAATTTCAGGCCTTTGTAGCCATCCAGCCAAGATGCACTCCAATTAGGAAAAAATTGCTGTTAATGTTGTTATGACGTGGTGGCTGCCTACTGCGCCCCAGACCTTTGTTCTCCGAAATCCCTCGAGTCTCTTCTTTATTCTTCAGCTAAATAGACAGGCCCCTAGAATCTACGCTTTTGGAATTGTAATAGAGGAGCAATATTGTGCCTCTCTCTTAATTAACCTTGTTAACCAAGGATTTGGAACATTAGCTGGTTAGGCTAAGAGGGCCTTTTGAGCTGCTCGGTACACGTCTGCAGTTGAGTAGGATGTCACTCTTATGAAGTAAAATGCCTTTTATTCTTCCTCATACACCAAATACCTTTATTATTCTTTGAGTAATGGTGTGATATTCTTGTTTAGTGAAATAAGGTGTGTAAAGGGCATAGCTTCGTGTCAGGCACAATAAAACCTCAGCTATTGCTTTTTTTTTTATAATAATATTTTTTTATTATATTATGTTAGTCACCATACAGTACATCCCTGGTTTTTGATGTAAAGTTCCATGATTCATTACTTGCATATAACACCCAGTGCACCATGCAATACGTGCCCTCCTTACCACCCATCACCAGCCTATCCCATTCCCCCACCCCCTCCCCTCTGAAGCCCTCAGTTTGTTTCTCAGAGTCCATGTCTCTCATGTTTCATGCATCAGCTATTGCTTTTATTATTGTAAAACAAGTTGTTCGTTTTTTTTTTCTCCCTCTTTTTTGGAGGCTTTCTGCATGGAAAGGAAATACAGGGACAGAGTTGTCAGAATCATTCAGGTAGCTCAAGATAAATCAGTCCACAGTGGATTCCAGATTCCACATTCCCTGAGACCATTGCCTTTCTAAGAGCATCTTACCCCCAAGATATTCACGACTTGTTTTTTTTGACTCTCACAGAGTCTTCTGAGGTACTTCTCATCCTTTCCTGCTTCCCACACAAAAGAAGGTAAGAGACAAAGGCTGCTGTTTTTCTCACAAGGCAGATGCCCCTCCCATCCTGGGAAGGAGTTCCAGGGATATGGTAATTAACATATTTTTCTTAATCTTCCTTTTATAGTTAATCTCCAAATCATGAAAGCAGTTGGCCAGTTCATTAAACTGTAAGAATACAATAGATCTGAAATGAAGGCAGCACAGATGAATGCCAATGCATAGAAATTCCGTGGAAAAATACAACACGAATCCCAACCTGAAATATTAAATTAAACATCTGAAATTAACCGCATGAATATGTTTTCTGGCCCAATAAGCAGCAGTTCATCTAACTCAGTAGAATGTCATTTTCCAAGTAAGAAGCAACAATTCTTTGATCTCTTCTAGGAAAAAAAAAATATCCTCCTATACAGAATTTGGTCTAAAATCACTGCCTACTAAATTCATTCAGGGAATGTGCAGGACACAGTGGCCCCCGATGTACCCTGAGCAGGACTGGTATTTAGTCTGTGAGTGCCCATGGCATGTAGAATGGAGCATTTGTATGGCTGGCTTTTGAAAGAAGGACATGGGATGCTGGTGTGTCTTACATCAGGTGGCCCAGTTTCAAAAAGGCCAAGGCTGAGAGCAAGGTGATAGGGAACCCTGACCTCTGTGTCATCTGTATAGAAGGCATTCAAGCAAAATACGCATCCATCCTCTTCACCTCTCACTGTGCCCTGATGCAGGTTCAGGCAAAGCCCCGTGTTCCATTTGAGCCATGTCCCCAATGACCAAAGTGAACGTCAGTTCATGAGAGACAGGATTCTTTTTCTTACACATGGCTGCACACAGAGATGACAAAAACGGGCTATTTTTTTTTAATTAAAAAAAAAACCAACCAAAAAGCAGATAGGAACATTATTTTCAAAGGCAGTGTTTGAAAATACTAGTCCAGAGAGCAGAAAAAGAATGATACGTGTAGTTTCCAGATACATGTTGGACAAAAATGTTTTTCTTCATTGAAATCAGGATTATGGAATGTTGGGTATCAGATGCTCTCAGCCATTGAGTTGGTCTTTAGTTTTTCTTGTTCTTGCCAACAAAGCCATCCATTACATTAAAGACGCCCATATAGTCAGCCAGAAGCATTGACACCTTGACAGGCAAGATACTAAAGAGAACACAGGAGGGGTTTTCTTGGTTAGTATCATGAAAGCACATTTACCAACTCAGCCGAAATGCAGCGTCACTGCCTCGTTGCAGATGGAAGTCATTGGCATACACACACATTAGTGTGCATGCTTCAGGGTCACTTGGGGCTTGTCTGCTATGTGGGAGGACACTGGCCTGGACTCTCTTCTTGCTTTATTTACCTTTACTCTACTCACTTATCACCTCAGTTTCCAAAGGTTCACTGCACTATGTAATGATTGGTAGGAAGCAGTGAAGTCTTGTGGAGTTCGATGAGAATGGCTTGAATCCTAGCTTTGTTGCTCACAGTGCCATCCCAGGTCCATTACTTAGCCCTTGAGCCTGTTTCTTCCGGTATCAAATGAAGTCATCAATCCCTCTTTCTGGGACTCCTGTGGGGATTAGATAGTACCCCAGACCTTTGGCAAGACCCAATTGGGACTGCTCATCTTCTCTATCCCTGCTCACGCTTCCCAACAGAGCACAGACTGTGTCAATCCTGTCATTGACATTGCAGAGGAAGGGGAGGCACAGTAAACCTAAGATTTGTCCTCAGGGTTGGGTAAAGGAAAGGACACTGAGCTCACTGTCCAGCTGTGGGCACCCCAGGATGTCATATGTTACCTTTTGCCATGACCCCTCCCCTGAACAACACACTGAACATTGGAGCTCAATTTGCCTCCCATTCTGGGATTTCTCTTTCTTGCTTTATGCTTCTTCCTAGCTCTTATGACTACCCAGGATGCCTTTTCTTTTACTTAATTTTTTTGTCTGTTTGTTCCCTACCACCCACCCCATAAGAAAAAAAATTTCCATGAGGGCAGGGACTCTTGTCTCTCTCCTTCTTTGCTATAGCCCCAGATCCCAGGACGATCAGCAATTCGTGGCGCACTTTAGGCACTCTCTGATGCTTACTAATGAATATTTGAGGGAATGTGTGACATCATTCCCTTTACTGAACTTCTTCATGTTTCCAAATGCTTCTCAGGAACTACGTAGATCTGTCGGGGTCCAGAACTAATATCTTATAAAAGTAAATATAACCTCTATGATCATTCAAAAACATTAGAAATATTAAGCCCTATGTTCTTTACAGTTGGCATTACTATACCACATACTTCCATCGATTAGTCAACAGATAGCCACTGTCCTGTGAACACCCACGCTGTCCTATAAATTTCATGCTGCTCACTAATCTATAAGCTCTAATGAGCATTGACTTCTAAGTTGTAAACTAGAAAACTGGCTGGGAGAATAAAGGGCATTCTCAGAGTCACAGACTTAGTAAACAGCAGGATCATAACCCCAGATTTCAAAGTGCTTGTCAGAAATCCTTTGCCCTGCCTCACACAGCCTGTCGGCCATATCACTCCCGTGCTAGGTGAAGCCTGGTCAGTGAAAGGACATAAGAATGATTTCAGTGTGTTGCACAAAGTAGATACAATTAACTGAAAAGGGCATTTCCTTACACAAGAAGGACAGTGGCTGCCAGCTGTACTTTCTATGTTCAAATAAGTGAAGAACTGTTGTCAAGAAGAATAGAATTAGTCATAGTGCTAGAGGGCAAAGTTAGAGCCAGCGAAAGTCAAAACGAGACAGATTTCAACGCCACTGAGGGAAGTGGTTCAATAATGGAATGTACTTCCTTGCAAAGCAGAAACCTTGGGGAGGGGGATGTGGTATAATTAGATGACCTGTTACAGCCCAGAAAACGAATGGAGATAGTGGGAATCTGCAGCTGCTCAGTGATTTGGCATCACCATTCCTAGAACTGGGTCCCATGTTCACAGACTGCAGCTGATGGTCTCAGCACTAAAATCCAATGGGGAGCAGAGAGGGTAAGCAAAAGTGCTCTAGGGTGCTTTCAAGAGGTGGTTGGTTATCTTTTCAGTCCTGCGCCCCCAACTTTTTTAACCCTCTTATACTTCAAATTCATCCCCTATTGCCAGTTTTACCCATACCACAACTTTCTGAAATGTCTCGCTTACTCTCTGCCCTTGACTCTGGGGATCTGTACTCGAGCAAGCGTGGACACAATATCTGTTCCAATGTAATTATTCTAGGATGCCCACAAGAAAGACCATCTGTCCTAAAACAAAAATCACTTCAATCTGTCCACAGATCATTCAGTAAATCCACTTCTCTCTGACAATAATGCAATACTAAGGTGGCTGGAGGGATCCAATTCCATCTTCCAGAGTCATAGGAAGCCCTGCAACTATGAGAATTTGAGATCATGTCAGCAAACAGGCACAAGGAAGGGATCAAAGTGCATTCACTTAACAGGTATTTTTAAAGTGACTCCTCCTGGTAGGAGAATAAGTTGTGGACTGGCTCATTAGAGAAGTAACAGGAAGCTGATATTGTTACCTTTTCAATAACATCACAAAGGATATAAACCTTGGCACATTTAGGTATACTTTCTCTTGCAGGATGGCATCTACTATCTTGTCAGCTACATATTCTGGTTCCAGAATCGGTAACAGAAAAGGACGGCTAAGGAGTAAAAACAAAAAAAGCAAAAAAACNTCTTGTCAGCTACATATTCTGGTTCCAGAATCGGTAACAGAAAAGGACGGCTAAGGAGTAAAAACAAAAAAAAACAAAAAAAACCCCAAGTTAATAAATAACTAAAAAAAAATCTTACTAATTAGGGATAAAAAAGGCTNCAAAAAAACCCCCAAGTTAATAAATAACTAAAAAAAAATCTTACTAATTAGGGATAAAAAAGGCTGTGAGACATTATCATTTATTTGCTTCTTTCCCTTCCAGATTTGATCTATTTCTATATTTACTCCTTTATTATCAACATGCTAGTAACAACTTTAATTTGAAATGGCAAATGATGATTCTAATTAATACACCGATGTTACATTATATGCATCTATGTGAAACCATATTAAACAACTTCCTGTCATCTCTGCAAGAAGCAGAATTGGGCATTTGTGCCCATTCCCACCCCCCAAGTGATTTTCAGTCCTGCCCTGGAGTCAGTCAGGGAGGGGGAAGAATGGAGTTTGGTGGCAGAGAGAGACTGTGGCCAGGAGTACTGGGGAGATGGCTAGCAGATCTGGCTACGCTGTTGTATGAGTTGTTTCCAGCCTTGATAAGCCATGCCTGTTAAACTCAATATCTTAAACACAAACACTTTTGAAGAAAGAAACAATTCTGAAATCACTTATAAATCAGGCTGAATCCTAAGAAATACCTTTTTAAACAACGTTAACGAATAGAACAAAATGAAACAGGTGGTCATTTTAAAAAATGTAGTTTCTTTGAAATCAAAAGACATACTTACGCAGTAGAACAACCTTCAAACATTCCAGTTTTGATAAAAAATGGGCACACAATAGTGGTTTTGATCCCCTCTAGTTTCTGGACTAGTGTTTCTACAAACACAGATTCAGCAAATCCAAAGGCCGCAAATTTACTTGCACAGTAATCTGAAAAAGGCAAACAATGCTAATATATATTCTAGAGTTTTTAAGAAACTAAAAGGAAGTGGCATCCATGTCAGTTTTAAGCTCTCTGTCTACAATCACACTCACTCCAAGTGAACACTTGAATCTTGAATTCGAAGAATGGAAACATTTGGAGAAGAAATGGCATTTAGGTAAACTCTGACTCTCCTTTTCCTCATGAAAGAGGCAAATGGCCATCCTTGCTCTGGGGAGAAGCAGCCACAACCACTGGCAAGAGTCAGGTCCCTAGATTGTGGTGGATGAGTAAAGGAAGGGAAAGGGAGAGGGGAGTCCTGAGCAGCTTCTAGGATCCTCTGAGTCATGGGGTATGAATGCAGCTCACTGAGCCCCACATCTCTGAAATTCAGATGAGTAGATACAGCTCAGGACTCAGGCAATCTGCATTCTATATAGCACGCCCACTGATTCTGATGCAGGGGAGCCAAGATCCACACCATAGGAATTACAAAAGTCTGAGACATGTTGCTAAGGTGAACAGGGTATGGGAGAATCTTGTATCCTAAGGAAGCATAGGAACTGCAAATAGACCTGTAGTTCAGAGACCCGTGAAGTCACAATAAAACCCGGCGAATTCTAAGGATGGAGAAAGGAGAGTCCCACTTATGGGGAGATGTGTATAGATGGGTAACGTTTGGGGTGACTGGTGGTTATGCAAACCCTATTCCCGTAAGTGAGATCAACCGTGCTAAGATCACTGCTGGGCATCTTGAGCTGCAAGTCTTCAACCAGTGGAAAAGCAGAGAGGTTAATTTTAGATTTCTTGGGCTGGAGAAACTTTCTCTAAACCTCTAGCAGAAGGAGACCACTTAATGGAAATTTCAGAAGACAGAGTGTTCCTCCTTACCATCCTGATAACAGTGCCAGGGATCTCCCAGGCGGTGACTATGCTAATCACTTGGATAAGAAGAATTTATCAGTAAGGTCTCTCTCTTTCTCTTTTTTTTAAGCCCAGGAGATTGCACTAACCTAATGATTCCAAAGTGCATAGTTCAGCTGCATGTAAGCAAATCTGATAGGCAGTTTTGCTGAACCATGTTCTCAACCACTTACCGTATTGAATATGTCTTTTTTTTTTAAAGATTTTATTTATTTATTCAACAGAGATAGAGACAGCCAGCGAGAGAGGGAACACAAGCAGGGGGAGTGGGAGAGGAAGAAGCAGGCCTCATAGCGGAGGAGCCTGATATGGGGCTCGATCCCATAACGCCGGGATCACGCCCTGAGCCGAAGGCAGACGCTTAACCGCCGCGCCACCCAGGCGCCCCTGAATATGTCTCTTAATTTATAACCCTTTATCATTGGCACATCAAATCAATGGTGATTGTTCAGAGCTAAGTAAGATAAAGTTATAACACTTTTTGCAACTGTTTAATATTACACTTCTCTTACCTGCCAGTTTATTTACTCCAACTAATCCAGCTGAACTTGAAATGCAAACCAAATGTCCACGCTTGTTAGCGATCATAGCAGGTAGAAAGGATTTATAAGTCTAAGAAGAGCAAGGAAGAGCTGTTAACATTTTACACTTTTCTCAGATGTTTATGTGATCATTATGATGAAAAGTGTCTTTTAAGTTCATGAAAATACCTGAAGGCACTGGGGTATAAAAATGTAAACATCTGGCAAGTAAGCCTCTTTGTTCAACCTGGTAAATCAGTATTTTCCCACTAGCAGTTCCAATATTATTAAAAATAATTTATTTAGACTTATATTTTGCTCATATGTGACTTTGAAAAACAATATTCAGACAATAATTTAAGTGGTATCAGAGAATCTTAACTGTGGTAGGCAAAATCCACAAACCAGGAAGAGTACTCGTGGAGATACGATTATTTAGATTTATATTGCCTTTATTCCCCCCTTGGATCAAATTTGATTTCAAATATTTCTGAACATTATTCACAGGACATGCCACTATTGGCTTCAGTTTAAAAATATCACTTTGCTTTGAAATTCATCTCTACTTCTTTGAATAATGGTTTTTAATTTCAAGCCATGTGAGTAGAGAGTATATGTTAGAAAGAAAGGCTGTGTGCTGTGTCTCAGTAGTGTTGAGCACCTTCACCTTTGATGTGGGACCTGGAAAAAGGAGGGAAAGGAGAGAGAAATGAGCTTCGATAGACGATATGTTCTACAACACAGGAATAATTCATTAAACAGGAATACTTGTAAATTTATATGAATTCACATTTCATGCTTATTTTCAAATTTGAATCATATGAATAAATATGAGAAAAGGGATCTCTTATCAAAGTCAAACAAGGCCGTTGGTGCATCACAATGAATTTCCGAGAGAAACTAACAGTCAGAGAAAGGTGGAAAATCAAACTGAGCCAACAGCACAACATAATAAAAAGCTCCCTGAGTTCTGATGGTCTAAGGTGAGTCTCTTTACTTCTCCCTGGGGACACATCCCTTGGGAGCACGGTCACCAGGAGTCCTCTGACCCATTAGCAGTTAAGTGCCTATTCCATGCAGGGCCTCAAAGAACGTATGCGGACTTGCCCAGAAAGAGTGTCCAGAGTGAGAATGATGGGGGCCAGGGACACACCAGCATTCTGGGGACAACTAGAGGAAGAGAGAGAGAAAGAGGAGACCCAGGAGAAAAAAGAATACAGCAGAAGGGGAGATTATTAATGAGATGATGGTTTTATCTTCATTCTGGCTGAAGAATCTAACTTCATTCTAATGAAGGGGAGCGATATTTGGGACAAGACAACATAAATCACTTGCAGTAGCTCCTGAAGGGAACTGGTGGTCACTTAGTTCCGAATCTTCCCATCTTACTCCTGGAAACAATACAGAACACCAACAAAACCACCAGTGCCAGGACACTTCGGTGAAACTAGGGGACAGAAACCAACAAAGTCCAAATAGCATTTGAAGGCTCCCATATGAGAGTTGGGTGGGGAGTCTGGGTGGGGAGGTGTAAAGAGGATGGAGGGGAGCTCAGAAGTCTCCAGCAAATACTCCCTCCCAGCAGAGAGCCGCCCAGGGCAGCAGAAGCAGAGAGAGGCAAGGGAGGGCAAGTGCGTGGGTGGGGAGGTGAGGCAAGACTGGTTTCGGCAAAAGCTAGGAAAACCCAACTTCTGCAAGGGGTGCATCACGTTGGAGGTTGGGGCTGTGCCCCTTAATGTCCATGGCACCTGTCCTGTGCCCTTTAATGTCACCCAGGCTACTGGCAGAGACTCTCTTTTCCCTGGTTAGATACTGAGTGAGATGACTGTACATCTTCATTTGCCCAGAATAGACCTGATTAATGCTTGTTTATGAATAATGCCCTCCTCACTTTCTTTATTATTTTATTTATGTATGTATGTATTTATTTATTTACCCTTATCCACTTTCAAAAGAGTTCCAGCTTAGGCAAATTGTAAGGTCACCCTGGTCAGGCCTACGTGCTGTCATTTCTGTGTAGCCTTGAGCAAATCTTTTAACTCCTCTGATCCCTTATTTCATTGAGGTGTTTCAAGGATTATACAGGAGGTGCCCAGAATAGCACCCAACATAGGTCGGCAATCAATAAATGACAGTAAAACCATGGGACAGCTGTGTCTTTGCAGGATTCCTGAGCAGAGGCTCAGGCAGGTACATAAGTTGGATCGGGAGGACATCTGGATAGCCCTGGACAAATCTAAAATTGAGAAGTCCCTGCTTTACTTAGAGGTGAATAAAATTGTAGGAGAACAAGAGGAAGGTACTTCTAAATTCAGAGCAACTTTAGGTTTATTATGAGAAGAAAAAATAATTACCCACAAATGTGCTTTGAAATTCACATCTAAAGCCTTTTCCATCAGGTCATCTGGGCAATCGAGGAAACTTTTGCCTGTCACGATTCCGGCATTGTTGATTAGGATGGAGACATCGCCAACTTCTTTTTTAACCTGAATTGAATAACAAGAGCAACACTGCCAATGGAGCGATTCTTTACATAATCTAAGTTTAAATTCCTCATAGTTTAAATGCTGCTTATCCTAGTTAACTCAGACAGAGCTTACGCGCTCTGCGAACAAAGTATGCTTTATTTCCTTTGCTGAGTTTACAGTGCGTCAGAGATCCACATCTGATGCTTTTCTTCTGATTTCGTCCCCCCATCTTAGGATGGTTCCAACATTGCAGGGCTACTTTCCTTAACAGTTAGAGCAGTTGGAACTATTCTTATACTCCGTGGCTAGTCACTTTGTTTCAGGCTCTGTGTAAGTAGTAATTTATTTCAATCATTGCAATAGGACATAAGGCATTATAGCCGTGTCATATAAATCAAGACCCAGCACACACTGAGATGGGGTGGAGTAGGAAGACACGGAGGAAGCACGAGATTCCTAAACAGGTTTTATGCACATGGCACAACTCAGAACCTGTCTGTCCTGCTTGTACCAACTAGCTGGTTTTCTTCTCCCTACCACAGGCTTTTAGGTATTAAGATATGTGAAGGGAGGATCAGAGTAAAGCCCCATTCGCTGCTGAAACACTGGCCAGAGAGTCCTCCATAAGTTGTATTTAAGAAATAAAACCTGGGTGGGGGGCGCCTGGGTGGCACGGCGGTTAAGCGTCTGCCTTCGGCTCAGGGCGTGATCCCGGCATTATGGGATCGAGCCCCACATCGCTCCTCCGCTATGAGCCTGCTTCTTCCTCTCCCACTCCCCCTGCTTGTGTTCCCTCTCTCGCTGGCTGTCTCTATCTCTGTTGAATAAATAAATAAAATCTTTAAAAAAAAAAGAAAAAAAAAGAAAAGAAATAAAACCTGGGTGGGACCTTGGAGCCTTTTACTTATAGTAAATCTTCAGCTTTGTAATCTTGGCTCTTATGGCAGAAATGAGTGCAGGATTTTGCAGGATTGGCGAAAGGAGACGGTGGGGTCCCTTTGCTCCTTCCTGTGTTTGAATTTCTTTACTGTAATTTGTATCTTACAGCAGGGGCTCTGTCCCCAGATCAGAGAGAACCTCTGGTTGCAGCTGCCCTGTGCTGAACAAGGAGCTCACGGCAGTTACATCTCTCACTGTGTGTGTACCCCCCTACATGGATGGCACATTCTGGTACAGAGCAGGATGTCTTACTGAAGCCAGGTGGGAGCTACCACCTCATCCACTGCTGTGGAAGCAATGGGGCTGACGTGTTAGGGATTTATAAGCCAACTAGAGCAGTAGTCTAGGGAAAATTTAGGATGAAATAGAGACCAAGGAAACCTCACATTTTGTGGTAGCATTTTCGGATAAAAGCACTGGAAACAAATCTGACTTAAAGTTTTATTTGGAGAATGACTAAAATATTTAGTCAAATTCAAGCTGAACAGCAGTCAAGGCTAGAAACAACTAGCCCTACCTGAGGCAAAACCAGGTACAGGCTTCCAGTTACGGGATGAAGAAATCACGGGAATAAAGGGCACAACATGAGGAACATAGTCAGGGGTAGTACTGTAATTGTGTTGCATGGTGACAGAGGGGAGCTACACCTGTGATGAGCGTAGCCTGGCACACAGAGCTGTTGAATCACCACGATGTACACCTGAAGCTAATAGAACATTGTGTGTCAACTATACTCAAAAAAAAAAAAGAAAAGAAAAGCTGGACAGGGCTGTGGACTGGAAGACAGTAGGACAGTAGCATCAGAGGCTAATGTCCTTGCTCAGAGTCAGGGATGGCAAAGCCAGAAGTTATACCTCAGAGACATAAACAGGTGTATGTATCCACTGCTGCCTCTCACCTTAATAAAGCATGTTATCATATACTTGACAAAATAAACATCAGACTTTAATTTCAAAATGGCCCCTGGTTTCATTATTTGTGGCTTCTTTCTTTGCCGTATATCGATATTGTATCTTTATATATCATACCTTAAATGTACTGGGCTAAGCATTTTTGATAAGATTTTTCATGTGAATAATCTTCCCTCCTATTGCTTTATCTGTTTTGTATAAAGGCTTATCTTTTCCTTTTTTTTTTTCTTTAAAGGATTATCTTGCTCCAAAGTCTGCTTTTGCCATTTAAATTAAGCTTGAAAGACATTATGAGTATTCAGGCTCTGACACAATAGGGAAAAAAGGGATCAGGTTTAACTGTACATGACTTATATATTTAACTATTACTGACCAATGATAACACAGTAAAATGTTTATGAGATGGGAATGAGCTTTTTTGCATTGTGTTGTTTTATAAGAGACACAGGGTAGCATCTATGGGAAAATTCAACAGACTAGTTTTTAACTAGTTTTCTTTTTTTGCATTCATTATTCTCCTCCTTATAAGAATGTGTCAGTAGTGTGCTCAACGCTGGATGACAGGTCCAGAGAGACACCCACACAAGCTGGGACTACCTGCTCAGGGGGGATTTCTCTACAAACATCCAACCTATAAGAAAAGCCAGAAGACCATGCAAGTCAGTGTCAAACTTTAAACTGTCCAAGATGCCTGACTTGAAGTCCCCAATGACTACTCAGTGGTGGTGGTGGGCAACAAAGAAAGGTCTGCTTCTAATAATGACCACTGGTTTAAAAGACAAAACGATCCTGAAATTTGATCTTGAACATCAGGAAACAGAAATAATAAACCTCAAGGAATTCTCCTAGATGTCACAACTAGGCATTTCCCCCCCACTGTTGAACCAACACAGTCAATTGGAGGGATGCCAAGTAAAATTGATTCTGATTTGGCCTAAGGGATCAGTCATTAAATGTAGTCAGGACACTTCTACATGCCATGGCATAGCCCTACTGTGGTCATGTGTTTATTGCTTAAAATAATCACTTATCTCGGATGCCAAGTAGCAAGACTAGACTTTCTGAACTTAGTGCCAAACTATGATCTGGGGACACGAGCTTTCCAAGTTCTTGGGGTCTATGGAGATGACACACCGTCATACCACTCTGAAAACTTTCGCCTTGATCACTGTTTTCTGGAATACTTTGAAAAAACCCTCTGGTACCTTCCCTCTCTCCAGAAGAAGTTTATGAGTGGAGAGTAGTTTGCTTCCCCTGAATTCCAAAGAGCAAATAATCAATTCTTTTCAAGACCCATAAGTAAGAAAAGCTAAATAATAAACTGGTAATATGTACTGTTTGACCATTTCTGAGCTAAACACGTTGGTCAGAACTAAGCCGCAGATATGGAGAAGAGGTTATTATTTATAAAGTGCCTCATTTTAGCTTGCTTGATGTTGGATGGTTCAGCATTTGAATACGAACCAATTATTGCCTAACAGTGGCTAGAGAAGTTGTTTGCAGTCAGCAAGTCAGAACATGCCAGGTGATCAGCACTTTAAGTGCCCAGAGATTCATCTGTGAGGATGGCCGTAGCAGAGACACACTTACACATTGAGGAAGGCGCTAGGTTGTCAGGTTGGGGTCTCCAGATTGTACCAGGCTGCCTGTGACTGGAGATGGTAGTCACAGATGTATAGAATTTAAAGAGAAATTTCAACAGAAGCTACACACTCACCTGCCAATGACCTGCCAACCTTACCACTAGGAAGTGAGGTGGGAAGCAGCAAAGGGATTCGAGGTGGGGCCTAGAAGCTGTGCGAGAACTTTCCAATGGGGTTGGGCTGCTCTTTGCAGGTCTGTCTGTTTCCTTCCTTCTCAGTAAATTGGGGAATTCTGGGGGCCGCCAAAAAAGTGGCCCAGGAGTGATGTACAGAGTACTCATGGCGATGGGGGGATAGAGAAAAGCTTTATGAGGGAAAAAGAGGCAGCAAACAAGTATATGCCTCGATGAACCAAAAAAACTCTTACCCCGCATACTGGGGTTTTGATTTCCTGAAAGCCTTTTTAAACGTGCAACTGTATCATCACCAAAGGAGCAACTGTGATTAAGCATCTTTAGGATTAATGAAATATTCTGATTTTCTTATGATTAAGAGAAATACACATTCAAATGAAAGGCACTGTGGAATGGTAGAAATAGCTGGATTTCAGTTCAGACCGGATACAGGTTCAAGCCCAGGCTTAGTCGTGTGTTAGCTCTGGGACTCCTGAGCAGATTATTCAATATCTCTATGTCTTCTTTCCCCTCCAAGAAGGGGGCCACCCTCTACCTCCTATACCTTAACGGGGGCCGGCACTGTCGATACTGCCTGGTCGGGGGGCTGAGTGTGTACGATGGAGTCTACAGACTCAAGGCTGAGCTGGATCTTTCCTACCTAGGAGCTGTTTCTTAGGGGAGCTACTTACCTCCTTAAGCCTTGGTTTCCTTATTTGTGAAATGGAGATAGTCATGGACCTCACTTTATAGGATTAGGATATAATAGAGATGGGGTGCTTTGTGAGGTGTATAGTATACAGTGACAACTCAAAAATCCTAATTCCCAGTCCCCAATTCTTTCTAAATTAAAGGAATATGGGAGTAGGCAAATCTGCACTGAGCAAAGCAAAGAGACCGAGAAACGGATGCCCAAGAGTGTATCCGCATACAGTGTTTACTACCCGCAGGGAACAGGTGGACGCAAGATCTACCTGTTTGGCCACTCTGTATATGTCTTCCCTTTGGCTGCAGTCGCAAGTGTAGGCATAGACCCTTGTGGCTCCAGCTTCCCGCGCCATCCTGTACGTGTCCTCATTCCCCTCCTTGTTGATATCCCAGAGAACCAGCACAGAGCCAAGGCGGGCAAATCTGATGGCCAAGAGCCTTCCCAGTCCACTCCCGGCGCCAGTGATGAGCACGATTTCACCAGCGACATTTTTCCGTGGTTTGGGGATGATGGTGAACATTGTAGCCTCCAGAAAAGCAATCCCTGATTTTCCTAAGAAAACAATCAATTCCTTGGCTGACTTCAGTTTGGAAGCCATGTTGTGGCTGAGACCTATAAAGGAAGGAGACCCACATAAAGACTCCATGATCCATTCTCTCTGCATCTGTGGACTACGTGGAGCTCATGTTTTCTGAGATGGTAGCAGAAACTGGGATGTGTTATTTGAGCTTCTCTCCTGGTAGCAGATTCTGAACTTAGACCCAGAGACTGTGTCTTGGCCAGCTTTCATTCACAGAACCAAGCTGGGCCCACATCTGAGTGTTGTACAGGACAGAAATGTTCCCTAACCAGGAACTGTAACCAACATTTAACCCGAAGGAGAAGTTAATTATTTCTCACAGTTAACCTTTCTTCATAATAATCCCAAGTCTCATTGACTGCTTTTATGTTCAAAGTCATAATTATATAATAATGTTTATGTGGTAACTGCTACCTCTCTGGTTTTACTTTTGTCTCCTTTTGGGTTTGTGGGTTGTTGTTGTTGCTGCTGTTTTATAAAAAAATTTATTTATTTGTGAGAGAGACAGACAGACGAGTGTGGGCAGGGGCAGATAGGGAGGGAGAGGGAGAGAAGAAGATTCTCTGCTAAGAACGGAGCCCTACACAGGGATCGATCTCATGACCCTGAGATCATGACCTGAGCTGAAACCAAGAGTCAGATACTTAACCAACTGGCTACCCACGTGCCCCTGGATTTGTGTATTTTAATTTGCACAGTCATGCTTTTATTTTGTGTCATCATTTAAAATCTGATATTCAATGGATAAGGAAGATGTAGCGTACACACACACCCCACACACAGAAGAATATTACGCAGCCTTGAAAAAAATGAGATCATGCCATTTGCAACAACATGGATGGACCTAGAGAATATAATGCTAACTAAAATGAGTCAAACTGAGAAAAACAAATACCATATGATTTCACTCATACATGGAGTCTAAAAAAAAGAATAAACAAACAAACAAAAAGTAGAATCAGACCTATAAATACGGGGAACAAACTAGTGGTTGCCAGAGGGGAGAGGGGTAGGAGGATGGGGGAAATGGGTGAAGAGTAAGAGAATTACTCAATAGAATGAGTAAGCCATGGGAATAAAAGGCACAGTACAGGGAATATAGCCAATGATACTGTAATAGTGTTGTGTGGTGATTGTAGCTACACTTGTGTGCATGGCATAACATATAGACTTGTTAAATCACTGTGCTGTACACCTAAAACTAATGTGACACTGTGTGTCAACTATACTCAAGTAAAAAGCTTTAAAAAAGTGGGGTTCAAGAAAAAAATGTAAAATCTTATTTGTGGAACATATTTGAAAAGGAGTAATTGATGTTCTAACCCTTTTCCAACAGATTCACTGTGCCCATGGGATACCCCTTCCCCAGACTCTGAGACCTGCATCCCACGTCACTGACTGCAAGATTACAGCCTTGGGATTGTAGAATATAGATGAGAGACAGACCGGATTGCTGTCCTGCCCTGCCCCTGCCTACCTGTGAAATCTGGGGCAGGCTACTTAGCCACTCTGGGCCTCTGTCTCCACATATCTACTGGTCCTGTGGCACAGAGTGATTTTGCAGATGAAACGAGAATGAATGTTATGTGCAGGACTGCAATGCTAGCTCCCAGTAAGTGCTTTATGAATGTTATTTCTCAGATTTGGAGTACTGCTCATGGAGAAATCACCCAATAGGTTTGCTGAATGAATAAAAGGCCTCCCCTTGACAAACTCATACAGGGCTATAGCTTACATCCTGTTATCGGTTACTCACACTTTAGTGAGAATGAGTTTCTAAGATGCTGAGAAAGAAGGGAAGGTCTTATTTCCTACAGGATGCGAAGACAAGTTTAGCAGGGGCATCCTATGCTGGGGGGTGGGAGGCTTCCCTGAATGGGCTGTCCAATTGAGAGGCACAGATGAGGGCAGGAGATGAGGGCAGGAGATGTCTCTCATTAAAGATCAGCAGTGTCACTTACTTTGCAGTTTGGCTGAGGACAGACTAGTGACTATTCATGACAATGGGTGGATAGATTCATCAACAGAAGGGCTTGGAGCCTGGCCAGACCCTTGGGAAATTGTTGTGACCTAAATTGTTGTTTCTTGGCTCATTGGAGAGATGGGACTGAAGATCAGAAAGAGTATGCATGTAGTTTACCCAAGGTCCTGGTGCTAGTTAGTGCAGGGCCGGCTGAGTTCATTTATTATATTTACTGAGCCCTGATGTTGTGCAGGTCTGATGCTGGGCATTGGGGCTGAGGTGGTAGGCAGCCTTCTGCAATCACTGCCTTCATGAGCCAAGGCTCTAGTTGAAGAAACAGGCATTGAGCCAATAAATACATCATGACAAGCCGTTGTATTACAAAGAAAATTACAGGATGTTATAGACAGTATATGGGAGATGTGATTTAGATTGGGTGCTGGAGAAGAAGCAACAGGAAAGATTTGCTGGAAGGTAACACTTGAGCCAGTAGCCAAATGATGAACGGGTAGAGGTAGAGAGATCTGGGAGTAACTTGACCAACAGAGGGATGGAAGAGTTCGAGGCTCGAGGTTGTTTTGGTTGTGTGTCTAACATTGTCCGTCCAGAGAATTAGAGCTGGTGGTAGGGGGCATGGATGTTTTGGTCAAAGGGAGTTTTTGTGGTGGAGCCCTGGGTTTCACCATGCTTTGGATGAAATGGCCCTCAAACTCTTTGCCATCTTTGCTTGGATTTATTTTCACATAGTAGATTTGGATGATTGATCTGGACGATGTAATGAATAAATAAAAGGCCACCCCCTTTTATAAAAGGGCTTCTCAGGCTCTGCAGAATTTGGAAGGAAGGTGTCCTGAAGGGCAAACGGTGATTTTCAGACTCTCATTTTAAGCTCAGTCTTGGGGTATGTGTCTTCAGACCTGCTAGGATGAGGGTCAGACTTCCTACATTAATGGGGCACCCTGGGCACCCTTCCCAGGCAGCAGCCTGGGCGCTGCCAACATTCCTTCCACGAGAAGACCCACACCAGCTCATCCACGCCCCCTTTCAGACATATCACTATGAGAGTCCATGCCAGAGGGACAGAGGTCTATTTCTCTCCTTAGTGGGTTCCAGCACCATGTGGGTGGCTAGAAATCTCACCACTGACCTGGAGGAAGGTTCTTAATGCCAGAGAGCCCAGACTTCAGCACTCCACTGTCTCAGTGTTGGCACGATGTTAGACCTAGAACAAGATCTTACACTTATTGCTGTCTCGGCGGATGCTTACTAGGTTCTTAAGAGCTTGACATCCTGAGGTTTCCCTCATTTGGGGTTTAGGGTGTCTGTTGGGTATTGGCACAGGTAGTGAGGTGTAGAGATTAAAGTTTGGGTTGGAATTCTGGATCTGCCACTGGCTTTTCTGCAACCTTGGTTAAAATTGTTTTATCTTTTGTGCCTCAGTTTTCTTCTTCTAAATAAGGGGATTCCGCAGTATGCACCAGTGGGGGAGCTGTGGAAGTTAAAAGACTTAATACAGGTAAATTATTAACGTGTGTAATACCATCCCTATGATCCCTTATGAAATTTCTGAGCAAATTGGGGGGGGGGAATTGACCGGCACACAGCTCCTCCCTCCACAATGCGTAGGGTGGGGGTGGGAGTGGGGCAAGGAGTTGGGCTGGATTTCAGTACGTGCCAGGTTTCACATCATCTCCACCTCCACTCCTAATGCCCATAATGTGGAGGCCTTCCTAGAACAATGCCAGGCCCATAACAACAGCAAAATGACTGCATTAGCTAGAGTTATGATTGGTGTTCCTGCTAGTATACGAATTCTGATCTCTGCCCATAGCAACGAAAGATGGTGATAGTAAGTATACTTAGAAACAAAAGTAAAGGTAAGGTTCTGTTTTAGTGTAAAGACTCTGTCTTAGGAAGTTACAGAGCATATTAAATTTAATAGGATTATACACTTTCTTGGTGTTCCAATCCCACGGCCTGACTACTTAGTTCAAAAGCTGAACTAACTTGGGGCACCTGGCTGGCTCAGTAGGGAGAGCAGCAACTCTCGATCTGAGTCGTGAGTTCAAGACCCACGTTGGGCATAGAGCTTACTTTGGGGGGAAAAAAAAAGCTGAACTAACTAACGTGATGCAATGTAAACAGCTGTCTTCTGCTTCCCAAGCCAGAACGCAGCAAGTTGCCCTGGTAAGAGGTGCCTGACGAATTGGGGGCGGCAGGGAGGGAGAGGGAGACGCGCCGGGAAGCGCTCTTGCCGGCTCACCCCCAGCGGTCGGACCAGGGCTCCGGGCCCGCGCCCTCTCTCGGACACCCTGCCCCCATGCCACCCCGCCACAGCTTTACTACCGGCAGGCGGGTGGACTGGCGGGGCGCCGAGCCAGGGGCCCTTCGGAGCGGGCCAGTGCCACCTCCTCGCCGAGCTCTTGCCCGGCCCCGGGTCCGGACCTGGGAAACTCACCCGGGACACGCAGTCCTCGCTGTCGACCGAGAAGGGGCACCGCGTCGCTGACTCTTGGCTGGGCAAGATTCAGGAGTTTAACTTCGAGCCTTCCCGAGGCCAAGTTCAAGGTGGGAAGGCTCCGCCTGTGCAGTGGGTGGAGCCGCCTCGGGCCCCGCCTGGGCCTGCGCCTGCTTGCTTTTTCTTTCTTTCTTTCTTTCTTTCTTTCTTTCTTTCTTTCTTTCTTTCTTTCTTTCTTTCTTTCTTTCTTTCTTTCTTTCTTTCTTTCTTCTTTCTTTCTTTCTTTCTTTCTTTCTTTTCTTTTCTTTTCTTTTCTTTTCTTTTCTTTCTTTCCTCTCTCTTTCTCCCTCCCTCCCTTCCTTCTCTCTTTCTCTCTCTCTCTTTCTCTCTTTTTCCCTTCCCTCCCCTCCCCTCCCTTCTCCTTTCCTTTCTCCCTTTTCCCCTTTCCCTTCCCTTCCCTGGAGTCCTTGGATGGGGAATGGGGAGCACGCTGGGAGCCAGGTCAGTTCTCTGCAGCTTGCAGAGCAGGGCACAGATGCTGGAGCTCCTCAGCAGAATCAGATTCCTGCAGATGGGGGCAGAGTCAACAGCTTCCCTGGCCCTGTGGCTGTAAGGAGTGTGGGTGTGCGAGAGCCGCTTGGGAGGCGGGTGGGGTGCTTGGCAGGAGTGGGTGCAGCACTGGAAGGAGGCCAAGAAGTAGGAGAGGCCGAAGTTTGTTCTAAGGAGATGAAGTTGAGAAAGAGTCAACAATATACTCTTGTCCAACCAATGTTCATTGAACACCTCTGTGTACAAAGATCTAGAAGATGTAGCAATGTTATATCTGTCAAGAAAAAAAATGTTCAGTTAACATTAGCTAATCCTCTAATATAGAATAAATCACTGCTGAAATGCTTATCATATAGGATGGAGTTTGTTGGGTGGCATAAAAAGCTGGAATATCAATAAATTATGTAGTGTTGAAGGAAAACTGGGAACTCAGAACAAGACTGTGTTTGGAAGTGACTCAGGGTTGTGTTAGACAGATGCAAGTGGTAAAGGCTCAAAGGAGAGCAGGTAGCCAATTGGTGTGTGAGGAACTGCCCATTTGTTCTTTATTTGGCTATGAGAAGGAGCAGGTAGTTTGTAAAAGCCTGGGAAGGTGGGTGGAGGTCAGAGCCTTGAAGGTCTTTTCAGTGTATTATGGGTGTTCTGTAGGCTGTGGTGAGTTGTGCAAAGTGCACAGTTGTACCGTCTGAAGGTGAATGGGGCAGGTGAATGTGTCCTATGGGCCTGTGCTGTGCAGGTCTCGGTGTTTGGCTCTGGGGAGCTGCAGAGCTTTGGGGAGCGAGGGGGAGACTCATTCATGAACTGCATGTGTGTGGATGTTAGTGTCAAAAGTTCAGAAATAATAGACAGAAGACCAATGAATCACCGAACTAGTAATTAGTAAAAGTTTATGGCGCACACACCAAAAAGTTTGCAGACTGGAGGCACTCAAACCAAAACGTGGAATGAGTCTCATCTTAAAGCAGCTTATTCAGTGAGACGGAAGTGACTGCTCTTCACTGTGATTGGTTATCATATTAGAATTTTCTTCAATGACAGGAAATTAGTCAGTGGTTACCGCATATCAACCTTGGGAAATAGTTGAAGTTTTGTCAGAGGTATAAGCAAGAAGCAACCAAGGTCAAGTTAGTATTATAAAATAAGCTAAATTAAATGTTGCTCTTATGATTCAACTGGCTTTGTCCGCTCAGGGAAGTTTCAAGGCTGGTCCCTGTGGGTTTTTTTTAATTTTCACAATAGATGTGCACCCCTGGGATGCATAGAATAGGGGCCCCTAGACAGCCTGCATGAGGAGAGGTAGCTGGAAGGGCCTTCTAGACTTTGGAGGCAGAATGGGCCAAGACAGCGAGGTGAGCAACACCTAGGCGTGCTAGTGGATTCTAGCACAGACGGGTCAGTCCTGGGCTCCAACTCACATGGCCTGCCTGCAAGAGGTCCCATGGGCGGCCAATGGAAAGCTCCCTCCCGTGAACTCTTCATGTTTCCTCGGAGTGAAATTCTGAGCTGTCACTTTTCTTTCTGATGAGAAGTCGGAGTAGACTCAGAAAAGAAATCTCAAGCGTTACTAGAAATCCCATTAGGGGCGCCTGGGTGGCACAGCGGTTGGGCGTCTGCCTTCGGCTCAGGGCATGATCCTGGCCTGATGGGATCGAGCTTCACATCAGGCTCCTCTGCTGTGAGCCTGCTTCTTCCTCTCCCACTCCCCCTGCTTGTGTTCCCTCCCTCACTGGCTGTCTCTATCTCTGTCAAATAAATAAATAAAATCTTTAAAAAAAAAAAAAGAAATCCCATTAAAACAAAATATGAATGTAAAGCAGTGGCAATTTCATTAATGATGTCATTAAGGGAAATATAAGCCTTTGTGTTTGGAGAAGACTGCAATTTGACTTGAAGTAGGGGAAACTTAGCGGATTGACCATAATCTTGAAAGATAAGAAAGTATTTTTTTTGAAGATTTTATTTATTTATTTATTTATATGAGAGAGCGAGAGCACACACGAGCAAAGAGGGAGAAACAGACTCCCTGTTGAGCAGGGACCCTGACTCGGAACTTGATCCCAGGACCCCAGGATTATGACCTGAACCGAACCACCCAGGCGCCCCAAGAAATTATTTTTACAAGGTCCTTTGTGGCAAAGGCTAGAAAAAGACCATGTAATGATTGAAGATGTAGACTAGGCTAATGAACACAGGAAAACATGCTCTAACTTCATTCTTAGAGACACGCGTAGTAAAGTGTTTCTTGCCTTCCAAAGTGAGAAATATTATTTTTTAAAAAAAGCATATCTTCATAAGGGGTGGTGTAATTTATACATTGCTGGCGAGCAAGTATGTATCAAGAGGTAGAAAAATTTTATACCCTCTCACCCACTTCCACTAATGGGACTTCATCTTTACAAAGTAATCAGGTCTTATTTGTTGACTCCAGGAAGGGAAACTGGTCAATGGGAGTCATGGGTTAGAAGGGAGACTTTTGACTGTAGTGAATCATGTATTACTCTTTCCAGAAATAAGTAGGTTAATAAAAAACAAATTGATCATTACTTTCTAACAAATATGCACAGATGGAGTGCTCTACAACCATTTTTTAAATAAAATCATGTTTTTTAAGGATATAGGAAAATACTCCTTACATAATGTTAGTTTAAAAGGCATAGTATAAGACTGGGGCGCCTGGGTGGCTCAGTTGGTTAAGTGTCAGCCTTTGGCTCAGGTCATGATCCTGGGTCCCTGGGATTGAGCCCCATGTTGGGCTCCCTGCTCAGAGGGGAATCTGCTTCTCTCTCTCTCCCTCTGCCCCTTCCCCTGCTCCTTCTCTCTCTCTCACTCTCTCTCTGTCAAATGAATAAATAAAACCTTTAAAAATAAATAAATAAATAGAAGCGTAGTATAAAACTAAATATGTATGATCCAGTTTTTCTGACAATTTCATTATAATGCAGTAGAAGTTCTGAAAGTGAATTCACCAACACCTTAGCATTATTTTCCAATAGTGGGGATTTTTCTTTTTGTGTCTTTTTGTATTTTCCAAACTTTCCATTATGTACATATTTGTATTTCCCAATAAAAATGCTTCTTAGAACATGCAGACATACAGACATCTCCATGTAAGATGGTAGACTGAGTATACCCATTTATATCCTATTTTCTTCCAAAATTCTATTGCAGTGAAAGGGAAGATATAAAAATGTGAATAAAAACATAGTAGTACTTAGAGAGAGAAGGGGACTACCAGTGGGGACTAACTAGAGGTTAGTAAGCAGATGGGTCCCATTTCTAAAAACCAGAGCAAAAGACACCTTAACCTAAAACACACTTGGGGAAGGTGTAACAGAAAAGAGTCATTCTTCCTACCAGAAACCCTGTGTAACTCCAATTCAGTAAACAGACAGTGGAAATAGGACATGGGGCATTCAGATGGATGAAGAATCTTGATGCAAAAACAAAACAATAACAGCATTGAAATGAAATATAGGACAACTATGTTGTAATTTGGAGCTAGACAAGGGAACCCCACCAATTATTCACTTGACTACATAAAAAATGTAAACTTCTGTACAGCAAAGTAAAACGACACACAATAGGAGAAAATATTTTCATATAATGAATTGATAATGAGCCATAGTTTATAGCATTTCTATAAACCTAGTTGAGTAAGGCAATAGGAAGAATGGGTAAAGAAATGCAGAGGGAATATATATAATGGAGTATTACTCAGCCTTAAAAAAGAATGAAATCTTGTCATTTGCAATGACCTGGATGGATCTAGAGACTACTATGCTAAGTGAAATAAGACAGTCAGAGAAAGACAAATACCATATGATTTCACTCATATGTGGACTTTAAGAAACAAAACAATGAGCAAAGGGGGAAAAAGAGACGGAGAGACAAATCAAGAGACAAACTCTTTTTTAAAAGATTTTATTTATTTATTATTTATTTATTTATTTATTTATTTATTTATTTATTTATTTAGAGTGCACATGCGTGAGTGGGAGGAGGGGCAGAGAGAGAGGGAGATAGAGAACCTCAAGCTGACTCCTACCAGAGTATGAAGCCCATTGCAAGGCTCTGTCTCAGAAACCCAAGATCATAACCTGAGCTGAAACCAAGAGTCAGAAGCTCAACCAACTGAGCACCCAGGTGCCCCAGGTTCTTAATTATAGAGAATAAACAGTTACCAGAGGGGAAGCTGGTATGGGGGTGGGTTAAACAGGTGATGGGGATTAAGGAGGGCACTTGCTATCATGAGCACCAAGTGATATAAGGAATTGTTGGATCACTATATTGTACTCCTAAAACTAATATTACCCTATGTGTTAACTAACTGGAATTAAAATAAAAAAGAAATGCACAGGCAATTTATAGACAAATAAATAGAAATGACAGAAAACCTCTGAAAAGATCCTAAATTTCCCTGATATTCAGGAAAACGCAAATTGAATAGGAATATTCTTTTTATTCATCCATTAATACTGTGACATTAAAAAGTTAAATTAAAATCCAGGAACGGTGAACACATGAGAACATAAGCATTCTCATGTATTGTGTGCGTGGGACCATAAACTGGCACATCCTTTATGGAAGACAACCGGGCAGTAACGATCCTGCCTTGTGATGCTTCTCCTACAAGTCTTAGAATCACTGAATCTTGTTCGCAATAGCAAAAAATTAGAAACTACTTAAATGCCCATGTATTCCATTAATCATGGTGTAGTCACATAATAGAATTCTAGGAAGTAGACAAAATGAATGAAGTTAGAACTATATTTACTGGCAGGAGAAGATCTCCAGGGTGTGTTAAGTGAACAAAAAAGTACAGAGCTACTCCACTGAAGTTAAATTTATGAGTACATTATGAGTGTGTGACTCTGTGTGTGTGTCTCTATGTATGTGTGTGTGTGTGTGTGTGTGTGTGTAAATATGGATGCAGCCATTTCCAGTGGTTACCTCAGTGGGAAACAGAATTGAGAGGCATGAAGGGAGGTTTCCTGTTTTATGATGTATGTTTTTGTATTATTAGATTTTTTACAAATGTTGTATATTATTTTATTATATCAAAAGCCCAAATGATGATTAAAATGTATATACCTGCTGCTTTAAAAGGACTCTATTTTAAGAACATATTGTCTTTGGGGATTTCTTTGCCAAATAGTGGAAGAAATCTAGTCACCAGATGACACATTCAAAATATAGTAGTTTTACCAAAACGTATTATTTGGGGAGACTGTCTTGATTTTCGTAGAAGGAGGTTCTAAAATTTTCAGAACAGCATAGAATTCATTGAAAGGTAGATCTGTATTTTCCATGACAAGAAGAAAGCTGTGTAAGCTGGACTGGAAGTAGGAAACAAGATACATTGGACTCATGTGAAAGAGTAGGAAGAACAACACAAAGGCATAAGTAATCCAAGGGTTGAAAGAGACAGGGGACACTTTTACTGCCACCTTATTGGGAAAGTAACCATATTCCAAAGAAACTAAGAAGTTTCAGAAAACTAAGGCTCAGGGGAGACAGTGATGGGACTGGGCATATGACTAGAATTCCCTGTGTATTCCAGTGTTCTGGAGAGCCTGGCACACAGCCAAACCTCCCGATTCTGCCTGTCCTAGAAAAATACAAAAGGAAGTGATGTTATAGGTTTATTTTTGCTCCTCTATTTATTCCAAGATCATTATCACCTCTAACGAGATTTTTAAAACAATTTTCTGAGCAATCATGAATTTATGGTAATGGACATACACAGATTTGACCTGGTTTACTCTGCCTAGCTTATGAAATCATGCTGCAAAATGATTCAAACACATCTGGTGTCTCATGGTACAGATAAGTTTTCTCCTCTTTTATTTTGTCTTTCTCTTCTTGAATTTCTTTTTCCTTTTGATTTTGCCTTTGATCAGTGGAAATACTACTACCGGAGGGCATTAATTGCTTGTAAGCTCTAGCAACAGTTGCTGGTGGATCGATCCGTGATCAGGATGAGGAGCAAGACAGGCAATCTGCCTTCCTCTTCAACTGCCAACCTATAAAGTTCTACTGAGGTGTAATTTGCATGCTAGAAAGTTCACTTACTCTCAGTGTACAGTCTGATTTTAGTAAATTTACATATTTGTACAGTTGTGCATTATTGGGGTGCATTCCATCACCCCAATATATTCTGGTAGGAGCACTTTAAAACCTACTGTTTGGCTTAGATTTATCAGGGAATGGAGGTAACACAGATGGTATAAATTCTGGCCCCAACACACTGTCTCTAGGGTGCCCCCTTTCCTCCCAAGTTCAACACCCTCAGCAGTGTAAATTTTCTGGGATTCTGGGAGCATATGGATGGTTCCCAGCCAATCCTCTTGTCTATTATAGGCTTCTTATTTTTGTCTCTACTCCCCAGTATATGAGCACCCAGGATGGACAGATATACCCCTCTTCCCTACCTCCTGCCAAACACCAGCACAACATAGCCTTAACCCTCAGGAATTATACTTTCTTATTACCTAGCTCCTTTTCTGAACTGATGATTTTAAAAGATGAAAAAAAAATTTACCCAGAATTTTTCAAATCCAAGTTAAATTTTTTTCTAATAGTTAAGTGTAATTTTGCTTTACATTCATCTGACCCTGAGGACTGGCTATGTCATTTATATGGCTGACATCACTCTACAGTTTCAAAGTTATCATGAAAAATGTACCTTAAGTATATAAAGTACACAGTACATAAGAAATTGCATCTTTTTAATTACTTACATTTATAATTTTTAAAAATATAAAAAATTATGGATGCCAAATTAAAATGTATGAGAAGATATATCATTGCAAAAGTTGTTTTAGGAGCTCTTCAGACAAGTTAGAAGACCATTGACATAGAGTAAGTTTTCTTTCTTTAATATTTTTGTATTGCCTTTATTATTGCCTTTACAATGACCATTTTAGTAATTTATCATGTTAGTAATAGATTTTTGTAATTAATAGTTACTAATTTGTAAAACTTTTGAAACTTGCTTCATCTAGCCAGAAGCAATATAATAAAGAAAACAGAATATCCAATTATGAAATATAAATTGCTAGGGTTAGAAATTAGTTTTCAGTTGAAAGAGCCCTTAGTGACTGAGGTTAAACTCATTCTAATGACATATACAAAGTGCTTATTTTAGCATTATTTATAATGGCCCAAATATCCAGACCACTGGTGGCCTATTCATATGGGAGAATATTATATGATAATGAAAAGAAGTGAGGTAATGCTGAACACAATTTGTGGAGGAAGCTCAGGATATGATGTCAAGCAAAAGACTGACACACACAAGTAGATCTGGGCAGAGGTGACACTCGTGTGTTCCCTACAGAGAAACCGATCAAGCTGTATACACTTGGTGTACTTGCCTGAATATATGTTGTAGTTCAACAAGAAGTTTACTTAAACAAAAAGACATTGTGCTTCTTTCACCAACTTAAAATCATGGCAACTATTTTATGTTAAGTATTCTCTGTTTTACCAAGCTTTTATTGTTGCCGATAATGGTGATGATATTCAGGTGAATAGTTTGTCATGTAGAATATTTTTCAGCCTGAGCGGGAGCAGAAAATGCAGCTTGGTTGGGCCACTGAGCGTTCATTGTCAGCTCCGCTTTGTTAAGACTTCAGCCCTTTTGGCCAGGGCAATCCCTGCCAAGCGGGTGTAAATTGTGAGTCCAGTCGTATGTAACAAGCTTTCACTGGGGCTGGGTTTCTTGCACCACCTCTCATTCTGGCAGAGCCAAAGTGGGATTTTAAAATTCCAAGTCCCTGGAAGGATTTTCTTGTCATATTGCAAAGGCTCATGCTGGGTGAAGACCTTGTGAAGTTTCCAGAGGCTTGCGTGGGTGCAGTGCACAGAATCCCCAGGTGGAGGCTCAGGGGGCTCCCAGCCCCAGCACGTGGTGCCTTTTCCTGCACCCACCCCAGGCCACACACCTGGGAACACGCCCACTACCACTCTTCCCTCCCTACCCCCACATGTCCTTCTGCCCACCTGATGCACTCCTGCAGCGGTCCCAGGTGAGCCCCGCACGTGCAGCAGGAGCCTCCTGCACCAAGACAGGCAGTCTCTTTCGGATTCCTCAAAAGTTTAACAGTAGGGGTGCCTAGGTGGCTCAGGTCATGATCCCCGGGTTCTGGGGTCCAGCCCCCCTCGCCCCCGGGGCTCCCTGTTCAGCTGGGAGTCATCTTCTTCTTCTCCCTCTGCAGGTCTCCCTGCTTGTGCTCTCTTGTTTGCTCACTCTCTCACTCTCTCTCTCAAATAAATAAATAAAATCTTAAAAAAAAAACCCAAGTTTGACTGTAGCTCATATTCTTTAAGAGATTAATTCACAAAGAGCTTCCATATTATCAAATTCATAATTACGGGTTTTGCACATCCTATGCCACTATCTTATCTTTACAGTTTGAAGGGTGACAGTAGTAAAACCTGGAGAAGCAGCTCTTTCGGTTTGCCTGTGGGCAGCAATCTCCTGCAGGAAGGGTTTGGAAATCAGTTACACCCAGAAGTTTTCTGCTTTGGTTTTGCAGAAGTAACTCGGGCGTGTGGGACCCTCATTGCCCAGTCAGCTACAGCAGTTCTGCTTTGAATTTTGGGGAAGAGCGAGTGGTTATGAGTCTAGGCTCTGGGGCTGGATGTGGTGGAGAAGCGCGTGTTTGAGAACTGAACCTACCCCTTATTGTCTGTGTGACGCTAGATAAGCTGCTACTTGACCTCTCCGAGCTTTGGTTTCTTATCTGTCAAGTGAGCTTCACAACACACACCCGTTCTGGTTGTTGTGCGAATACATTATGATACTGACAAATACGAATAGCCAGTATCAAGTGCTTGCTATGTGCCAGGCACTTTTCTAAGTCCTTTGCCTGTATTCATCAATGATTTTTTTTACAGTTGAGAAACCCGAGGCACAGACAGATCGACTTGCCCAGAGTCCCAGTTGGCAATTGGTGGCACCAGGACTGGACTCGAATCAGGGCCACGATCTTGACCGCAGTGCTCCCCTGCTTCTCATCACCGCCAATAAGATATCTAGAGCTCTAATTTATCGAGCATTTGCTGTATGCCAGGCATGGTTCTAAGAGCTTTACATGGATTACTGTAAAGCTGTCCTTCCACCCCCAATCCCACCCCATGTCCATCACCTCCTCACTTCTCCGAGTTGTGCCATGTTATCGCTCTCATTTTGCAGGTTAAATAAACCAGGGCTCAGCAACCTTGGTGAAGGTCAGCTGGTGGGTGAGTTGGGGGTTGAATTTGAACCAGCCCTCAAGTGGTCTCGCAGGAGATCCAGCACAGTGTGTGACACACCGGGGCAGGACCCACTTAAAGGATCTTTGACATGTAAGGCTGCTCAAAGTCTTGTGCTCAGGGAGGGCCTTATATTCAGTGTAGTGTCTGCCTTTGCTGTCTTAAAATTTGTCACCATTTGTCTTTGAACTTGGTTTTTGTAAATTGAGTTTGATAGCCCGATGTAGCATGTGCGTGAGTACAGACAGTAAGCTGTGGGCAGTGTGCACATGGGATTGGGGTCCAGCTGCTGCCCACGTGTGGGGCTCACAGTGCACATCAAACAATTGGCTCTGCGTGTATGCAGGTGCCTTGGCATGGTTTAGGGTACCACAAAGACCCCAGGAGGTGGCTCACCTGAACCTGTGCCCCAATCAGTGGTGGCAGCGGCGGAAGTAGAGTTGACAGTGGTAGTGGCTGCAAGAGACAGAAAGTCCCACGTGGGGGGCAGTCTTGCTCATTGTCTCCATAGCCTGGTCCTGAGGCATCTGCACAAACATTAAATCTCCCATCTGAACACGAGAACAGAAAGGGCCAGTTCTCAGCCAGTAAACTATGTCGGTAAATCATTACAAAATCAAAGTGTACATGACATTGTAATAAAGCACATCAAAGAGTTATTAGAATTCCTCAAAGATTTAGAATTTCTGGTTGTGAAAACTCTATATGTTGCAAAGCAAACATTCACAGGCTTAGAAATAGAAATTAAATTTATTTTTTTAAAAGATTTTTCTTGTTTATTTGACAGAGAGAGAGTGCGTGCACAAGCAGGGGGAGCAGCAGGCAGAGGGAGAGGGAGAAGCAGGTTCCCCGCTGAGCAGGGAGTCCCACTTGGGGCTTGATTCCAGGACCCTGGGATCATGACCTGAGCCTAAGGGAAATGCGTAACCTACTGAGCCACCCAGGCACCCCTGGAAATTAAATTTAAAGATTGTTGCATGGGATGGAAAAAACACGTTTCAGTTGCAGTTGCACATGAACCAATTATTAGTAAGGAAAACAACTTAAAAATTAACTTTCCCCATGTAATTGAAAATACAGTGACAAAATGCATCAGCAGGCATTTTGAATTATGAACAAATCATGAAGTACCTCTTGATTCCTTGTACAACATCCACAAGTTATAGGAAATGTCAGAGAAAACATTAAAATGCCATTGTACACATTTGCATTTAAAATTAAATATAGAATTACATGCATCTGGATTGTATTAGGAGTTAATATTTTTAGAAAAGTTGTTCCATGAGATTTATCAGCTCTAGATGCACTAAAATTTATGTTTCAAAATAATTTATCAGAAATGTATCTTAATAAAAAAATACATCGTAGGGTTGTTATAGTCTATGATATACCTTACAAGTTCCAGCAACAATTGCAGTAGCAGGAAGTTCCTTTTCAAAGTTAAAAATATTATCATCTACAGTCTTTTATTTGCCTACAGTGACAGATGTCACTTTCAATTATACTGATTGAAAATGAAGTTGCTAAAATATGGATTTTGGTGGCTTAGGAAAAGAGTCTGCAAAAAAGTGAATCAAGAAAATCTTAAGATCAATAAAGTTATCATAACAAAAAGTATTATTTATTGTATTGTATAAATTTTGAAACAATTTTTTAAAAGATTTTATTTATTTATTTGTCAGAGAAAGAGAGAACACAAGCAGGGGGAGAGGCAGGCAGAGGGAGAGGCAGGCTCTTGCTGAGCAAGGAGCCCAATGTGGGACTCAATCCCGGGACCGTGAGATCATGACCTGAGCCAAAGGCAGACACTTAACCAACTGAGCCACGCAGGTGTCCCGAAACAAACTTTTGAAAAAAATTTATAGGTTTGCCCGTGTATCAGAATTATCACTTTCCCCTGCTTTTGGAAGAGAGCCCACATTTTTATTTTGCAGTGGGCCTTGCACCTCTGTTCCAGGCTTGCACAGCTGGATGTTCCTCACACTTGGGCCCCTCTTCACGGAAGCATCTTGACACTACTGGGACCATAGTAATCCAGAAGCTTACTTCCTACTCGAGTCTGGGATAATTGCTGAACACATCTTTTCATTTTAAGAGGGAATGGTGTATTTTCCTCACTGTTTTCTATGATTCACCTCATATATACATATATATTTTTTTCTTGTTATCCCAGTGACCCAAGTATGGTAGTCTTTCCTGGGCCAATTCTGCTTCCACCCTGAATGCACTTGAAGACCATACTCAGCATTTTATGTTAACAGTGTTATCTAAGACAGATCCAGCTTCTCAGGGGCTAAGTGAAGCATGTGTGAATGGATGGGAAAGATAAGCCTTATCACGTAACCTACAGGAGAAGCAAAATAAAATTCTCCATTTCAGTTTGTCCCCGCCCTGAAAGTTCCTCCACTCTCTAGTAAGCTTATCACAATTTTCTTTCTCCACATCATTTCTCAAGAACCCTAATGTCCTAGATAATTCAGACCTAAACCAAAGCTTGTATACCCAAGTGACCCAACAGCAAGTCCAGTTGGGAGCCTTGCTTAAAGAACCTGCTATTCTGCTATTCTCTGTCTTGCCTCTTGGTTTGTGGTGGGGCTCATTCCTCATCCTAAGAAGTTTCTAATACTCCTTCCAGAAAAATCATGTTCCATCCTAAGGTATAATTCTTCTAAAAAAAGATATTCTCTATTTTATTTTTGGCTTTTTCACTTACTTTACATTGTTCTAGCAAATTCTGCAAAGTTACCCCAGACTCTCCTATTTCCTTTTTCTCTTACTGAGTTCTGTCCATGAGTCAAAAGTATACTCAATAATTCCACAAGTATTTATGCTTTACATGTAGGTCTTCAATAAGGATTTATTGCAAGAATGAGCCCTAAATAAAGATTTTGAGGATAGGAAGGGATCTAGATAATTTATTTTTTATTTTTATTTTTTATATATTTTTTGTTTTATGATAATATTTTATTATGGTATGTTAGTCACCATACAGTATATCCCTAGTTTTTGATGTAATGTTCCATGATTCATTACTTGCGTATAACACCCAGTGCACCATGCAATACGTGCCCTCCTTAATACCCATCACTGGCCTATCCCAATCCCCCACCCCCCTCCCCTCTGAAGCCCTCAGTTTGTTTCCCAGAGTCCATAGTCTCTCAAGGAATCCACATAATTTAGTCATTAACTCTTGATTTTTAGAAATGGAAAAGTCCGTTTTCAAGAGTCAAACTCAAGAGTCACTTGATCTCAGGCAGCTGTTGGTATCTTTCTTATGTTAAGCCAAAATCTGTGTCTTTTCCAGTATCAAGGAAAGGAAGGCTTACTTTAGAAAATGAACTTTTGCAAGAGAAATTACTCTTACTTCCTAAAGCCCATGGAAGATTCTAGTTGTATCTTTCAGAGTCAAACATCAAAAACTTTTCTCCTCAGCCTTTAAATTTTTTCCCCAAGTATTTAGTTTAAAAATGGTTAATTCATTATTAAATATTGTCTCTACATGTTAACATTTTTGACTATTCTTTATTGTATTAGTTTAGGAAAACCTGTGGGAGGAGAGTAACTACCAAATTATAATACTATTCTGTTGGAAAAATCAATCTTCGTTCCCAAAGGCTGACAAGCCCAAATGAATCTTCACTTCCCCAAAACGACATGCCTATGCTTTAAGTATGGTAATCACACAAGGTGAGATCTCACATGGAAAGTGAGTAGTAACCGGGCTGCTTTTTGGAAACTTGGTGGAAGAAAAGAATAGAAGTGACCAAATTTTATTTATTTATTTATTTATTTATTTATTTATTAAAGATTTTATTTATTTATTTGACAGATATAGAGACAGTTAGCGAGGGAGGGAACACAGGCAGGGGGAGTGGGAGAGGAAGAAGCAGGCTCATAGCAGAGGAGCCTGATGTGGGGCTCGATCCCATAACGCTGGGATCACGCCCTGAGCCGAAGGCAGACGCTTAACCGCTGTGCCACCCGGGCGCCCCAGAAGCGACCAAATTTTAGACACAATCAGTTCAGTTTTGTAGCTTTGATTGCGCAGATTTCATGAGTGTATGTCAAGATGTGGAAGAGTTACATGGACTATTACATATTCTAAGTTGCTGAAATAGGATGGAAAAGTGCCATGCCCTCTAGGGAGTCTTTTTAGGCTTGGTTCAACGTTCAGACTCAGAAGACAGGCATGGCAAGAATTTACTCACGGGGTATGAGAGGAGCTTCAGGGGCCAAGAGGCAGCAGCAGGCACTCTGGTTTGCATGGGAGGTAGAACTTACAGCATTCAACACACATGTCCAGGAAAGTTCTCCTCAAATGCCAGCACTGGTGTAAGGAGATTCACACAGGGTAAGTGCAGGATCTGCTCAGGCATTAAAGTCTCATGCTCCATAGACCCATAGCTTCATGGGCATAGAATCTGTGAACCCTGTTACTGAATCCCGGAACTCCAGGAAGCCCAGAGAATGGCACCCTTCCCCATCAAGTATTTATAATGCATTTATAATTCTTTTCGGTCTGATGCAAGTTACCAATTGGTGATTTTTTTTTAATCATAAGCAGCATTGCTTAGAAACATATTTGACATTTGGCTTTTACCAGGTTAGTAGGGGAGCAGAGCTAGGAAGTAAAACTAAGAGAAAATTCTCTTGCAGGAAAGCAAAAGGTTTTGCTAACCCTTTACCCATGATACAATAACACAAATGAAAGATAACTGAGGAGTGGACTACGCAGTTTCTAAATACTATAAATCTGATAAATAAGCAGAGTGAACTTCCAACATGAATAGGGAAATAGCAAAACCCAACCAAACCAAAGCCTCTGTGTGGCCAACAGCTATCACGAAGGTCTTGTACCTTAATATTTAGTGACTATCTTATTTGCCACCATTTCTAGTACCATACATGGTAGATACACAGGAAATATGTGTTGAGTGGATGTAGAAGTGAATGAATAAAAGACTCTCCTTAAGCCCAACTTAGAAGCAGAAGGATACATTCTTGGTTGAATGAAGTCAAAGTTGAGAGGACAGGTTGTCTGATACCTGAGTGAGGAGGTGTGGACCAGTTTACTTAGAAATAAATGGCGCCTCAAAAGTCACTGCTGGGTGTCAACCCAGTTAGATAAAAATATGTGAATGTCCCTGAGGCATTAAAGAAAGGTTAAATAATTCTTTGAATTCTTGGTTTAAGAAGGCAGAGAGGTGTCAAAACTGTAAAAGGTAACTAAAAGATAATTATAAGTTAAAAGATAGTTAAAAGCAAATTCATTCTCTTAAAAATATTGCATTTTAGAATGTTTTATTCCTCTGTTAGTCCCCCAATTTTTCTCTAGTTTGTTCATATCAAGTTAAACTGCTTTCTTTGAATAAATGTAGAAATATTATTTCTCATATAATGGGATAAATCTTATATATTGAGTGCTCCCTCTTTGGTTAATAGAATAGGTATTTTAATTTATTTAAAATTTAATGTTTTGGTTTTAACGTGAGTGACTAGCTCTTGAACCTGGTAGAGGCAAAGCTAGATTGATGTTTTGTGATTATGGTTCAGGAACCACTCCAAGCCCAGAAGGTGTCAAGAATGTTTGCCAAATTGGGGCACTTGGGTGGCTCAGTCGGTTAAGTGCCTGCCTTCAGCTCAGGTCATGATCCCAGGGTCCTGGGATGGAGCCTTATATTGGCTCCTTGCTGGGCCTGCTTCTCCTCTCCCTCTGCCTGCCACTCCCTCTGCTTGAGCTCTCTCTCTGTGTCAAATAAATAAGTAAAATCTGAAAGAAAGAAAGAAAGAAAGAAAAGAAAGAAAGAAAGAAAGAAAGAAAGAAAGAAAGAAAGAAAAAGAAAGAAAAAGCAAGCAAGCTTGCCAAATGGCTGTTACGTGTGGTGCACATTCAAGTAAGTATAGACTATCTTAAAAGAGGGAGTTTGTATTGTGTATCAAACACATCAGNCAAGCAAGCTTGCCAAATGGCTGTTACGTGTGGTGCACATTCAAGTAAGTATAGACTATCTTAAAAGAGGGAGTTTGTATTGTGTATCAAACACATCAGTGTAGAGAATACATTATTGACTTAATTATGAAGATAAGTTTCCTTCCAAACCCGTAGTATATAGCCATCTAATGTATACTTTTTTCCTTATAGAGTGAAGAACTTAGGAATTGTTCAGCACATTCAGATGCAAACAAATGTGATTAATTACAAGTTTATGTTATCAAATAAGCAGATTCAATCCCACTAAGGACCTTGTTATGACCACCCAACTCCAGTAGGAATTAATAAGCCACACAAATAAGCCTTCGCTTTGTGAGGTAAACAGTATTTTTTTTCATTACAAAACTAATATGTTTAAATCTGATTTGAAAAATTATCAGCCTAAAACACAGATTTACAAGGTCATTATTTTTAATTACTCCTTTTCTAAAAGTATCATATATTGTCTATTTAAAAATTAAATTTGGGTCAATTTGCATTGGTGTTTTTGTAAATATGTTATAGTCACTGAGTTCATTGGAATGGCTGTGATGTCCTCATGTACCAAAGTGAAAAATGATAGGAAAAACTGCGTATGTAGTTTGAATGCCAAGAAAAATCATCAGGGTGCTGAACATGTCCTGGGAATAAGGTTGGTACTCTTGAAATCCTCAGGAACCGTTAGTAGACAGGAATGCTATCGCATTGGAAGGAGCTCTAGATGGTCTATCCTTGTAACATTTCATTTCATTACCACATTTGAGGCTTCACTGTTGGTGTTGCCTCTCGGTTTCAGTCTGAACTTCATTTGCTTTCTCTCTTCCCCTGAAAGAAGTCACACAAAAGTCCATGCCAAGGTACTCAGCAAGGGCAGTCATTATGTTTGATGATATTATTCTAGAGAAAAGCAGACCCCCCCCAAAAAATAATAATGTCATAATCCTTTAAGAGGAGTCAAAAAGACTTCTTTGCAAAGATTACTTTTGAATTACACAAAGTGAGTTGTCAGTTATTCACGTTGTGCATGTGTCGCTAAGTGAGGGATAAGTGCAATCCTATATCCAGGGAGCTTTGAAAAACCTCAACGCTCAGGCTGCAATTTTTCCATATCTTACAATTGCTGGGTTCTGTGGAAAAACTATATACATCTTTATTTATTAGACTAACAAATGATAGCAAAAAGTAGAATGAAAACTACATTGATGAAAGCAGAATTTCTTGGGGGTAGGGCCCAGACCTTAGTAGTTGTAAATGTTCCCCAGGAGATGCCAACAAGCACCCAAGGTTGAGAACCATTTCTTTGGTTCCTTGAAGACAGAGAAGCTGTATCTTCAGCTCAGTTCCGCTCAACTTCACTCAACTTAGCAAGCATTTATTGTGTGCATATGCTGTTAGATAATGTACTAAGCCTGGAGCATGAAACAGGAAACAATTAAAAAAAAATGTGTCCTGTCCTGCTGGAGCATTCAGTCTAGTAAGGAGGATAGATGTTAGTTACACAAGCAACCATAGGTGTGATGAGTGCTACAAAAGTCAGGTACACAAAAATATGCTGAATAAGATATAGAGAGTAAAGAAAGTACTGGATTTATTAATAACATAATTTTATGATGACTAATTGTGTTTTCTATTCTGCTAGTAACTGATAGCAAGGAGAGGAGTATATCCTGATGGTAAGAACTTCCGGTCTATAATCAGATTTGAATCTTTGGTTTGAAACTTTGTTCCAGCACTTATTAGCTGTTTAACCCTTTATAAATTATTCTCTTTAAATCACATATTTTTTTAAGATTTTATTTATTTGAGAGAGAGAGAGACAGAAAGCTCACGAGTAGTGGGGAGAGGCAGAGGCAGAGAGAGAAGCTGACTCCCCACTGAGCAGGGAGACTGACGTGGGGCTCTATCCCAGGACCCTGGGATCATGACCTGAGGCAGACGCTTAACTGACTGAGCCACCCAGGTGCCCCTAAGTCACACATTTTTTAAGTGTGATAAAATGCACACGAAGCTGTCAAGCAGAATCTGGCACATGCAGGCACTGGATGAATGTTAGATTTTGTTCTGTATTTTCTCTGGAGGAGACAGTGCACCTGGGCAGAATCCTTCCACAAATACTCTGGAACTACATAGAGTTGTCTTGCATAAAGTTGTAGGTGCTTTTTCACTAAATGAAATGAGGAATTTGCCAAATATCCTTAATATTCTTCTGGCAATACACTTCGGTTTTGTTAATCCTTCATTCTCAAAACAAAATTCTCCATTACTTGAACTAAAAGAATTCACACACAAAAAATTGAGGGGGTGCTATTCGTTTCTTTTGAAGTAAATAATTCGTACTCTGTAAGGCTTAATAGTTGCTAGATTTTCTCAGTGGAGTAACCAAGGCACAGCTAGCAATAATCCAATAAATTGTCCTTGTGCTATTAAAGTACTTGCTCTTATCATTTAAAAAAATACACAGTTGCTTTCTGGTGAAAGAAGTGGCAGTGATGGGGCATTTTGTTCAAAAATAACCAAAATGTATGTCTTAAACTTACACAAAATTATGTGTCAATTATAACTCAAAAAATCTAGAAAAAAATAATTTACACATCATCATTTCTTTCATCCCCTACTGTTTTAGGTTTATTAATCTTTCTTTTTCTGGAGTCTTTGTTTTGAGCTTTTATGCACATAGGGACTCCAAGTTTGCAAAAACCATCATTTAACATCACTGATTCCTTTGCTAATAGCCACCCCCCCCGCCCCTGGTGGGTCACATTCATTGTGTGATCTTGGCAATCTAGCTTTAGTCCTCCCATTCTGGAGGGGCTAACATTATATTACATTACATTATATTACATATAAAACATTATATTCATTATATTCAGTTTCTTAGCAAATGCGGAAGTCTTATTTCTGCTTTAATCATTCGAAACTCTTCCCATTCAAGGCTGTTCTCGCTGTCCAGATACACTTTCTTATCTGTTTTACTTTCTTATCCACTTATCTGTAAAGGAGATAAGAGGGGAAGTGATTGAATGAATTATAGTGCATTCGTACTAATAACAGTATGTAGCCAACCAAAATCACGCCTTAGAACAATATTTAGCATGAGACAAGTCTCATTATGTATAAAAATGTTAAAAGTAGTTACTCCTATACCAATACATATTTACCAAAAGGGCTAAAATTAAAAAGACTGACAACACCAAATGTTGACAAAGTTGGGAAGCAACAGGAATATAGGGTGGGAATGTACATGATATAATAACTTTGTAAAATTTCTGGTTGTTTCTTACCCTTTGACCCAACTATTCCTTTCTAGGTATTACTCCAAGAGGAATGAAAGCATATGTTCACAAAAAGATTTATACAAACATGTTTTCAGCCATTTTTGCAAATAATGGCTCCCAGATGCAAGCAGCCCAATCTGAGCATGGATGAACAAATTGTGGGATATCCACACAATGGATTACTCCCCAGTGGTAAAAGGGATAAACTATTGATACATATAACAACATGCGTGAAACTCAAAAAGTTATGCTGAATGAAGAAGACTTGCATGAAAGAGTGCATGATTATGATTACATTTCTATAAAATTCCAGAAGAGCCAGAACTATAGTATAGTAGAAAAATCATATCAGATTGCTTTTATGGAATACAGGAAAGAGTTGGCTGGAAGGAAGATAGTGATATGTCTCATCAGGAGGTTGGATCACACATTTGTCAAAACTCAGCAAATAAACACTTAAGATTTGTGTATTGTGTATAAAATTTACATCACATGAAAAAAAATTATCGATTATCTGTTTAACTCCAGAGCTTTCTAACTCTCCTGTCTAGATTTCTTTTGTAGATGCACTTCTTTCAAAATTTCTGGAAATTTATTTCCAATAATATCACATTTTTCCTTTATGGCCATTCCTTTAGCCATATGGATTCATTATTTATTATTTTTGTTTTAAAAATATTTATTATGAAGACTTTCAAAGAAACAAGAGTAGAAGAATATAATGAACAGTGTGGTGTGCTGGTAAGTGATCAACATTTGTTCCTCTAGAAAAAGAGTGTATATATAGTTTCCAACCTCATTTGACTTCACTGTTCACTTTGTCTCAAACATAGTAGACTTCTTTCAGGTTCTACAGTACCCCTGATTCTTTCTGATCTCAGAGGTTTTATGTAGGATACCTAGATGCTCTTCCCATTTGTTCTTTACAAATGGTTAATTCCTACTTATCTTTTGGGCATTAGTTTCAATGTCACTTCTTCTGACAGCCTATCACTGACCACCCCACCTTATTCTAAATTATATGTTCCTTATTCTCTCTCGTAACACCTTGTTTTCTTCTATAGCACTTAATCACATATTATTACTAACATATATTTTATGTTAATATTATTATATATTATTAACATATATTAACATATTACTAATACTATTATTTTAATAATAATATTAAAAACAAAGAAATAAAAAATAATTTTTTAAGGAGAGAATTTATCTCTATGTAATACAGTCCATATATGACAAGGACACAGAAGTCCATATATGACAAGGACACAGATAACATCATATTCAACAGTCAAAAACTGAAAGCTTTTCCTCTAAGATCAGGAGCAAGACAAGAATGCCCACTCCTTGCCACTTTTATTCAATACAGCCCTTGAAGTGCTCACCAGAGCAATTAGTCAAGAAATGGAAATAAAAGCATCCATGTTGGAAAAGAAGAAGCAAACTGTCTCTATTCATAGATGACATGATATATACAGAAAACCCTAAAGACTCAATTGAAAAATTGTTAGAACTAATGAACACATTCAGTAAAATTGCAGGACACAAAATCAATATGCAAAAATCAGTTGTGTTTCTCTACTCTAACAACAAACTATCAGAAAAATTGAGAAAATAATCCATTTATATTGTATCAAAAAGAATAAAACATATAGGAATAAATTTAAGGAGGTAAAAGATCTATATACTGGAAACTATAAGAGAGTGATGAAAGAAATTGAAGAGACAAATAAGTGGAATGATATTCCATGCTCATGGATTAGAAAAATTAATATTGTAAAAATGTCCATACAACCCACAACAATCTACAGATTCAATGCAATCCCTATAAAAATTGCAATGGCATATTTCATAAGAATAGAAAAAAACAGTCCTAAAATTTTTATGGAACTGTAAAAGACCTGGGATAGCCAAACCAATCTTGAAATTTCAAACTATAGTAAGCAAAACACTATATTGCATAAAAAGAGACGTGTAGATCAATGAAAGGATATCAAACTAAAAAATCTTGTGCACAGCAAAGGAAAACCATCAACAAAATGAAAAAGTAACCTCTGGAATGGGAGAAAATATCTGCAAATCAAATATCTGATGAAGGGATAGTATCCAAAATACATAAAGGTCTCATACAACTCAATAACCAAATAACAAACCATTCAATTAATAAATGGGCAGAGGAATTGAATAGACATTATTTTCAAAGAAGACATACAGATGGCCAGCAGGTATATGAAAAAGTAGTCAACATCATTAATCATCAGGGAAATGCAAAGCAAAACCACAATGAGATATCATTTCACACCTGTTAGAGTCGCTGTTGTAAGACAGGAGATAACAAATGTGGGTGAGGGTCTGGAGATAAGGGAACCCTGTGCATTGTTTGTGGGAATGTAAATTGGTGCAGTCACATACAATGGAATATTATTTAGCCATAAAAAGAAGGAAATCCTGCCATTTGTGACAACATGGATGGACTTGAGGGAATTATGTTAAGTGAAATAAGTCAGATAGAGAAAGACAAATACTGTATGGACTACACTGATATGTGGAATCTAAAAAAAAATAACTCAGGAACATAAAATAAATTAGGGGTTATCAAAGGAGGGGTTTGGGGGAAATGGGTGAAGGTTGTCAAAAGGTACAAACTTCCAGGTATAAGGTAAATAATTTCTGGGGATATAATGTATAGCATCGTGGCTATAGTTAATAACATGGCATTGCATATTTGAAAGTTGCTAAAAGAGAAAATCTTAAAAAAAGCCTCATCACAAGAAAATAAAATTGTAACAATGTGAGACAATGGGTGTTAACTAACCTTATTATGATAATCATTTTGCAAATGAACACATATTAAATCATTATTTTGTATACCTTAAACTAGTAGTGTTATAAGTTAATTATATCTCAATAAAACAGGGGTGGGGGTTGTAGTATTGTAATGATGACTCCTGTAGGTAATCTCGATACACATCCACAATTATTTCTTTGGGCTAAAACTCTTAATTATAAAGTTGCTGGGGCAAAAGATAGGCAATTTCTAAGGCCAAATCTCTTTCCAAAATGAGGAATACTTAATGCTCTCATCATTTATTTAGGTGACGATTTTTTATACTTTATATCTATACCAACACTACTTATTACTGCTTTAAAAAGTTTTGCCAATATACTTCATAAAAAATACATTATATATATGTATAAATAAAGCTTCTTTACTCATTTGGGTAGAGATTTTTGATATATTTGTTAGCTTTTGTAATTCTGTCATGAATTGCCAGTTTCTATCCTTTGTTTCTGTTTATATATTAAGGCTGATAATTCTGCTATATATATTGAAAATATTGTCTCTCAATTTGTTATTTCATTTTATTTTTAACATATTACATATTTAACACAGTATTTAAGAACACAGACTATATTCAGACTACCTGGGTGAAAACCTGGACTCCAGCTCTTTTGGGCTATATGGCTTTGACTGAGTTACTGAATTGCTCCAGGTCTCAGTTCACTCACCTGTAAAATGGAGGTAATGATAGTATGTACTACATATCGTTCTTAGAAGTAAAAGGATGGTGGTGCTTGGGTGGCTCAGTCAGTTAAGCACCTGCCTAAGCTTAGGTCATGATCTGGGATGGACCCCCGCCTCAGGCTCCCTGCTCAGTGGAGAGCATTGTTTCTCCTTCTCCTTCTGCTGATCCCCCTACGTGTGCGCTATCTCTCTTTCTCTCTCTGTCAAATAAATAAATAGTTTTTTTTTAAAAAAAAAAGAATTAAATGGGATGACATTTGGAAAGTGCTTGGTCCAATCTCTGGAAAACTATGAATACTCAAAAATTTTGAGAAAAATATTGTCATTTGCTGTATTTATGTTAACGGTTAGTCAAGAGGGTGCAAAATGTGCCAGAAACTTCACCTTCTGACTTACTTGGGCGTACCCTGAAGTTGGAAATCACAGGTGTGTGGGAGGGTGGGTGTGTATTGTATGCTCATATCCTTCTTAGCCTTAAGTCTCTGCCAAAGATGAGTTAAGTACATGTTTACCACTTGCCCCTGATGAAGAGTTCCTACAGGTTCTGTGGCAAGACCAGAGGAGCAGATGAATCTGCAAGTCGTTTGACTCTGTACTGTCAAGTGTTGAGGATTAATTGCTTCTCATGTTTTATGATAAAAGATGTCAACCCTGAGTGCAGAGGTAGTCACCCAAGATTTGGAAATTATTCCGCCTGTTAAAAGAGGGAAGTGGATTAGCAATAATACAATAAATGGTCCAAGCAGTTGGTCTGGCCAATCAGCAACACTGATGCAGAGATATCAAGTCAAAGACACTAGTTCCATAAATGAGGGAATTAGCACAATTCAGATTTTAAAAATGTGTATATACACTTACATTATGTATATATAGGCATATACTTATATACATTTATATAGAGAAATTTATTATAAGTTTTACTGATATAGAGCATGTATAGTATGTGATTTATCAAATATTGTAAATTCATATAGTCAATTGCTTCTCATAAAATACTTCTGTTGTTTTTTTTGCTGCATTATTGTATCACATATAATATTCTACTCTATGGATATGCAACATTTGGTTATCCATTCATTAGTTTATGAATATTTGAATTGTTTTTAGCTTTTTTAAAAAAATTATTTATTTGAGAGAGAGAGAGTGAGCACACATGAGCATGCATGAGCAGGGAGAGGGGCAACTGGAGAGAGACAGAAACTCAAGCAGACTCACTGCTGAGTACAGAGCCCACGTGGAGCTCCATCTCAGGACCCCGAGACCATGACCTGAGCCAAAATCAAGAAAGAGTCTGCCACTCAACAGACTGAGCCAACCAGGAGTCCCTTTTTTCACTCTTTTAGCTGTTATGAATAATGCCGTATGAACATTTGCATACAAGTTTTTTGGGGGATGTATGCTTTCATTTCCCCTCAGTATGTACCTAAGAGTCAGACTCCTGGGCCACGTGGGAACTCCATGATTAACATTTTGAGGAACTGTCAAAGTATTTTCCAAAGCAGCTGCACCAATTTACAATCCTACCAGCAATGTGTGAGGGTTCTAATTTTCCATATCTTCACCAATTTTGTTACTGTTTGTATTGTTGATTAGAGCCATCCTAGTTGATGCGAAGATTATCTCATTTTTTAATTGAAGTATAGTTAATATACAATGTTATGTTAGTTTCAGGTACATAAAATAATGATTCAACAATTCTATACATTTCTCAGTGCTCAAGATAAGTGTATTCTTTTTTTTTAATTTTTATTATATTATGTTAATCACCATACAGTACATCCCCGGATTCCGATGTAAAGTTCGATGCTTCATTAGTTGTATAACACCCAGTGCACCATGCAATACGTGCCCTCCTTACTACCCATCACCAGTCTATCCCATTCCCCCACCCCCTCCCCTCTGAAGTCTTCAGTTTGTTTCTCATAGTCCATAGTCTCTCAAGTTTCATTCCCCCTTCTGATTACCCCCCTTTTCTTTATCCTTTTCTTCCTCTACCGATCATCCTAGTTCTTATGTTCCATAGATGAGAGAAATCATATGATAATTGTCTTTCTCTGCTTGACTTATTTCACTTAGCATTATCTCCTCCAGTGCCGTCCATGTTGCAGCAAATGTTGAGAATTCGTTCTTTCTGATAGCTGAGTAATATTCCATTGTATATATGGACCACAGCTTCTTAATCCAGTCATCTGTTGAAGGGCATCTCGGCTCCTTCCATGATTTGGCTATTGTGGACAATGCAGCTATGAACATTGGGGTGCATATGGCCCTTCTCTTTACTACGTCTGTATCTTTGGGGTAAACACCCAGTAGTGCAATGGCTGGGTCATAGGGTAGTTCAATTTTTAACTTTTTAAGGGACCTCCACACTGTTTTCCAGAGTGGCTGTACCAACTTGCATTCCCACCAACAATGTAGGAGGGATCCCCTTTCTCCACATCCTCTCCAACAATTGTTGTTTCTTGCCTTGTCTATCTTTGCCATTCTAACTGGCGTAAGGTGGTATCTCAGTGTGGTTTTGATTTGAATTTCCCTGATGGCTAATGATTTTGAACATTTTTTCATGTGTCTGTTAGCCATTTGTATGTCTTCATTGGAAAAGTGTCTGTTCATATCTTCTGCCCATTTTATGATTTGTTTATTTGTTTCTCGTGTATTGAGTTTGAGAAGTTCTTTGTAGATCTTGGATACCAGTCCTTTATCTGTGGTGTCCTTTGCAAATATATTCTCCCATTCCGTGGGCTGTCTCTTAGTTTTTTTGACTGTTTCCTTGGCTGTGCAGAAGCTCTTTATCCTGATAAAGTCCCATAAGTTCATTTTATCTTTTATTTCTCTTGCCTTTGGAGATGTGTCGTGAAAAAGGTTGCTCTGGCCGATGTCATAGAAGTTGTTGCCTATGTTCTCCTCTAGAATTTTGATGGATTCCTGTCTCACATTGAGGTCTTTCATCCATTTGGAGTTTATTTTTGTGTATGGTGTGAGAGAGTGGTCAAGTTTCATTCTTTTGCATGTAGCTGTCCAATTTTCCCAGCACCATTTATTGAAGAGACTGTCTTTTTTCCACCGGATGTTTTTTCCTGCTTTATCAAAGATTAGTTGCCCAAAGAGCCGAGGGTCCATTTCTGGGTTCTCTATTCTGTTCCATTGGTCGATGTGTCTGTTTTTGTGCCAGTACCATGCTGTCTTTGTGATCACAGCTTTGTAGTACAGCTCGAAATCCGGCATTGTGATGCCCCCAGCTTTGTTTTTCCTTTTCAACAGTTCCTTGGAGATTCGGGGCCTTTTCTGGTTCCATACAAATTTAAGGACTATTTGTTCCAGTTCTTTGAAAAATGTCCTCGGTATTTTGATCGGGATAGCATTGAAAGTGTAGATTGCTCTGGGTAGTATGGACATTTTAACTATGTTAATTCTTCCAATCCATGAGCATGGAATATTTTTCCATCTTTTTATGTCTTCCTCAATATCTTTCAAAAGTGATCTATAGTTTCTAGCATATAGGTCCTTTACGTCTCTGGTTAAGTTAATTCCAAGGTAACGCATGGTTTTTGGTGTTATTGTAAATGGGATGGATTCCCTAATTTCTCTTTCTTCAGTCTCGTTATTCGTGTATAGAAATGCAACTGATTTCTGGGCATTGATTTTGTATCCTGCCACCTTACTGAATTGTTCTATAACTTCTAATAGTTTGGGAGTGGATTCCTTTGGGTTTTCCATATAGAGTATCATGTCATCTGCAAAGAGAGACAGTTTGACTTCTTCTTTGCCGATTTGGATACCTTTGATCCCTTTTTGTCTTCTGATTGCTGTTGCAAGGACTTCTAGTACTATGTTGAATAATAGTGGCGAGAGTGGGCATCCTTGTCGTGTTCCTGATCTTAAGGGAAAGGCTTCCAGCTTTTCCCCATTGAGAATAATGCTTGCAGTAGGCTTTTCATAGATGGCTTTTATGAGATTGAGAAATGTACCCTCTATTCCTACACTCTGAAGGGTTTTAATCAGGAAAGGATGCTGTATTTTGTCAAATGCTTTTTCTGCATCAATTGAGAGGATCATATGGTTCTTGAGTCTTTTCTTGTTGATATGATGTATCACATTGATTGATTTGCGAGTGTTGAACCATGCTTGCATCCCAGGTATGAATCCCACTTGGTCATGATGGATAATCCTTTTAATGTACTGTTGGATTCTATTAGCAAGGATCTTGTTGAGGATTTTGGCATCCATATTCATTAGAGAAATCGGTCTGTAATTCTCCTTTTTGAGGGGGTCTTTGCCTGGTTTGGGGATCAAGGTAATATTAGCCTCATAGAATGAGTTTGGTAGCTTTCCTTCTGTTTCTATTTTTTGAAATAGCTTTAGGAGAATAGGTATTATTTCTTCTTTGAATGTTTGGTAGAATTCCCCAGGAAAACCGTCTGGGCCTGGAGTTTTATTATTTGGAAGGTTGTTTATCACTGACTCAATTTCTTCATAGTTAATTGGCCTATTTAAGAAATCTATTTCTTCCTGTTTCAGTCTTGGTAGTTTATAGGTTTCCAGGAAGGCCTCCATCTCTTCCAGATTGTTTAGTTTTTTGGCATATAGCTGTTGATAAAAGTTTCTAATAATCCTTGCAATTTCAATGGTGCTGGTCGTGACCTCTCCCTTTTCAGTCATAATTTTAATAATCTCAGTCCTTTCTCTTTGTTTTTGGACAAGTTTTGCCAGTGGTCTATCAATTTTATGGATTCTCTCAAAGAACCAGCTTCTAGTCCTGTTGATCTGCTCTACTGTGGTTCTGGTCTCTAATTCATTGATTTCTGCTCTAATCTTGGTCAACTCCTTCCTTGTCAGTGGGTTAGGCCTGTCCCTCTGTTGCTGTTCCAGTTTCTTGAGGTGAGAATATAGAAACTGCATTTTAGATTTTTCTATTCTTTTGAGTGAGGCTTGGATGGCTATGTATTTCCCCCTTAGGACTGCCTTTGCAGTATCCCATAGGTTTTGGACCGTTGTGTATTCATTCTCGTTGGTCTCCATAAATTGTTTAATTTGTTTTTTGATTTCCTGGTTTATCGAGTCATTCTTGAGCAGGATGGTTCTTAGCCTCCAAGTGTTTGAGTTTCTTCCAGGTTTTTCCTTGTGGTTGAGTTCCAATTTCAGAGCGTTGTGGTCTGAGAATATGCAGGGGATAATTTCAATCTTTTGGTATTGGCTGAGACCTGTTTTGTGTCCCAGAGCATGATCTATTCTTGAGAATGTTCCATGGGCATTTGAATAGAATGAGTATTCTTTGGTTCTGGGGTGTAGTGTTCTATATATATCTATGAGGTCCAACTCGTCGAGTATGGCATTCAAAGCCTTTGATTCTTTGCTTAGTTTTTGCCAGGGTGTTCTGTCTATTTCTGATAGTGGGGTGTTGAGGTCCCCTACTATTACTGTGTTCTTATCTATATGTCTCTTTATTTTGGTTAAGAGTTGGCTTGTGTATCTTGCTGCTCCCCTGTTGGGGGCATATATATTAATAATTGTCATATCCACTTGTTGAATACTTCCTTTAAGAATAATATAGTGCCCTTCTGTATCTCTCTCTATGGCCTCTAGTTTAAAATCCAGTCTATCTGATATGAGAATTGCTACTCCAGCTTTCTTTTGAGGTCCATTTGCGTGGAAGATGGTACTCCATCCCCTTACTCTAAGTCTGAATGCATCTTTGGGTTCAAAATGAGTCTCTTGTAGACAGCAAATGGATGGGTCATGTCTTTTTATCCAATCTGCAACCCTGTGGCGTTTTATGGGAGAGTTTAAGCCATTTAGATTGATAGAGATTATTGACAGATATGATTTTAATGATGCCATTTCTCTTTAAAGTCTTTGTATCGGTTGTGACTTGCTGCTCTGTATCACTCTTGGGGCCTTTTTACCTTTATAGAGGCCCCCTTAATATCTCCTGTGGGGCTGGTTTCGTGGTTATGAAATTGGTTAATGATTGGCGATTTTGGAACGTCTTTATTTCTCCATCAATTCTGAATGACAGCTTTGCTGGATAAAGGATCCTTGGCTGCATGTTTTTCTCTGAAAGAGCTTTAAAAATGCCCCCCCCCAAGCCTTTCTCTCATTCCAGGTCTCTGTAGACAGGTCTGACGTAATCCTGATACCTTTGCCTTGGTACGTGAGAAATTTCGAGAGAGGGAACACAAGCAAGGGGAGTGGGAGAGGAAGAAGCAGGCTCATAGTGGAGGAGCCTGATGTGGGGCTCGATCCCATAACGCCAGGATCACGCCCTGAGCCGAAGGCAGATGCTTAACCGCTGTGCCACCCAAGTGCCCCAGTGCAAAAGCTTTTTATCTTGATGAAGTCTCAATAGTTCATTTTTGTTTTTGTTTCCCTTGTCTTTGAAGATGTGTCTAGCAAGAAGTTGCTGTGGCCAAGGTCACAGAGGTTTCTGTCTGTGTTCTTCTCTTGGATTTTGATGGATTCCTGTCTCACATTTAGGTCTTTAATCCATTTTGAGTATATTTTTATGTATGGTGTAAGGAAATGGTCCAGTTCATTCTTCTGCATGTGGCTGTCCAAATTTTCCAACACTATTTGTTGAAGGGACTGTCTTTTTTCCATTGCATACTCTTTCCCGCTTTGTTGAAGATTAGTTGACCATGGAGTTGAGGGTCCATTTCTGGGTTCTGTATTCTGTTCCACTGAGCTATGTGTCTGGTTTTTTTGCCTGTAACATACTGTCTTGATGATTACAGCTTTGTAATAGAGCCCATCGGAATCTGGGGATGTACTGTATGGTGATTAACATAATATAATAAAATAAAATTAAAAAAAATTCTTCTTTAATTTCCTGGCTGACCCACTCATTCCTTAGTAGGATGCTTTTTTACCTCTATGTATTTGTGTTCCTTCCAAATTTTCTCTTTTTGAGTTCAAGTTTCAAAGCGTTGTGGTCAGAAAATATGCAGGGACTAATCCTAATCTTTTGGTATTGGTTGAGACCTGATTTGTGATCTAGTATTTGATCTATTCTGGATAATGTTCCATATGTACTCGAGAAGAATGTGTATTCTGTTGCTCTAGGATGGAATGCTTTTAATATTGCTCTGCTAGGTCTCTGTGGACAGTTCTGCTGCCAGTCTTATCTTTCTACCCTTGTAGGTTAAGGACCTCTGGGAAAGGTGGATTTTAAACAAGGAAAACATGCTCTGGAAAGAAAGAGCTTTGGAATTATCTAGCATGACTTAAATATATTCTTAGCTATTTTGGTAAAATTTACTCATTCATCCAAGGAAGATATTAATACAGTGTTCTAAGTCCCCATGCCATGAAAAAGTCCCAGTTCCCTTACCCTTGAATCTCATAGATTCTGTCAGGGAAACTTTCCATTCTCTTCCACTAACACTANGGACAGTTCTGCTGCCAGTCTTATCTTTCTACCCTTGTAGGTTAAGGACCTCTGGGAAAGGTGGATTTTAAATCAAGGAAAACATGCTCTGGTAAGTNAAAACATGCTCTGGAAAGAAAGAGCTTTGGAATTATCTAGCATGACTTAAATATATTCTTAGCTATTTTGGTAAAATTTACTCATTCATCCAAGGAAGATATTAATACAGTGTTCTAAGTCCCCATGCCATGAAAAAGTCCCAGTTCCCTTACCCTTGAATCTCATAGATTCTGTCAGGGAAACTTTCCATTCTCTTCCACTAACACTATGCTCTTTTATCTGACTATTTTTGAATAGAGGTTAGTATGTACATATGTAAGTATGTATGTATGTATGTATCTGTACATATATTTACTTTTGAACTGGGGCCAAAGTCAATACAGTTTTCTATGTTTCCACTNATGCTCTTTTATCTGACTATTTTTGAATAGAGGTTAGTATGTACATATGTAAGTATGTATGTATGTATGTATGTATCTGTACGTATATTTACTTTTGAACTGGGGCCAAAGTCAATACAGTTTTCTATGTTTCCACTTGAGAAAAGCTTTCCTTCCAGAGGGGAAGTGACTAAGTACTTCAGGGATCTTTTTTGTTTGTTGCTTTGCATATCAGGAGAGGAATTTTTTAGGACATTCTAGAAGATGAATTAATTATAGAAACTCATCATTCATTCTCACTATATAGATATCCACCATTAAAAAGAAGAAAAAGGAATAGAATAAGTGTTGAGTGAGCTATTAGTCATCAAAAATGTATTAATAAAACTTCTGTAAAGCATTTTTAGCCAGGTAACTCAAGAGAATTATATATGAATCCAGATTTACACATTACTCTTAATCAAGGTAAATCTGTGAACTAATGAGTCTTGTTTGATAAACAGCTCTATCTATTTTCCCTGATTTTACCATGTGTGGAATATAATGCAAGTAAGCATCAGAATTGCTTGATTTGGGGCGCCTGGGTGCTCAGTCATTAAGCGTCTGCCTTCAGCTCAGGTCATGATCCCAGGGTCCTGGGATTGAGCCCCACATCAGGCTGCCTGCTCCGCTGGGAGCCTGCTTCTCCTTCTCCCATNGGCGCCTGGGTGCTCAGTCATTAAGCGTCTGCCTTCAGCTCAGGTCATGATCCCAGGGTCCTGGGATTGAGCCCCACATCAGGCTGCCTGCTCCACTGGGNTAATGCAAGTAAGCATCAGAATTGCTTGATTTGGGGCGCCTGGGTGCTCAGTCATTAAGCGTCTGCCTTCAGCTCAGGTCATGATCCCAGGGTCCTGGGATTGAGCCCCACATCAGGCTGCCTGCTCCGCTGGGAGCCTGCTTCTCCTTCTCCCATTCCCCCTGCTTGTGTTCCCTCTCTCGCTGTCTCTCTCTCTGTCAAATAAATAAATAAAATCATAGATTTATAAAGATTTTATTTATTTATTTATTTAATAAAATCTTAAAAAAGAAAAGAGTTGCTTGATTTTATTTTATTGCATTTGATGTAGGACTTGATTTTTCTTTTTTTCCCTAAACATCTATTTATTTATTTTAGAGAGAGAGCATAAGTGGGAAGGGTAGAAGGAGAGGGAGAGAGAATCTCAAACAGATTCTATGCTGAGCACAAAGCCCAACATGAGGCTCAATCTCAGGACCCTGAGATCATGACCTGAGCTGAAACTGAGAATCAGATGCTAAACCAACTATGCCACCCCAGCACCCTAAGACTTGGTTTTTCTTATGGAAAATCCTAATTAATAAACTTCCTAATTTTTTCACACTGATTATGGGTCAGATAAGTTATCACTGTTTCCACAAAATATTTCAGGTTATGAAGAATGCAAACATGTGTTCAGCTAAATTGAATTATAACAAAGGATAACTTTATTGTAAGAAAAGAAAAGGATTAGTGTTTTTGAACCTCAGTTTTGACATTTGTTTGGACTTGGCTACCCCCCTTGCACTGTCTTTTGTAATTTGTTGATACCATCTTTTTGACAAACTTTCAATATCACCAGTGATTATGTTACTTTGCGCTGTCAACTTAAATGACGTGAAGACTTTAGGATTAATATTAAGTAGGGCAAATTTATGAGAAATCTTTGATTTCCCATAAAATTTTTAAGGAAACAAAAATTCATAGAGCCAAGCCATAGAGTCACCTAGTATGGTTTTGACTTTTTTTTTTAAAGCTTGAATTGAGCATAGACTTAATTTCTAATATGATGATAAAGCAAATTATATTTTAAAGTTAAGATTGAAAGCTAAAACTGATACTGTTATGTAGCTATATGTATATTCTATATGTTTAAGATTATACACATATATTAGTGCATATTAAATTAATAAGCAAAATAAATGCATGTGTGATAAAAATGAGGGACCTGGTAGCTTAAAATCAGCCCTGAAATATTCAGTCTGTTGTAAACAAGAGCTATGTTCTACCTGAATGTAATCTGTCGAAAGACTAGGGATTCTTATCTTGTCAGAATACCCTGAGCCCTTTTGCTAATTTTTGTCATGCTATTGAATTGTTAAAACAAAGAATAAAAATTTGTCACATCTGAAAGCTCTTAAGTCTCTTATTAATTGTCCCGCAATTAATTAATATTGTTACCATCTGTTCTGATACTTAATTTTTAAAAAAAGATTTTATTTACTTATTTTAGAGAGAGAGAGAATGATTAGGGGGAGGAGCAGAGGGAAAGGGACAAGCAGACTCTTCACTGAGCACAGAGCCCGATGTGGGGTTTGATCCCATGACCCTGAGATCATGACCTGAGCCAAAACCAAGAGTCAGATGCTTAACCTACTGAGCCACCCAAGCGTCCCTGTTCCTTTATTTAAAAACAAGCAAACAAACAAACAAAAACAAAAACTGTACCGTAACTCTAGCTATTAAGGTATCCAATGCAACCTTTCAGCTATGTTTTCACTTAGAAAAATAAAACTGAAGATACTATTACACTCAGAGTCATCTTTGGCACTTCTTATTTAAACATGACACACCTCGGCTGTGGTTACACTATCAGCCTTTTCAATTATATCCTGGTAAAAAGAAGACCTGGTTCTTATTGAACCTATAAAAATAAGTACACGGCCTATAAAAAAAAGTATGTAGTCGTATGATCAAACCACCCAAGGCCTGTTCTTTTAACTGAAATCCATGACATGGCAATCAGTGGCAACAGGGATGCTGAGAACAATGGGATATATTTGGTATGCTCTACATTTCTTTATCAGTTTAGCCCTATTATAGGATTTGCCCTGAGAAAACGTGGATAAAAGCTATAGGGTCAAAAAGGGAAACTAAACCTTTCCTGAGAAAATTTATTACAAATATGCTTCATCAAAGATTGTACATTTGTCAGGATGGAAGAAGGGCTCTGGGGATTGTCATTGCTTTCACTGTAATAATTAACCAAATCCATGTAAAATGATTATGTCTTACACCAAAGTAGAGGTTTCTCCTTTCTTGATGCTTTTGGTTACCAAAATAATTGAATTAGGTTCATTCAGTTTTGTCATCAGTAGGAAGTTTCTGGGCTCCTCTCATCTGCCTAAAGGCTCTGGTACTTCAATCCAGAAATTATGTCTTGTGGAAGATACAGTACAGAAGAAAACATTAAAAAGTCACTCTGGAAAGGGTTGTGCCAAGAAGTCGACTCATTGGTATGGGCCTCCCATCATGAGCCACTGACATTGCCACGCTTGTAAGGCTATAGCAGGGGGTGAATCTGGTTCCTTGGGCCTCTTTGGTCCAGAAGCAGCTGACGATATGAAAACAGATTCAGACCAGGACCCAGCAGAACAGAAATAATGTCATAGGGCTGGATTATGGATTCAATGAGAGAAATCTAAATGTGGTCAACATTCTATTTTCTGATGAGCATATGAAGTCCTATTCCCTTCCTCTTGATCTGTTTCTGATCCTCAATGAAGGAATCTATGTTTATGTAAGTTGCCATAAAACTATTTTTGGAAGATGTGTCATTCCAACCAATACCCTCAGAATTCTGGAAAATGTCTTATGGGGAATCTTTTTTTAAAAATTTAAGTTCTAGTTAGTTAACATATAGTGCAATACTGGTTGCTGGAGTAGAATTCAGTGATTCACTTATATACAACACCCAGTGCTCATTACAACAGGTGCCCTCCTTAATACCCATCACCCATCAAGCCTATCACCCATCCACCTCCCTCCATCAACCCTCAGTTTGTTCTCTATCATTAATAGTCTCTAATGGCTTGTTTCCTTCCCTCCTTTTTTTCTTTTCCCCCTTCTCTTATGGGAAAACAACGTAGATTGTAAACTAACAAGTGTTCAGAAGACTAATTCTAATTCTGAACTAGATGGATTTCAGATGAACATCTTGATAATGGGTTAAGCTTAGACAAATATATGGAATGAAATTTACCCTAACCACCATTTATCTATAAGCAATCAAAGCATTTTATTGAAAACATGAAAGATATTAATTTCCTTTGTCCATGAACCTATTTATAGCAGAAGACTGATTCTATCACAGCAACTATTATTGAGATCATTCCTCTTTTATGGCCATGAACCTATTTTTATAGGTTTGATTTGAATCAGGTCTTCTTTTTACCGGGATGTAATTGAAGAGATTGATAGTGTAACCACAGCCCAGGTGTGCCATATTTAAGAATAAGTGTCATTTAATCATGTATGACAAGCTTACTTTTTAGGGACAATGGCTACAGACCATATGTGGAACCAATGCCAACAAGCTTTTTTCCCAGGAAGTTGGACTGATACTTGTTCTGTGGCTAACAGGGCTCCTCCCAGCCTTATAGGTGTCAAGGAAGGTCATTTCCTGGAGGCCAGGAACTTTGGCAAGATGGAAGGACCTCAAGAAAAGGAAAGCTGTCATAATTCGAAATACTGCAGGCAAAACTTGGTGGAGACATTTCTTGGTTTTGGTTTTCTAGTCTTGGAATACTNAAGGTCATTTCCTGGAGGCCAGGAACTTTGGCAAGATGGAAGGACCTCAAGAAAAGGAAAGCTGTCATAATTTGAAATACTGCAGGCAAAACTTGGTGGAGACATTTCTTGGTTTTGGTTTTCTAGTCTTGGAATACAGGAGCTAATAACAGCAGTAAAAATTTTAAAAAATATTTGGTATTTTACAGAAGTGAATGCAGATTCCTTTCCTGATCATCACATGGAAGTTGATTTCTCTGGTTGTTCAGCATCATCTCTCCCAAGGTTTGCTGACATTTAACTAGAAGGCTATGTGTGCTGATTAATACCTTTTACTGTAACTATGTAAATGAATCAAGCCAAACAGAACACACAGGGTAAATGTACAAGTTCAGAGCCTACAGAGGCCTGAAGGATGGGAAGGAGCAACTATGCAAAAGTCAGGAGAAAGAATATATTCTTGTTAGAGAGAACTATTTGTGCAAAGGCCCTCCTATAGGAAAGAGCTTGATGTGCTCTGGGATCTCATCAAGATCCCTAGAGTACAGAAAGTGTGAAGAAAGTGGAGAAAATGAGAGGTGGGAGGCAGACAAAGACAAATACTGTGTGATCTCACTTATATGTGTAAACTAAAAAAAAAGATCCAAGCTCATAGAAAAAGAAATCAGACTTGTGGTTATCAGAGGTCAAGAGTGACAGGAAGGGGAATTAGAGGAAGGTAGTCAAAGGCACAAGTTTCCAGTTAGAAGATAAAAAATCGCATGAGTTCTTATCACAAGGAGATTTTTTCTTTTCTTTTTTTTATTGTATCTGTATGGAAGACGCACGTTAGTTGAACTTTTCACAATCATTTCACAATATATATAAATAAAACCATCATGCTGTATGCCTTATTCAGTGATTTATGTCAATTATTTTTCAATAAAGCTGGGGGGGGAACCCCCCAAAAAACAAATCCAAGTGTGATGGAGAAAGCAATCAGAGTCACAGGATCTTTATGTAGAGAACAAGAGAAGATTGTGACTTTCCTTGTATTTTTTCTGTAGGAGAAAGTTTGCTCTCAAAGTAGATGATTTATATTGAAAAAAATTCATGTAGCTTTCTGTAAAAATTATTAATTTTCAGCAAAATACTGTTGCCCTTTGGGACCATTCTGAGGACAAGAGTTTTGACATTTCTCCAATCATTCATGGTTTAAATGTTCCCTGAACTAAGAGACCACACTCTCAGGAGCCTGAACATATTCAATTTTGGAACAAAGGTAAAAAGTACACACAAGCTCTGGATGTAGGAAATACTGACCCAAGTGGGTCCTTAGGCAGCCCTGGCAATGATGCAACTAGGAAAAAAAATCACAAAGCATTCTGATAAACAAATAC